>NC_138768.1:329134549-329673701 GCF_965119305.1 Pelophylax lessonae | reverse complement strand
CTCCCCCCACCGTGATATTCTTCAATTGTTTGATACCCACTCGGGCCCACAATACAGGGTCTGGAATGGCACCAAAATGGGAAAATTTAGGATTGAACCATAATGGGGCAGCTGGTGAACAAACCTGAGCATCAGGTTGCATCAATACCTGCACCTTGTCCCAGGTATGTAAGGTGGCGCGCATCAACCCAGTTAAATGGAACACTACTTGGGGACCCCCATAGACCAGGTAGTAAAGACTCTCGTATGATCCCAGGAGAGCGGCCTTCTAACACTGTTGCTGCATCACTGTCGTATGGCAGTAACCATCGCCTTGCAACAACCATCAGGCCTACCAAGAAGTATTTGAAGAGGTACAGCAGCGCCAGACCTCCTTGCCCAAAAGGGCTCCTAGAGAGTACGAAACCCTATCCTGGGATGGGACGATGGCCATAAAATGGAACTAAACAGGCTATTTGCACGTCTAAAATACGAACAAGGAACCCAAATTGGAGAGTTACGCAAAAGATACAGAAATACCAGCATGTTTTTCATCTTAATAAGGTTTACTCAGTCTATTAATGAAAGGGGTAAGTGTCACCATGCCTCCAGCGGTGTCCTGACTTTAGAGAGTAAAGGGAGTAAATTTTGTGACATGGGTAGTCTCCTGGTGAAATACGGATGCCAAGGTACCTAAACTCAGAGACCCAGGTTATAGTAACAGTCTGAACCGCCTCAGCCTGAGCTCCTGCATCTATGGGCATCACGTTAAATTTCTCCCAGTTAACTCTTAGGCCAGAAAAACACTTGAAAGTGTTTTAAATCTCAAAGACCGCCTCAAGAGACTGTCCAAGATCCTGTAAAAAAAGTAGAAGGTCATCCGCATAAAGGGCAGAGCATTCACGTATGCTTCCAACCTCGAGTGCTCTTACCGCCAGAGACGTCTGCAGGGCAATTGCTATTGGTTCTATTGCGAGTGCGTATAGAGAGGGGGAAAGCAGACACCCCTGACGTGTACCGCTTCCTACTGAAAACTGAGGAGAAACCGCCGTGCCCATCCAAATGGTCACCTTAGGAGTTGAACATATATTGACACCACTACCCTCGCTCCAGGGTTGACATGATCAATTTGTAGGTGTGCTAATAGCCTGGGGAGACTAGTGTCTGTGGATTTCTGAGGAATGAAACCAGTCTGGTACATATCCACCAAGGTGGTGATAACCTGTGATAACCTATTAGCCAGTATGTTGAATAAAATCTTAAGGTCCTGGCGTCCTTAATGGCGTCCCACACAATAGTAAAAGAGGCCGATGATACGTTGTCCTCCCAGTAGCCAGAAAAAAAAGACACCACCTGTGAGGACGCGGACTCCACCTCCAGCCACCCTGGACTGAACCTCCATGCAACCCCTTAATCTGCGACGGGAAACGAATGTAGATTGACAAAGGGGTATGATCCGAAAGACCTTAGGTAGTTGGCTCCCCTCACCAACTGCAGCATCGATGTATTGGCAAAAACCAAATCTATCATTGAAGAGCATTTTTGTGTTTTAAATAGGTAAAAAACTCAGAGTAGTGGGGGTTCTTCCATCTTCACAGCACCGTCAGTGAGGCCTTGATTGCCCAAGAGGATAGTTCTACCGAGGAAACCCTCGCTGAATTAGATGAGTCTAAGGCAGCGTTCAATATAGCATTAAAATCACCTGCCATAAGAAGCAGGAGGTGCATGAAGGGAGCCAATTTATCAACTCAAATAACACGTAGACCTAAAATAGTGGAGGGATATATAGGTTGACCATAACCATATTACACATATGAATATCAGCAATAACAATCAAAAAACTACCTCCTTGGTCTGAGATGACTTGAACAAGGAACAGCCTTACTATTAAGAATGGATATGCCCCTAGAATAGGTAGAATATATAGCATGCAGAGCACGCTGGATGCCGGGGCTACGTAAAGCCAGTATCCTGTTACCATCCAAATTCGTCTCCTGCAAGAAGACTATGTGAGGTTTAAGTGGTTTTAAATATTGGAACATCAAGACTGGACGAAATTTGTCGTTTAGGCCTTGGATGTTCCAAGACACCAGATTAACTACCGAGCCTAACATATGTAAGCATACAGAAAATCTCTAAATACTATATGACAGAGTAACATTGAGAATTGAGGGACACACAAGGACTCCAAGGAATCCTTAGCTCTCCAGGTAGAACAGGGTAAGTGTGATATACTGCAATAAAGTTCAAAAACCGTCCCTAGACCCATATAACTCACTGCCACTGTGTAAGACACTGGAACAACTTATACATGCAGCATTCTCCCAAAAACGTGTCAAACAAGTAGAAGAGCATGACTTAGAAAAGTCAATAATAGAAAAAAGTAAAAAATGAAATCTATTAATCTAACAGAAAGACATCACAGGGCTACTACCGCTCCATGCTTTCAACAAGGATGAAAAAGGCCCATTATAGGAATTTTTGCTCCCCAACTGCATGGCACACGAGCAATCTTCCAGCTAAAAGGTCGTAAGGATATACCTTCTGGTGTGTCCGAAGCTCTCATATATCCAGGCATCAGCACTCCCATGAGGTGAAGGATCCATGCCACCGAACTCCAGCAACAACAGAGGCCTTTTACTCCTTGCCCGCCAGCCGGTTAGAGCATCAAAGGTTGTCGATCCAGTCGTTGGCTTACATAGGTGTGTCAAAGAACCTCACAGTACCTGATGTGGAACTCTCAACTGACTGGGATAGAGCATGCTGTACTTGATGTTTTTCTCACAAAGTCTGCGCCTTAACTTAATGAAGGACCAATGACATTTCTGCACCTCGGCAGAAAAATCTGGGAATAGCATCTGTGACAGTATTAACCGTCACTGGGAGTGAAAGACAGATACTTAATGGTTTGGAATGCTTCAAACAGGGTCTGTATTTACACTTATTCTAATATGTATTGAACTTCAATGTCAGACAGGCTCTCCCTATTGTTTGTGTAATGAGGTGGGATGTGTATTCTGTCCAGACAGCTAGATAATTAGTTCGGGTTGATTCTGTTCCTGTTCCTGCTGCACTATATGGGGAAAGAGAGGTTCACCCACTGGAACCTGGAGCCTTGTCGTAGGTCCAGAGTGGGTAGGAGACGGCGAGACCCCCAACCAAGCTGCGGCGGTTCGTGGGGTCTGCGGTGGTTATGGTGTATGGTGGAGTGCTTGGAGCCCTAGAGAAGCACTAGGACCATCCGTCAATGGAAGTACCCAGTCGGGGTGCCAGTTGATCCATTACATTGGTGGCAAGCAGTGGGATGGCGTCCTAGTGCGAAGAGAAGCAGCTCTCTGAGACACCGGTAACGTTATGGAGCGAGCTAACACCCGTGCAGCATCCCTATATGAGGAGGAGTTTCTCTGGAGGTTGCAGCAACACTTGGCCCAACAGGATGGGCCTGTATCAGAGGAAGGCATACTGGACTGGAGAGATGCCACTCGAAAGGAACTGTGGTATGAGGCCTTAGAGGATGTGCAGTGGAGGCGGAGAGAGAGCCTTCCCAGTGAAGAACAGCGGTTCCAGGTATACATTGCCTCGCAGTTACCTTTCCTAGGAGAGCAACCCCTTGATGAGTGGGTGACGGAGCTGTGGGACCTGATTTGGAAGGAGTTGTGGCTGGGTGAAGCTTACCGAGCACTAAAGTGGTACGCCACCCGGCGGAACCACTGGATGGCTGACGACAATATGCCGGAAGGTGAGGACTATAATGGCCCGGGCTTACTGTGGGAGGCCTTTAAGGAGAGCAATGACTTTGGATGTCCAGCAGAGTGTCGGCTCTTGGAAATCCACGACACCAGGGAAGCCCTACTGGATCTCCCCAGAGCGGATGACCTGGGGTCAGACCTGATTCATCTGGTCAGATTGGAGTGGGAACTGGAGCAGGACTACCAACGCCTTCTCTGCTCCATTCTGCCCCAATCTACCCTGCAAGCAGAGTCGGAGTGCTGCGTGGCAGATCCAGACCTACAAGTTGGAGAGACATTATAGACTGGTACTGGGAAGACCCACCGATGGCAGGTAGAGATAGGACCAAGGTCACTCTACCAGCCCTACAGGGAGGCTGGGCAGCCGGCCCAGATCCCCAGCTACAGCAGGAGTTACTGGGAATAGAGACAGTCGGTTCTACTCCACACACAGTCACAGGGAGCGAAGGTGTCGTCCTTCCTCCCCAGCGGCAGTATGTGTTACAGGGAGCTGAAGGTGTCGTCCTTCCTCTGCATCGGCAGTGTACCTTCCAGGGAGCGGAGACATATCCTTCTCCCCAACCACAGGGAGACAGCAGCCCTGACTCCAATGGTGCAGATGGGGCCACGGTCTCTGCACCAGACCTACAGGGATGCTGGATGGCCGGTCCAGATCCCCAACCTACTCTGCAGGAATACCAGGAGGAGGAGGTAAGTAATCCCTCCTCTCTCTAGCAGACCCCTAACCAGGTCCTGGGGGTAGTATTCACCGACCCCAACCCAGCAGAAGAGCTGGCAACAGAGCAGAGTGCTGCTGGCCTCTGCCCTCAATGTACAAAATATGGAGCTCCTGTGGTAGTGGATGGGAATACAGTCTTCACTTGTATACCCCAGGGATGCTGGATGGCCGGTCCAGATCCCCAAACTACCCCGCAGTAATACCAGGAGGAGGAGGTAGGCAATTCCTCTTCTCTACAGCAGACCCACAACCAGGTCCAGGGGGTAGTATTCGCCAACCCCAACCCAGCAGAAGAGCTGGCAACAGAGCAGAGTGCGGCTGGCCTCTGTTCTCAATGTACAAAAGTTGGTGTTCCTGTGGTAGTGGATGGGACTACAGTCTTCACTTGTATACCCCAGGGATGCTGGACAGTCGGCCCAGATCCCCAACAGCCTGACAAAGTGGGCTCCACCACCCTGTCTTCTCTCCAGCGGCTCAAAGGACTCCAGGGAGAAGGGCCAGTCCATGCTTATCCCCAGTGGCGGGTATGTGCTATGAGAGAGGCAGACATTGGCTGGGTGAGAAACGCTGTTTTCCAGACAATTTGTTTGGGGTACTGGGTGGGTGCAGACATTGGGAGGGCCCGTGGAACACAACCTACCTTAGAGAGGTTGGAAAATCGCTCTCTTAGCCCCCTAGGCCCCTCTTATGTCTAAGTCACCCTAATAGACACAGGGTGACCAAGAAGCCCAGTCTGGCCTGCCCGAACCAGACTTCCACAGACTTATCGGCTATGAGAGCTACATGCGCCTTGCCAGGACAAACTTACAAACTATGTGGAACTTTGTCAAGGAAGCTGCCATGATGGATTGACTCTTTGGGAACTTGTAACCCGACTAATTGGAGGTCTGGTACCTGGTTAGTCTACCTGTGGGGGGAATATATGTGACGGTATTAACCCTCACTGGGAGTGAAAGACAGATACTTAATGGTTTGGATTGCTTCAAATGGGGTCTGTATTAACACTTATGCTAATGTGTATTGAACTTCAATGTCAGACAGGCTCTCCCTATTGATTGTGTAATGTGGTTCGGGTTGATTCTGTTCCTGTTGCTGCTGCACTCTCTGGGGAAAGAGAGGTTCACCCACTGGAACCTGGAGCCTTGTCGTAGGTCCAGGGTGGGTAGGAGACCCCAACCCAGCTGCGGTGGTTCGTGGAGTCTGCGGTGGTTATGGTGTCTGGTGGAGTGCTTGGAGCCTTCGGGAAGCACTAGGAGCATCCGTCAATGGAGGTACCCAGTCGGGGTGCCAGTTGATCCGTTACAGCATTACTGTGGTGTTTTCATATGGCAATTCAGGATTCTTTCAAGCTTCTGCTTAAATCATGCTTGGTCCCTGAAATTCAAAAGGCAAACCAGAAATGGTCTGGGTGGCACTCCAGACGGACGGGTTCCAGTGGGGACTCTCTGACCCCTTTCTACAATGTATGTGGGCAGCATGTCATGGAGATTCAGCAGTTTTTAAAGAGGCCCTCCGCAAAGACATCTGGGCGAGAGCCATCTGCCCCCTCCGGTAGGGCCAAGACATGGATATTGTTGCGGCGCTGTCTATTCTCTGCCTCATCCACTTTATTTACTAGGCAACTCACCAGCGACTTTATTTCTGCTATCTGAAAGGTATAGGAGCCCTGCTGGTCCTCCTCTGTGCCAATGCGGTCCTCAGCCTCTTTAAGCCTTTCCCTGATTTTATCCAGGTCATGGCGAATCAGTGTGAATTCAGAGGCTAAGTGGTCAATACGGACCATTAGCACAGCCCTATATCCCACTATTGCCTGCATAATCATCTGATTGTAGCATCCGGGGATGCCTCTGTTAGTGGTGGAGATCCTCCACAGCTGGGGAAGGAGACACCATAGCCAATGGAGACTCTGCCTGGCTCTGCTCTGTCTTTTGGCCAGGCTTTACTCTGGATACAGAGACTAAGATGGCGCCGGGAGAGCACGTGACCCACCCCTTCCCAGAACGCTGAGGCTTCGAGTCCCAGAGCGGCTTACCTCGGCCTTTGGCAGACATTATAGCTGACACTGGGGGATCCAGGAGGTAAGGGAAAGCAGATGAATGCTGCAGGTAGGTCAAAAAGTGCCCGTTGCAGGAGCAATTAGTTTGATCGGCACAGGGCTCTTAGTCTTCACGTCTTTCCCAGTTCACAGCCTGGCCACACCCCTAAGGAGAGAGATCACTTGAAATACATCACCCGATATTTCATGAGAGTTAATTTGAACTTTTTCTTACGTTGATTATTTGAATATATTCTCACTTCATGGACACACAAGTATAACAGTTCATGTGTTCTGAGTTTCTTTTAATATTGTTATTTAGCGCTGCAATTTTTCTTTGTCACTGTTTACACAAGTGTTTGTATATCTGCACTTATTGCTAGCAGCTATATTTGCATCCTTTCCTGCCTTATCCTCTGTGGCATCCTACAATCCTCAGGGGGACATGTTTTGTGCTCCCTACTTTTTCCAGTGACAAGGTCACAGACGGCATTAACATTAACCCCTTGCTGCTCTGTAGGTGCATGGGAGTACCCCTTATGGGAATCCCTCACTAACATCAGTATAATCATAAGCACAAGGGGAGCAGTCCTGCCAGCCTTACCAGTTTATAATCCACTGGCAGTTCTTGGGTGGATTGTAATATTCCATCGATATTACCTGACACCGATAGCCTGGACTACTATCCCAAGCCTCGTCGCAGCACTCCTCAAAAACTTTGTTAACCTCTTCAGTGGCGACCCCCTCCCCCCTTTTCCTGTTTATCCAGGGAGGAGTTCTCAGCTACTGTGTCTGAGTTTATGGGGAGAATTTCAGCTATGTTTGCTGACTCAATGCAGGGGTGTACATCCACAGACATTGTTCCAACACTTAAGGATACCATTTTGGTCCTTGTTGATGTAGTGCATATGTGTCTAGACCTGGCAGAACCTGTGTCAGCCATACCTTAGGTTACCAGCCTGGGTTGTCTTAAAGGTCCCCAGCCTGTAAGAAGCTTTCCTGTACACTCACTATTTCAATCTGTTTTATACAGTAATTGTCCTAATCCGGAGAAAGTATTTACTCCTCCTAAGTGTTTTTCTCAGCCATATCCCATTGAGGGGTTTCTTAAAAAGTGGTCAATGGATCTGGCCATTTTCGGTCCTAACAAGACTTTGGATGTCTCTGTTAAAGACATCCTGGTGCTTTAAGATCTAGTGGCTAAGAGTCTAAAAGCCTATTCCAAGGTCTTATTCTCCCTCACAGGCCCTGTTCTGCAACTGGCAATTTCTACAATGTCCCTCTGTCAGACTTTGGCCATTTGATTCAAAGATATGTCTCAGGATCTTGGATCTATTCTAATGGATCCCTCTGTCCTCTAACAGTTGGAGCTCATGCCAGTTCTGCTCTACTGTGTTGATGGATAGATGGATATTATACCACTATTATCCAGAAAAAGTATTATTTTTGGTACACATGACGAGGACCCTTTGGCTGAAATGCTGGCCTGTGGAATAGCAGTGCAAAAAGTACCTATTGAGCATACATTTTATGGGAAATGCCACTTTGTTGAATCTCTAGACTCCAGGGAGAAGAGCACCCTCCTACCCCAACAAAAGAACCCTAACCTTTGTCTAGAAACTCCTCTAAATCGGAGGCTAAGGGGACCCCAAAATCCAGGACAAAGCCTGGGACTTTCCACTGTAAGTTCTGGACTTCTAAGCCCTCCAAACCAATGAACAAGTCCTGCTTGCAACAAAGGGACATCCCACTTACATATCAGAGTGGAGGGACATCTGTCAGCCTTTGCGGCCACCTGATCCCAGGATATTTCAGATGTCTGGGTGGAGAATGTAGTATGCAGGGTCTACAAGCTAGAATTTTGGTCTCTGCCTCTGTCCCGTTTTATGTTGTCAACATTCTTTCAAAGATTAGCAAACCTCCATCTTTCTCAAGTACAGCTCCATTCTTAAGGGGTCATAGCCATTGTTCCCATAAAGGAAAGTTTCCTGGGTTTCTACTCAGATCTGTTCACCATTACCCATTTTTTTCTCCATTTTTTTATCTAAGGGTTCTCTAAATCTTCCTTCTAGTACAAAGTTCTGCATAAAATCTACCATATCCTTTATTGCTTCCCTCCACCCAGGGGATCTTTTAGCGGGATATCTTCTACTGAAAGAACAGACTCTGTCAGTCCATGTCCACAAAACTGGTAAAGCCTGGTACCTTAAATACAGGGGCCTACCGGATTCAGTTATCCCTATGCTCTTAAAAGCTAGGAATTCAACTTCTCACCAAGTCTATTATCACACACAGAATGCATTTTTCTCTCGTGTAAGGCAGGGAATTTCCAATCCAGGAATTTTATCAGTGGGATGTTTTCTGTCTATTCTCTAGGCTTGTCTGAATCAAAATCTGGCCTTGAGTACCACCAAGTGTCAAATTTTTGGCCCTAGTGATGATTTTATTTGACTGCTTGTCTTTAATTTTTTAATGGAAGCATTCAGGCAGGATGTTGTATGTATTGGTCCCCCTGTACATTCCCCAGTCTTTTTATGAGATCTCAGCCTGGTTCTGTTGGTTCTCCAGAAACCATCCTTTGAGCCAATCAAGGTTATTCCCCTGTCTATTATTACTCACAAGGTTGCCTTCCTCCTTGCTATCAGATATGCAAAGCAACTTTCTGAGTTGGCAGCCTTAACCTGCAAGGAATGCTATCTTCTGCTACATAAACATAAGGTTGTTTTGAGACTGAAGGCCTCTTTTCTTGCCAACCTGGTTTCTTCCTTCCACCTTAAAGCAGAACTCCACTGAAAAGGGAAAGTTCAGCTTTTAGGGGGGAGCAAGTACTCGATTTTGACAGGTACTTGCTCCCACTTCCGTTCCGAGTGGAAGTTCTCCTCCCTCCCTAACCCCCTGCAGTCTTCTGGGACACTGACAGGTCCCAGAAGATTGCATACACCAATCCAGGATGCCCCACGCGACTCGTGTATGCGCAGTGGGCACCCAGCTGTGAAGCCGCAAGCTGTCACAGCTGGGGGTGGATGGTGGATGAAGACGGCTGGGGTGAGCTCACCGCTGGACCATGGGACAGGTGAGTGGCTGCTTTTTTAAAATTCAGCAGCTACACTTTTTGTAGCTGCTGACTTTTATTTTTTTATAGGTGGCTGGAGCTCCTCTTTAAAAAGGACATTGTTCTCCCATCTCTTTGATCCACAACATCCCAAGGTTTTCCTTCAGTGTCTGGATATGGTATGAGCAAATACTGAAGCGTAGCTGCTGACATTTAATATTAGGACACTTACCTGTCCTGAAATATAGCGGTATCTTCACCCCAGCCGATTTTTAAGTCAGCTCTCGGGTGCTGCTGCCATCATTCCTTGTAAGGGAAACCGGCGGTGAAGTCTCCGGCTTTACAGGTGCCTCCCTACTGTGCACGTGTGAAGCATGCTACGCTTCGTGAATGGCCCAGCGGAGGGGAAAGGAGGAGGGGAGCCGAACTTCCGGGTGACTTCACCGTGGCTAAGTTACCCAGAAGTGGGGGCGGGTACCTGTCAAAACCAGGTACCTGTTCCCCCTGAAAGGTGCCAAATATGACAGCAGATTGGGGGAGGAAGCAAACAAGCAGGGCTTCCCCTTTCAAAGAGCACTCTACTAGAGCAGTTAGTGCTTTATAGGCTTTCAGCATTAGACATCTGTTTCTAATATTTTGCAAGGCTACCACCTGGTCTTCTGTTCCATACATGTTATATAAGTTTTACCAAGTGGGTGTTCAGGCCTCATGCTGATGCCATTTTTGGTCCTAAGGTTCTTTAGGTGACTCTCTGAGCTCTACTGAGTCCCTTCTGTTATCCTGTTGCTCATGTAGACCTGTTAGCACATTGTGTTCTCAGTTGGACTGCTTTTGGATGTCCCTATGTAGCTTAATACATTCTTAATAATGCATACATACATGTCCCTTAACGTACGATTCAGAAAAGAGGATTTTTTTTACTTTCCATAAAATCCTTTTCCTGGGGGGGGGGGGGGGACATTAAAGGGATATGGGTCCTACCCCTCTATTCTTATGATCCACTATTGCTATTGCTTGCTACAAAACTGAGGAGGGGTAATGCTGGCTTTCCTCACAGCTTTATTTACAAGTGTTCAATCAACTGAAAGGCAGCTGCAAACCCCTATTTTCCTGAATACATCCCATGTCCCTTAATGTACTCCAAGAAAAGGATTTTATGGAAAGTCAAAAATTCAATTTTTTCTCTTAGATTTGGATAGAGTGGGTAATCGTAAAACACCTTTCCCATTTTTCTCCTATCAGGGTCTCAACATCCTACTTCCTATCCTGATAAAATAGTTATGCCAGACCGGAAGTGAAGGGAAATCCCTAAATGCAACACAGGCAGGAAAGAATGCTTTTTTAGTAGTATGTGGGAAGGCTAGAAACCCTTCAACATTTTTTTTATTGATTTCTGTGTCCCTGATACAAAATTTACCATTCTTTTTGTTTGACAAAACTATTGTCCGTGTCAATGGATCAGAAGCGAGTGTAATCTCTCTAATGGAGTCTCAAATAGCAGCAACAACCAGGTGGGAGTATAAGTAACCCTAAACAGGTGAAAGCTAGGTGGGGCATCTACAGTAGCCTTCTAGCATGCTGATGTAGGGCTACCTTTGAAAGAGCTGCTGGTTAAGATGGCTTCGACGTACACAAAGCCCTCAGCCCCTTTGAGTACACAAGCACAAAATATAGGAAATCACTGTTAGAAACACCCAGTAATGATGCTATTTTTAAAAGAACAGGTACAACATCAAGCGATAAAGGCAAACATATTATATTGTCACCCAGATAAAATGAATAACAAGGAACAAAGGGGAAGAGGAGAAACAAAAATAATAACAATAGTAGTAATGCACTTTAATATACAAGGTAAACAATATTAAAGACAGGGCATCTGTCCAGATCGACAGAAACAGTAACAAAGTAACCAAGAATGCAACAGTGAGCAGTGGTAAGACTTGAATTATAAACCTCCAGAGCCAGTCTGCCAAAGTGTACTAAAGGCAGCTACGCTAGGCCTAATACTGACTGGTATACACTGTCAGTAACTGATCAGTGAAGTGTAAGCATAAAGAGGTAGATAGGGGGTAGTATGCAGGCAGGTGAAGTACACAGGGGCAGTTTTAAGTTGTTTCCTCTATCGGTTATCGTTGGGGCCCTTTAAGAGCATAGATGCATTTTAATGACAGATTTGATGAACCTTCATGCAGATAAGGTGGAATAGAGAATTGGTATAGTCTGCAATGTACAGATGCAATGTAGGTAAATATAGGGAGAAGGGAAGTAGAAGCTAGAAGGGGAAGAGTGTGTGAGAGAGAGTCTGCATAAGTCGGCTCCACTGATATTACAGGGCATTGGCAAATGAGATGCCAAAATCTGCATCTAATTCAGCGCATCCTTTACACAGTGATGAGGCCTGCCTACTTAATTCTGAAAGCCTAACAGGTACTAGATACACTTGGTGAAGAATATAAAGTTGGGCAGTTATAAATGCACTTTAGGTCTGCTTTTGCAAAGTTATACATTCGCGCACAAATATTTAACCTGAAAAACAATATCTTAAAATCTGAATTTAAGATTAAAAAACATTTGCATTTTGTCTTACAAAATATTTACTATTCAATCATTGTTCAAACAATCCTAGAGCAACAGTAGTAGTAGACGAAGTAGTATTTTCCTTCAAAATCTTATAACCTCCCTTACAATATACACATTGTGACTTTCAGAACCAATAGATAACGAATATTCTAAGTGGCAACTAAAATGTAAAAAATGCCATGTATATTTTGTGTATGTGAAATAAATGTCATTGCTCTGTTTGTATGTTTTCATTGCAGAAGCCAAAGAGAGAGATGCAAAGAGTCTGCCTTCATAAGCTTGACTCCACCATCTGGAAAACTTGAAGTGTGACTTATTGGAAATCTGCCTGTGAACACACCATACAGAGTGCCCAGCCTTAGTCTAGGTTGCACTGAGAGGCCTATAACATACGACTGTGCATTTTCAGCACCTAATAAAACTTTAAACCTTGATAAATGGTTGTTTTCTTGTATACCTAATATGTACAAAAAGATGGTTTAGAGACGGGAAATAATACTGCTTTTAGAATAATAGAAGATGTTTTCAAAGAGTTCGATATTGTTTAAGTCAGAGTCATAGGTAAGCTTCCTTGCACACTGGTGTGGTACTGCAGTGGCTACAACTCCTGGGCCTAAAAAGTCATGAGGCTCAACCAATTGCTTTATCTCTTTATTATTATTATTACTATTATTATTATTATAATACAGGATTTATATAGCGCCAACAGTTTGCGCAGCGCTTTACAATATGAGGGAAGACAATACAGTTACAATACAATTCAATACAGGAGGAATGGGACAGCCCTGCTCATTAGAGCTTACAATCTAGAAGGGAGGGTCAAGTGAAACAAAAGGCAATAACTGTAGGGGATGAGATGATGGAGAAAATGGAAGTATAGTTGTTAAGTGTGGGTAGGATAGGCTTCTCTGAAGAGGAGGGTTTTCAGGGATCGTCTAAAAGCTAATAGAGTAGGAGATAATCAGACAGATTGGGGTAAGGAGTTCCATAGAGGCCCTTGAAAAGTCCTGGAGGCGAGCATGGGAGGAGGTGACGAGGGAGCTAGAGAGCAGGAGGTTTTAAGAGGGATGAAGAGAACAATTAGGTTGGTATTTTGAGACTAGGCTAGTGATGTAGCTGGGGGCTAAACTGTGGATGGCTTTGTAAGCTGTTGTTAGTATTTTGAATTTAATTTGTTGGGAGAGCGGAAGCCAGTGGATTGCTTGATAGAGAGTATTAGCAGACACTGAGCGATTGGTAAGGTGGATGAGTCTGGCAGCAGCATTCATGATGGATTGAAGGGGATATAGCCTATGTAGAGGTAAGCCAATGAGAAGGGAAGTGCAGTAGTCGAGGCGCAAGATGACCAGGGAGTGAACTTTGTTTTGCTTTGTTGTGTCATTATGTCATTTGAAGCTTTGTTGTGTCATTGGTTATAAAGGGTCGTAATTCGGAGATGTTGCGGAGGTTGAGGTGGCAAGATTTGGACAGTGATTGGATGTGGGGCTTGAATGAGAGTTCAGAGTCCAGGACAACACCTAGCACCTTGGCATGCGGGGATGGGCTGATAGTTGTGCCATCGATATTGACAGAGAGATCGGGGGAAGGGGCATGTGGTGGAGGAAAAATTATAAGTTTGGTTTTGGATAGATTGAGTTTGAGGAAGTGGTGTGACATCCAGACTGATATATCTGCTAGTAAGTTAGTGATACGTGAGGAGACTGAGGGAGTGAGCTGAGGGGTGGATAAATAGATTTGGGTATCATCAGCATAGAGATGGTATTGGAAGCCGTGGGAGGCTATCAGCTGACCCAGAGAGGAGGTGTAGATTGAAAACAGGAGTGGTCCAAGAACAGAACCTTGGGGGACCCCAATAGAGAAATGAGGAGGAGAGGAGGAAGTAGAATTGTAAGTAACGCTAAAGGTGCAGTTGGATAAATAGGAAGAGAACTAGTGAAGAGTACAGTCATGGAGACCAAAGGCGTGGAGTTTTTTGAGGAGGAGGGGGTGGTCAACCATATCAAAGTCAGAGGAAAGGTCCAGGAGTAGGAGTACAGAATAGTGTCCATTGGTTTTGGCCGTTAGTAGATCATTTGTTAGTTTTAGGAAAGCAGTTTCTGTGGAGTGTTGAGGCCCGAAATTCAGACTGAAGGGGATCAAGAAGGCTATTCTCGGCAAGGTGGTCGCACAGTCGGTTGTAGACCAGACGTTCAATGAGTTTGGATAAAAAGGGAGCAAGGAAATAGTGCGTATGTTGCTAAGTTTGGTTGGGTTCAGGGAGGGCTTTTTAAGTATGGGGCTGACTGGTGCATGTTTTAGAGAGTTGGGGAAGACGCCAGAAGAGAGGGAGAGATTGAAGATGTGGGTTAGAGTGTAGAATAGGGCCAGAGGGTGAACGTGACATTTACGAGGGAACAGGATCCAGAGGGCAGGTGGTAAGGTGGACGTTAGCAAGTAGTTTAGCAACCTCGTCTATAGTGGTGGGGTTGAATGAGGGAAGTAGTGATTGCACCTGTGGGCATGAAGCGTAAAGCATGGAAGGTATCTGAACAGCACAGATCGCCTCACAAATTGTATCAATCTTCTTTTTGAAGTGGTTGGCGATCTCCTGGGCAGTGAGTGAGTCAGTGGGTGGAGGCAGTGGAGGACGAAGTAGAGAATTAAAGGTAGAGAAGAGTTGCCGGGGGCGGGATGACAATTTGTTAGAGTGATAATATTGGTCTGCTTGGCAGTGTGGAGACTGGAGTTGTATTTTTGGAGGGCAGATTTATATCTTTATACTGTACAGTATATGTATATCCTTCTTTATCTTTATACTGTATATGTGTTGAAAAAACATGTACAGAATAAAGCGGCCTTTTTCTTTCCTTCTGATCCTTTCATCTCTTATCTGCTGATTGGGCTTCTAGGACTGAAACAGGTAGATTTCCTTTTTTTTTTAATTAGCTAATTAAGCTCTGAACAAGGCAAGTAAAGAAATCTGGATTCAAGACAAAAGCAAGAACTGGCTGAGATTTGAACCATCCATGGGCAGGCTGATTGTACCCAAATCAATCTATCGATCAACTTGAGTACAACCAGCATGTCGAAATTTTACATGCCAACAGTTATAGCCGCTAGCAATAATCATGGTGTTCACCTAGCAGGGATGACTCTCGGCGCCCCCATCGGGAGAACACAATAGCGCCGTGGGAGGGATTCCCCCATCAACACTGGCTGTGTTGATGGGGAAAATAAGTGATTTTCTTTCCTGCAACCACGAAAATCGCATCATCTATGGCCTGCCAAAATGATAGGCCCCTTTACATGCCTCCCATTATATTTGTCTGCACATATAATGAAAAATTCTTAGGTGTTGATTTATTGAAACTGGAGAGTACATAATCTGGTGCAGCTGTGCATGCTACCTAATCAGCTTCTAAACTCAGCTTGTTCAATTAAGCTTTAACAAAATACCTGGAAGCTGATTGGTTTCTGTACAAAGCTGCACCAGATTTTGCACTCTTAGAAAATCAACCACTTAGTATTTCTGCATACGGGGGGAATTTGTGCCAAGTTCTCTTCCTATTAGGTTGTGGAACATTTACATTTGTAAGGTTGGGTTCACACATATGCGGATGCGGTTTGCAGTCCGAAGTGTTTCTGTTCACTGATTCAGCTGAGATTCAGGTGGGATTCAGGTGCAAATTTTTACCTGAATTCGCACTTGAACCTGACCATTAATGCACAGGACCCTTTTCAAAAACTAACTGCGGCCCCCCTGCACATGTGTGAACCGGCTTCATTAAAAGCCGGTCATTGTTATGTTATGCAAATTGGATGCAGTTAAAAACGCATCCAATTTGCATACAGGTGCATCTCATAAAATTAGAATATCATCAAAAAGTTAATTTATTTCAGAAATTGACTTCAAAAAGTGAAACTCATATATTTTATATAGATGGGTTATTCACAGAGTTATATATTTCAAGCATTTATTTATTTTAATTTTGATGATTATGGCTTACAGCTAGTGACAACCCAAAATTTTGTATCTCAGAAAATTAGAATATTACATAAGAATAAAAAAAAAAAAAAAGGATTTTTAATACAGAAATGTTGGCTCACTGAAAAGTATGTCCGTATACAGTATAGTATACACTCAATATTTGGCCGGGGCTCCTTTTGCATGAAGAATGACTGCATCTTTGCGGCGCGGCATGGAGGCGATCAGCTTGTGGCACTGCTGAGGTGTTATGGAAGCCCAGGTTTCTTTGATAGTGACTTTCAGCTCATCTGCAATGTTGGGTCTGGTGTCTCTCACCTTCCTCTTGACAATACCCCACAGATTCTCTATGCGGTTTACGTCAGGCGTGAGACGTGCAAAAAATCTGGAATATTCCTGCACTCCTTGGTAACTTTATTGAAGTATTAAAATATACTAACATGTCATATAGCACATAAATCAAAAAACAAAAAAAATCACAAACAAAATAAGCCACAGAAATTTCCTCCAACTCATCACCAATGGGAAGGCAAGGAGCATAGACTCTCAGTAGTGTAGTGGGAATGTATCTTTAATTGATTTATTGGTTAAGGGTTCAATTGCCTAATTGCCATACCATACTTACTTGTATCATGCAGCAATATATTTAATGCAATGTATGTGTATATGAGGTATGAGTAAGCGCTGACTTTAGTGAGAAACGCGCCACCTTTTATGTTCCTGTCATACCTGTGATGTGATTTTAAAGCGGTTGTATACTGCCGGAAAAAAAGAAAATCCTGCAAGACAAAGGCATAATAAGCTAGTATGCATCGCATACTAGCTTATTATGTAATACTTACCTTAAAACGAAGCCCCGACGCGGACAACCGGACACAGCTGTGGGAGCTGTCATGCTCCCTCGGCATCTCTTCCCGGTTCGGCGGCTCCAGAGCTGTGAGTGACCGGAGCCACGATGATGTCACTCCCACACATGCGCGCGGGAGTCACTTTCCGGCAAGTAGCCGGCAAGGAACTGCGAAGGTCCGCCGGACCTTCAGATCGCATGCGCCGCTAGCGTCAGCGGCTGCATGCAGGGCAAATATCTCCTAAACCGTGCCGGTTTAGGAGATATTAATTGTACCTACAGGTAAGCCTTATTATAGGCTTACGTGTAGGTAAAAGTAAATGAATTGAGTATACTACCACTTTAATACTTCAATAAAGTTACCAAGGAGTGCAGCAATATTCTGGATTTTTGCATGTCTCTGAATCTCACAGATGAGCTGTGCAGCACCCTGGGTTCCTGTTCACAACGTGTGACAGTTGGCCACTCACCTAGAGCGGCATTTCTTTGGCTTTAGCTCAGGCGAGCTTGCTGGGCAATCAAGCACAGTGATAGCATGATCATTAAACCGGGTATTGGTAGTTTTTGCAGTGTGGGCAGGTGCCAAGCCCTGCTGGAAAATTAAATCAGCATCTCCATAAAGCTGCTCAGCAGAGCAGATGGGCTGCACTAACTTTGGACTTGATAAAACACAGTGGACCAACACCAGCAGATGACATGGCTCCCCAAATCATCTGTGGAACTGTGGAAAATTTTCCATTTCATTTGGAAATCAAGGGTACAGAGTCTGGAGGAGGAGAGACACAGTTGCATGAGGTCCGGTGTGAAGTTTCCACAATCAGTGATGATTTGGGGAGCCATATCATCTCCCAGTGTTGGTCAACTGTGTTTTATCAATTTATGTGTGTAATGTGTACAGAATGCCCCCGAGAAATTATGTTTCCTGCTTGTGTAATTGACGCACTGATTTGCCCAGAAGTCTGCCCTAAGGCACAAGTCAGATTTCAGGCATCCACTGCAACAAAAATGTCATATGTGGTAAGATACTCCCAATAGGAAATCACTTCTAAAGGGGTGCAGACCCTGCATCTTTCCTCATTAGTGCCCTGCAGTTGAAGCAGCTGATTGATAATTATGAAACCACTTCCATTAGATTCACTTGTCACATGGACAAAGAGAAACACACAGGGATTTCTTCAGAATAACAAAAGGTAGAAATCTGTAAAAAAGTTTGGTAAAATCGTTGTAATGTACATAGATCACCCAGAAGGGAATGTTTTTTTTCCCAACAAAAGTGGAGGTACTCTCTAAGACGGATCTCAACATAAAATGCTGCATCAGCACAAATCTATACATACAATTTATTAATGTATTTGATATTCTATAATCAAACAAGATAAATATTAAACAACTCAATATGTTCTAAATCCCTAAAGTGCCTGTATAATATACAGGTGCATCTCATAAAATTAGAATATCATCAAAAAGTTAATTTATTTCAGTAATTAAATTCAAAAAGTGAAACATATATTTTATATAGATGTGTTACACACAGAGTGATATATTTCAAGCATTTCTTTCTTTTAATTTTGATGATTATGGCTTACAGTATAGCTAGTGAAAACCCAAAATTCACTATCTTGGAAAATTAGATTACATAAGACCAATAAAAAAAAAAAAAGATTTTTAATACAGAAATGTTGGCTTACTGAAAAGAATGCCCATGTACACAGTATAGAATGCACTATACCAATACTTGGCCGGAGCTCCTTTTGCATGATATACTGCATCAATGTGGCACGGCATGGAAGTGATCAGCCTGTGGCACTGCTGAGGTGTTATGGAAGCCCAGGTTGCTTTGATAGTGGTCTTCAGCACATCTGCATTTTCGGGTCTGGTGTCTCACATCTTCCTCTTGACAATATTCCATAGATTCTCTATGGGGCTTAGGCCAGGCGAGTTTGCTGGCCAATCAAGCACAGCGATACCATGATCATTAAACCAGGTATTGGTACTTTTTGGCAGGATGGGCAGGTGCCAAGTCCTGCAGGAAAATTAAATCAGCATCTCCATAAAGATGGAATTATAGTAGAAGGAGAGGTACTGAAAAAAGTTCCACTTCTGATCCAGGGTTCCACCCTAATGTTGACTTTCACATGAACGCAGCCCTGCCTAGTCCCAGGTATTAGTCAGCATGTTTATGAGAAAGGTACCCCCACATGTCTGGCAAGTGGGCCACGCCCAAACAGGAATAAAGGGAAAATGTTCCAATGGGGGCACAGCTGTTGGTGACAACCAAAGATTCCCTCACTTTGGAGGGATTTCCTCCCACTTCATGTTTTGGCTATGGTACAAGAAGTGAAGGGAGGTCTACGTTAAAGCAGAACTATTAAGCCCCGTACACACGTACTGATTGTCGGCCGTAAATATTCGGCCGACGACCGATCGGCCAGTTGTAGGCTTGTTAGTATGATGCTTCCGACAGCTGACAGCGCATTTTCGGCCGAACAGAATCTGTCATGCAAGCATTAAAATTTTTGTTGGCCAACACCAGAACGGCGATTGTTCGCCAGTCAGTACAGATTTCGGCCGACAGACAGCAGATTTGCAAGACTGGGCATGCTCAGAAAAGAAAAAAGACACGGAAAGTTAACCATCACATGACATCACTTCTGCAGTCGGCTGTTGTTGGCCGACAAAATTGGTGTGCAGTCTTTTGCACTTTTCAACAGACAAGACAGCCCTCGGACAAAAGATGGCCGATCGTTCGGCCGGCGATCGGTACGTGTGTACGGGGCTTTACTCACATTCTCTCCAGCACTGTGGTGTCCTGGAGCTCTTGGCCAGAGGCTGACATGTTCAGCTGGCATGTGCAGGAGTTCATCCATCTCAGTGTTGCAGAAATGGTACAGCTAGCAGTGCATGTGCAGCTCAACATATAAGGTGTACAGGCAGGTAAGGAACTTCCTATATTCCCCTAAAATTCCAATTGAAGGCAAGTTTTTAATAAATCATATGAATGGACTTGTAATTCATCAAAACATCCAAAAACATAATTTTGAGTGTTTCGGTGTAATAGTTCATCCAAATCCCAACTGCCATTTTCCTTATGTGCACTACAAAATGATAGCAGCCTCTCCCTGAGGGATTATGCACAGGCCGCACCATTAATCTCATTAGCCACCTGTTCACCATTTATAAACAGCGACGAGTTGAAATGGTTATACCAGGATCCGGACTGCAGCTTCACTCATGATCCTAGTATTGTACTTTTGAGCTGGGGGTTCTCTTTTATGTAAAGGTGATCCAAGTAGCTATATAGTCGCTGGGTCGCTTTTACAGGTGGCAGCAGAGGGTGTCCCCCTGCCTTTACCAGGTTATTCCATGCCATCGGGGAGCTCTGTAAAGATGAGGCCGATGGCTTTGGCTTCTGGGCACACAGTGAGAGGAACTGATGTCCCCCCCCCCCCCACTGTGTGACATCAGAAACGGGAAGCAATGAGGATTTTCTCATTAAAAAATACAAAACAGAATAGGTGGGACACTCAGGATGCTCATACAACCAACCTCAGGAAGAAATACACAATATAACCATAAAATCACAAGATTTATTACAAAATCAGATCAACCACTTGCCGACCAGCCACCGTAGTTATACAGCAGCAGGTCGGCTCTGTTAAGCGAAATGACAGACACGTACAGTACGTTGCTTCGTGTAGCAGTTAGTGTGCGTGCGCGCATGCGCAGATTGGCTAGAGTGGGAGTCGGCGGGTCTGGCGGCCTCGATGTCCGCCGGGTACCTGCTATCGCTCCCCATGGAGACAGAACAGCGGTCTGCTGATGTAAACACAGCAGCCCACTGTTCTGTCAGTGATGAACACAGGGATCCTGTGTTCCCCCTATTTAGGAACACAGGTCTCTGTGTTCATCCAGTGAGCCCTTCCCCCACACAGTTAGAAAGCATCCCCTAGGCATACATTTAACCCTTTATTTGCCCCTGGTGTTAACCCCATTCCCTGGCAATGTCATTATTACAGTAACAGGGCATATTTTTAGCATATTTTTACTGTAGTAATGTCACTGGTCCCCCCAAAAGTGTCAGTAAGGTGCCCGATCTGTCCCCTGCAATGTTGCAATCCCGCTTAAAATTGATAATGATGGCCATTACTAGTATAAAAAAAAAAATTATAAATAAAAATGACATAAATCTATCGCCTAGTTTGTAGACGCGATAACTTTTGTGCAAACCAATCAATATACACTTATTGGGATTTTCTTTTTACCAAAAATATGTAGCAGAATACATTTTTTAAAATTTTTCTTATTGGGAATTTTTTATACCAGAAAATAAAAAATATTGTTTTTTTTTTCAGAATTTTTGTTTTTTTCTTTCTTTTTTTTGTTTATAACGCAAAAAAAATAAGTGCGGGTTCACACTAGCACGACTTGTCAGGCGACTTGGTCAGCCTGGCAAGTCGTGCATGGTTAGGGTGACCACATTTCCTAACTGCCATTCAGGGACACTTACTTTCCAAGTGCATTTCGTCAAACTTACCGTATATGTGAGACTGGCAAAAACATATCTGTCTGTGCATTTTTCAGTATTTCTGCACACTTTAACTGGCTACTTAGCTATCTCTGAAGAAATAGAAAACAAAACAAGTTGCATTAAAGAACAGTTTTTTTAATTTTTTTCTTAATGAGCAGGAACTTTTACAAAATATGAATACTTTACCAACCATAAATAACAGACTGCAAAACAAATTTACTACACGTTTTACAAGTCCAACTTTCTAAGCAATAAATATTTGCTGCCCTGAACACAAAGGAAAGAATAGGCAGACATTCATTAAAAAATTAAACTTACATTTTGTCCTCTTAAATGCTGATAATAACGGCCGTTGGATTACAGACAGTCAGTTACAGCAGGCTGAGGCGCCGCACAGTAGAGATCCTGACTCTGGCTGATGTCACCGTCGTCATGTGACTCGGCCGCGCACTGCATGCAGCAAGGCAGGGGAGGAGCCACACATACACTGGACAGTACTATGCGATGCCGATCTGATTCGGCGATCGCATAGTATAAGGAAGTAACTGTCACAGCACAGCAGCGGTCGGCGGCTCACAGGCTCAGATCATTCCGGGACACTGCATTGTCCCGGAATGAGGGTGACCGGGACCTGGGACAGACTCTCCAAATGCGGGACTGTCCTGGGCGATCCGGGACACGTGGTCACCCTATGCATGGTTGCTCCCACTGTGTGCTACAGGACCCGTTCTAATAGGAGCGACACAAGTCGCTCCGACTTAGAAAAAGGTTCCTGTACTACTTGGGGGCGACCTGGAGGCGACTTGCATTGACTTCCATTATGTGAAGTCTGTGCAAGTCGTGCTGAAGTCACGCTGCACGCGACTTCACAGGTCGCCCCCTAAGTCGGAGCGACCTAATGTGAACGGGGACCTAGAATCACAGAGGTGATCAAATACCACCAAAAGAAAGCTCTATTTGTGGGGGAAAAAAAAGACATCAATTTTATCTGGGGACAGCGTCGCACGACCAGACAATTGTCAATTAAAGTAACGCAGTGCCGCATCGCAAAAAAAGGACTGGTTATTAAGCGGGTAAAACCTTCTGGTCCTTAAGTGGTTAAAAAGGGATACATTACCAATGTTAAAAAACTTCAATAGACTAACAACATATAGACTGAGTGATCAACAACCCCATGCACCTTCTCTTCATGTCAGAAATTGAGAACATCTAAAGAATACCATAGTAGGTGAATGCAAACAAAAGAATGTGCTTGCTCCTAACACGTTTTGCAAATTTAGCTTCTTCAGTGGTTCAAGGGGTGCAGAGAAAAATAGTAAAAGTGTGACCAGTCTTCTGATTGTGCCCAGAGTATAAGGAACAATGTTGTTCATTCCTTGTGATCATAGGTGTGCACAGCCTATTGCATTAGGGTGTGCACTCCAAAGCTAAAACACACATGTGTGTGTGTATAGGTATATACTGTATATATGCACAGTAGGGCAATGGACAGTGTCACTAGGGCAGTGGACGATATCAGTAGGGCAGAGGTTGGTGTCAGTAGGGCAATGGACAGTGTCAGTAGGGCAGAGAATATTGTCTGTAGTTTAATTGTATTATTATTTTTTTTTATGATTACTTACCATTTTATTGTTTTTTTTATTTTTTACATTTGTTTTACAATCGTTTTTTATAATTTCTTAATTTTCTACAATTTATTAGGAGCCCTATTGGGGAGCTTTGGTAAAATATCAGGGCTCTAAACAAACCTGATGTCTCACTTTTCAAAAAGAGATTCCCCAGTCCCTTTCTCTACAGCCAAGCAAGCAGCAGTGGAAATCTGTGCAGCAGAGAGTGATTAGGGTGTGCCTAGGCACACCTGGCACACCCTGTGCGCCAGGGGAGGGCTGGCAGCCTTAGGCCTGGGGGGGCAAGCACAGTCAAGTGGCCCATTGAACCATCAAATCAGCTCACCATCCATGCCCACCCGGTTTTATAACAGATATTGATGTTATGAATCAAGACAAACATAATGCAATGTGGTAACATAATTTAATGTTAATAGCAAAAAAGGAGGTTTAACAAAAATACATGACATCACGCCAGGCGGGGCCTAGGAAGCTCCTGTCAGATGGAGATCACTGACAGGGAAGTGACCATGTTAGTATTGTGCCAGCCGGGTACAGGAGCGTACTCTAAACACTCATACCTTGCCGCTGCAGCTCTGCAAATATTACATTGTGTAGCAGCGACCGGCAGCTGTATACAGTGTCTGGCCCCTGCATTTGTCCAGCCCTGGGTGCGGCCTTTTTACCCAGCATCAGAGTGGCCCAGGGGGCAATTGCCACCCAGCCCCCCTTCCCAGTCCTCCCCTGCTGTGCGCACGCCTATGCTTGTGATAGTAATAAAGTTGATCTAAAAAAAAAAATAATAAAGGTATAGTGTAAAAACTTTTTTAATAATAAAATAAATAATAAAAAAAAAACAAAAACAAAAAGGAACGCCCCCATGCTTATATGCAACTGTGAACGCGCACATAGGTCCCACATGCATATGTAAACAGTGATCGCACCACACATGAGCTGAGGAATCGTCAGATCCTATATAGAAGGATCACAGGCGCTCTGTGATCATTCCAGGGAGAAGAACGGTCAGCTGTGTTTACAACAGCCGACCGTCCTTCTCTCTCAGCGGGGAACAATCGCGGGTGTCAGGCGGCAAACCACCTAACCCGTGCATCGGCTTCCCCGCTGCCGAGTGGGGGGCGGGAGCACGCCCTCTAGCTTCCCGCGCGTGACCGACTTAGGTCTACGTCGGTTTGCGCAGGAGAGCCACCCTGCAGCAGCAAAAAGGCGGCGGGTGGTCGCGAAGCAGTTAAACAGTTCTAAAAATGAAATAAAATAAATAGGAAAAAAATTAAAAACTTTTAAAGCACCCCCCCATCACCGTAAGTCGCGCCCGCAAAAGAAAACGGTGTTCAAACCACACATGTGAGGTATCGCCGCGATTGCCAGAGCGAGAGCAATAATTCTAGCAAAATACCTCCTCTGTAACTCTAAACTGATAACCGTTAAAAAAAAAATTTAAAGCGTCGCCTATGAAGATTTTAAGTACTATAGTTTGTCATCATTCCACGAGTGTGCGCAATTTTAAACTGTAACATGTTGGGTATCTATTTACTCAGCCTGACATCATCTTTCACAAAAAGTTGGGCTAACTTTACTGCTTAGTTTTTTTTTTAAATGCAGTGAAATGTATTTTTTCCCAAAAAATGCGTTTAAAAGACCGCTTGCTGATTTGTACATGCATGAGAGAAATGTCAGAATTGGCCGTTGTGACTTTAACTAATAAAACCACCTGCTTTATCCTGGCAGTGTCTGCTCTGCATGCAGCCAATCAGATATCTCCAAACTCCCTCACTATGCCTACTACGGTCACCTGACTGACGGACATGTGACATAGGGGGCGGGGCTGAGCCGGGAAGATGGCGGCGCCCTTGCTGGGTGAGGAGGATGAATGAGCTGTGTGTTATTTCGGATATTCTCCATGATTGTATGAGCTGTGTGCTGGTATTCCTTACTTATGAGTGTCAGGGGTGCTGTGTGTGACGAGTCCAGGAGGCTTTGTACCGAGCTGAATGCAGTGCAACATAGAGAATGATCGGCTGCTTGTATGTCCTGATTGGGAGAGGTCATACACTATACAATCAGAGTGTACAATACTAAAACAGTGTAATATATGGCTGCAGCTAAACAAATGATTCACTTTGTATACAGTCAAGTCCTTACACTGCGTAGTATATGTAAAGCAGATTGTACAAGCACATTGTGTGGCCAGCTTTAGCCTTATATAGTGCTGCTAATAATAGAACTAAAGGCAAGTTTTAGTTTTGGATAGAATAAGGGCTCTTTCACACGGGCGATCCGATCAGATCCGCCTGTCAGTTTTTAGGCGGATCTGATCGGATCCTCCATGCAGCTCTATGGGGCAGCGGGTGTCAGCGGAGACACCTCCGCTGACACCCGCTGCCATCCGCATCCGATCCTGTGCGTGAAATCTGGACGGATGGAAACCCTATTTTTCCATCTGTTCAGGGATTGGATCGGATCGGATGAGAGTGGACAGGCGGTCCGCTCTCATCCGATCCCCCATAGAGAGCAGCGGGAGCTGTGACACCTCCCTCTCCGCACTGCAAGCTGAGACGGAGCTGTCATCCGCCCGGCTCAGCGGGGATCGGCGGATCGATCCCCGCTGAGCAGCACGGATCCGCCTATGGAGGCGAACCGTGTGAAAGAGCCCTAAGGGAAGGTTATAATCCCTTTCCCTGCCAGAGACATCTCTTTCATTTCTTGCACGTTAAAAAAATGAATAATAAAATCATTGCAGTAAACTCCCAAACATTATATATTTTCTGAACGCAGACACCCTAAAGAATAAAATAGTGGTAGTTCCAATTTTTCCTGCTATGTGGTATTATCACAAAGGTTTTGCAAATGCAAAATTTCTGTAAAAAAAAAAAAAAAAAGAAAATACACTAAAGTTCATTTTAACCACTTCCATACTGGGTCTGGCACTCCTCCCCCTACGTGTAAAAATCATCTTTTTTTTTTTTTTTTTAAGAAAAATACAACCCCCAAACATATTATTATAAATACTCCCAAACATATTATTATAAATACTCCCAAACATATTATATGTTGTGTTTTTTTTTTTTTTTTTTAGAAAAATACAACCCCCCAAACATATATGTTGTGTTTTTATATATATATATATATATATATATATATATAATACTCATAACCCACAAACATATTATATGTTGTTAAAAAAGAGGGATTTGACCGGCGCTATGGAGTGTATAAAATATGTAAAAAGTGCAGGTATCAGTGCTGGTTCACACTTGTGCGATGCGGGAAGGCTGCGAATTCGCAGCCTGTTATCGCATCCGCACAAGAGGCAGTTCACACTGCCATATGTGATACGCAGGGGGTGTCAATTAAATGTTAACGACACCCCCAGTTTGATCGCAGGGCGATCTGACAGTTTGCACAGGATCGGATCGCACAAGTGTGAACCACTGTGCGATCCGATCCTGATGCGGCTGGAAAAAAAGGTTCATGTGCGTCTTTTGTGCAGGTGCAGTGCGAATTTCAGCCATACAAAGTGTATGGCTGAATTTGCATCCGCACATGAGATCGCATGTAATGAAGGAGCAGTGCGCTCCGAATTACATGCGATCAGCGCTCCCGCAGTAGTGTGAACCGGCACTCAAGCTGCCACCAACCAACCCCTAAGGAGGGGTCAAGTGTATAAACGGAGTGAAAGGATTGGTAATGGCGCTAACCTGATATAATGCACAAGATTCCGTGTGTATGTGTTAGTGGTAAATACCAAAAAGACCAAAGAAAATAACTTATGGTATAAAATTTCATGTGATCATAAAGTGCAAGTGCCAAGAGACAGGATCTATATATTGGGCTTAGTGATGTATGCCCAGAAAGTGCTTTTGTGCTAGAAATAAATGTGCACACATCAAATATAAAGTGCTGTTTTATTGTTCACAGACAGTGCAAAATAAATAAATAGTGCGGGTATTAATGGTATAAATAAAGTAAAAAGGTGTAATCCATAAATATGGAGATGAAACTTTAGATCTATACTGTGCCAGACGTGGTGCTAGTGCAAAACAACAGTGATAGAGTCACTAGAGCTGTGATCTGAAAATACCTGTGCATAAAGGGAACACTAGGTGTCGCACTCACACCTTTTAAATGGCACAAAGGGAATACAGGCTGTATTAATCACAGGTACACCAGATAGAGGCTTAGAATGTAGTCTTTGGGTGGGCAAACCTCAGGGGATCCTCCGGGTATGGGTCCGATCGTGGTGTCTGACCCCTCCTCGAAGGGGAAGAAAGATTCCGTCTGCCACTGTCCCCAGGCACCGTCCACCCTTGCATTCAAGACTATCTTGTGCTTGTCTCAAAGGGCATCAAATCGAGGTTCAAAGTGTAACATTAAATTCATTTCATCTTTTCCAAAGTTTACGGCAAACCTTTTACAGTCCTTTGGAATGAAGCCCTCCACCTCCACACTGTGACCGGGTTTGAAGGCAAAGTTATTCAAGACAAAAATCTGTATGGGAGAAAGGAGAGCATCACACCATAATCTTCCATCTTGCTTCAGACAAACTTGTTTGATGCCCTTTGAGACAAGCACAAGATAGTCTTGAATGCAAGGGTGGACGGTGCCTGGGGACAGTGACAGACGGAATCTTTCTTCCCCTTCGAGGAGGGGTCAGACACCACGATCGGACCCATACCCGGAGGATCCCCTGAGGTTTGCCCACCCAAAGACTACATTCTAAGCCTCTATCTGGTGTACCTGTGATTAATACAGCCTGTATTCCCTTTGTGCCATTTAAAAGGGGTGAGTGTGACACCTAGTGTTCCCTTTATGCACAGCTATTTCCAGATCACAGCTCTAGTGACTCTATCACTGTTGTTTTGCACTAGCACCACGTCTGGCACAGTATAGATCTAAAGTTTCATCTCCATATTTATGGATTACACCTTTTTACTTTATTTATACCATTAATACCCGCACTATTTATTTATTTTGCACTGTCTGTGAACAATAAAACAGCACTTTATATTTGATGTTTGCACATTTATTTCTAGCACAAAAGCACTTTCTGGGCATACATCACTAAGCCCAATATATAGTTCCTGTCTCTTGGCACTTGCACTTTATGATCACTTGAAATTTTATACCATAAGTTATTTTCTTCGGTCTTTTTGGTATTTACCACTAACACGTACACACAGGATCTTGTGCAATATATCAGGTTAGCGCCATTACCAATCTTTTCATTCCGTTTATATTATATGTTGTGTTTTTTTGTTTTTTTTTTTAGAAAAATACAACCCCCAAACATATATATATATTTTTTTCTTATATATATATATATAATATATATGTGTAAAACACTCACAACCCCCAAACATATTATGTTTTTTTTTTTTAATCAGAGACCCTAGGGAATAAAATGGCAGTTGTTGCAATTTTTTTATGTCACACCATATTTGCGCAGCAATTTTTCAAACGCTTTTTTAAAAAAAAAAAAAGTTTCATGAATAAAAAAAAAAAAAAAACACTAAAGTTAGCCCAATTTTTATGTATAATGTGAAAGACGATGTTTCCCGAGTAAATAGGTACCTAAGATGTCACACTTTTAAATTGCGCACACTTGGAATGGGGCCAAACTTCGGTACCTAAAAATCTCCATAGGCAACACTTTAAAAATGTTTACAGGTTACCCAGTTTAGAGTTACAGAGGAGGTCTAGTGCTAGAATTATTGCTCTCACTCTAACATTCACGGCGATACCTCATGTGGAGTTTGGATGTCGTTTATATATGTGGACGCTACCTACGCTTGGTTCTGCGTGCGAGCCTGATCTCAGGCTGGAAAGCCTGAGATCCAAAAAAAAATGATCTTAGGCTTTCCATCTGAACACATGGCAGTGTTTTCAACTTCCGGGGTTGGGCATGATATCACATAGTCGGCTCTATGGTAAACTTCCGCTGCCAGCAGATTCCTTCTTCGGCTTGCCGATCGCACGGGCGAGCCAGTAGAAGCACTGGAGAGAGGAGGGGGGGGCGTAAAAACAATCAAGTGGTTGAACTGCCGCTATGATTGTTTTTACTGTGCATGGAATCGCCGGCAGAAAAAAAAATATCTAAAGGATGCCTATAGCTTCACCCATCATTCTGCCCAGGCCAATTTTCAGCTTTTAGCGCTGTTGCATTTTTAATGACAACTGCGTAGTCATGCAACACTGTACCTAAACCAAATTTATGTAATTGTTTTCCCACAAATAGAGGTTTATTTTGGTGGTATTTGATCACCACAAGGTTTTTTCTTTTTTGCTAAAAAAATAAAAAAAGACCGAAAAGTTTGAAAAAAATAAAGTTTTTTTGTTATACAATTTTGTAAATAGATACGTTTTTTTTCCTGCACTGATGGGGTGGCACTAATATGCGGCACTGATAGGCAGCATTGGTCGGCACAGATCAGCACTAATGGGCACTGATAGGCGGCACTGGTGGGCAATAATGGGCACTGGTGGGCAGCACTGATGGGTAGGGCACTGGCGGGCAGCACTGATGGGTAGGGCACTGGCGGGCAGCACTAATGGGGAGGGCACTGGTGGGCACCACTGATGGGGAGGGCACTGACGGGCTCCCTGAGCCCTGGTTGCTATCCCTGGTGGCCATGGTGGGCATCCCTGGGGTCATGGGTGGGCATCCCTGGGGTCATAGGTGGGCATCCCTGGTGGTTCTAGTGGCACCCCCCCCCCAATGTTCTGCACTGGTAATCAATGCTCTGATTACCAGTGCAGACCCCGTCCTGTCAGGAGAGCCGCATATCGGCTCTCCTCTACTCGTGCCTGTCAGGCACAAAGTAAGGAAAGCCGATCAAAGGCACTTCCTATTTAATATCTTAGTAGGCTCTTTACCGAGATCGGAGATGCGGTGTGTCAGAGTAACACGTCGCATCACCGATTGCAGCTCTGCGCGCCCCCCGGGGGCACACAGAGCGCATTATCCTGCCGCCGCCATATGACGTCCGGTCAGGATAATGCAACCACCTTCCCGCCGTCAATCGCCTATAGGGCGGGCGGGAAGTGGTTAAGCAGATCGTACAACCACATTGCATAACTAAAGGCAAAACTTTTTTGTTTTGGATAGAGTAAGGAAAGGTTAGACCCCCTTTAAGCTTTTCGCTGCCAAAGCTGTCTTTTGCATTTATTGCAAACCGTAAAAAAAAAAAAAATCATTTCAGTAAACTCCCAAACATTATATATTTTCACAAAGCAGACACCCTAAAGAATAAAATAGCAGTACTTCAATTTTTTCTGCTATGTGATATTACCACAAAGGTCTAGGAAATGCAAAATTTCTGTAAAAAAAAAAAAAAAATACACTAAAGTTTATTTTAAGGCACACAAATGCAATAAATTACCCAATTTTTTGGTAAAATATAAAAAAACAAGTTTGCAAAGAGTAAATAGATACCCAACATGTCATACCCTAAAGTGGAAGTAAACTTCCATCACTAACTTTTACCTATAGATAAGCCTATAATAAGGTTTACCTATAGGTAGTGTAAATATCTCCTAAACCTGCACCATTTATTTACTGTACATGCAGGCGGTAACATCACCGATGCATGCGCTCTGAAGGAACGGCCACCCATGCAGCAAACAGCAGCTCCCGCACGCATGCACGGGAGTGATGTCTTTGCGGCTCCGGCCAGTCACAGAGACTCGATGTCCACAATCTCGGAAGCAAGATGGTCGAAGATGGGAGCACCTGCAGCTCTGACATCTCAGCACTGGAAGAGCTTAGTTTTAAGGTAAGTTTAACATAATGTGCTAGTATGGGTTGCATACTAGCACTTTATGACATTACCTTGCAGGGTAAAGGCCCGTACACACGATGCGAAAATTGGAAGGAAAATTTAGTCCGACGAACGATCTGACGGTTTTCGGATTGTTAGTATGGTGCTTTCAACAGCCGACTACGGATTTTCGGACGACAAAATCTGGATGTGCAGGCTATAAAATTTTTATCATACGTCAACACAACTTTCAAATTTCATTTAATTAGTACAGTTTTCGTCCGGATCATAAGAGCAAGACTAGGCATGCTCAGAGACAAAAGAACACATAAAAAACAATTCAACACATGACATCACTTCTAAAGTAGAATTCTGTCGTACGGGAATTTTCATATGAAAATAATCTCTTCACTTTCCACATCAGACTAGCATGCAACAAAAAACAGACGACCGATCTTTCGATAATCTGATCGTGTGTACAGGGCTTAAGAAAAAACATCCAGTGGTTTACAACTGCTCTAAAAGTGTGTGCACTCATGAAATAATGACAGACTTCAGTACCCTGTATTTTCCATAGGCAATGCTTTAAAAAGCCCCCTATAGTTCATCAATTTAGTGTTACAAAGGAGCTCTGGTGCTAGAAATATTGATCGCACTCTGGCATGTGTGGCGATATGTAACGTGTATCACAATTACCAGTTTCATGTGTAGGCACCCCCAATGCGTGCATTTATGTTCATAGGTGCATGTATATGGGGTTGGGGTGCTCAAACATTTTTGAAGGGGTGATTTTATACGCTTTGGTGTAAATTTTTATTTTTTACAGTTTAAAAAAAATGTAATTTCATCATTGACAAATGATTTTTTGGTGACAGGTTCTCTTTAATGGGACATCTTGGGTCTAAATCAGTGGTTCTTAACACCTGTCCTCAGGACCCACTAACAGACCAGGTTTTCAAGATAACTGAAATACATCCCAGGTACAGCTGCATGATTCCGGATAAAATAAGAATCACAATTTTTTTGCTTAGGATAAAGATCACGATTCTCGGCGTAACATAATTTTTCACATTATACAAAAAATTGGGCCAATTTCATTGTTTATTTTTTTTTGTAATTCATTAAAGTGTATTTTTTCCCAAAAAACTGCGTTTATAAGACCGCTGCGCAAATATTGTGTAACATAAAAGATTGCAACAATTGCCATTTTATTCTCTACGGTCTCTGCTAAAAATAATATATATGTTTGGGGGTTCAAAGTAATTTTCTAGCAAAAAATAAAATTTTTTAACCACTTCTGGACATTAAATACCGGTGTTATCGCAGCAGATAGCTGCTATAACCCTGGTATTTTCATACAGGGCGGGTGGTCCACTTTCACATAAAAGTGGTCCCGGTGATGAGTTCACCGTGGGATCACTTTTATGGGTGGCAGGAGAGGAGCAGTTTAGTCAATAATGGCTGTGTGTTGAGTTATTTTGAGGGGACAGCACATTTACACTGTTATACAAGCTGTACACTCACTACTTTACATTGTAGCAAAGTGTCATTTTATAGTTACATAGTTACATAGTAGGTGAGGTTGAATAAAGACAATAGTCCATCCAGTTCAACCTGTGTAGGTGTATGTGTGGCTGTAATCATCTCACATACCCCTGAATGTTCTGATCATTGAGATGTACATCTAAGAGTCTTTTGAAAGCCACCATACTTCCCGCAGAAACCACCTCTTGTGGTAGAGAGTTCCACAATCTTGTTGCCCTAACAGTAAAGAACCCCCCACGCTGCCATGAGGTTTAAACACTTCTCCTCTAATCACATTGTTTGCCCCCTAGTCCTCATGCAATCCCTTCGACTGAACAGCTTTTTTTCTAAGCTGAGATCCCCATTGAGATATTTAAAAATTGCTATCATGCCCCCCCTCAAGCGTTTCTTCAGTGTTATCACATGAAAAGATAGAATAAAATACTTACAAAAATGTGAGGGTTGTACTCACTTTTGCTATACTGTATATAACCAATTCCAGCACACTGTGTTATGTGACAAAGGTGCTATTTCTTTAAACCCAGGTGTACATGAAAGCATAAGTGATGTATATAAAGTAAATATATAACGGATTCCAGTACACTGTGGCTTATGAATCCAATACTAAAGTGCTCTCAGTGCAGAAAAAGTGACAAAAATATACATTTCAATAGGCAATTTAACTCATAAAGTATGACAACACGTTGTGTCATATAGGGTAAAAAGTGCAAAAAAGTTCTAAAATTGCAGTACATAAAATATAAATAAATCCCAAAAATTCATAAGGCCATATAGAATATTAATCATGCGATTTAGAGTGCGACTTTGATCCAACTTTACACTCTTTGGATCAAAGTTGCATCAAAGTAGTGCGGGCCCCTTTTTAAGGTCACTGATTTTCAAAGTCGCATAGATGGGAACGGGTGCCATTGATTAGTCGCATTAGAGGAAATGTAGACTTAAGCCTCAAGCCTCGTACACACGCAACGAATTTCCGCCGACCGGTCGTCCATCTTTTGTCCAGAGTGGTGTCTGTTGGTTGGAATGTGCTCTAGACTGCACACGAATTTTCCCGTACGACAGAATTCTACTTCAGAAGTGATGTCATGTGTTGAATTGCTTTCTTTGTGTTCTTTCTTCTCTGAGCATTGCCCAGTCTTGCTCATTAGATTTTTCCCCATCGAAATCTGTACTAATGAGACGAAAATCGGCCGTGTTTTGATGGTCGACAAAAATTTTATAGCCTGCACACCAGGATTTTTTCAGCTGAAAAGTCGGAGTTGGTTGTCGGAAGTATCATACTAACAAGCCGAAAATCGGCAGATCGGTCGTCGGAAGAAAATTCCCGGCCAAATTTCTACTCGTGTGTACGGGGCTTAAGACTGGCCATACATGTCCAACTTTTGTTGCACAATTTTCTGTCAGATCTACCACAAACCACATAATGTGAGGTCAAAGCTAAACAACACATTCACTTGTATCCAATTAGGCAGGCCTTCGTACTACATACTTGAAGGTAAATTTCAAGAAAATCTGACAGAAAACTGAAAGAAAATTGTATCATGTATGGCCTGCCTTAGTGTGGTTGCCTGTAATATGATCATTGTAGACTGTGAGCTGAGACCCCAGAACACATCCAATTACACTTAGCCCCGGTTCACACTTGTGCGTGTGCGGGGTTCGCATGTAATGTCGGAGCGCACTGCTCCGACATTACATGCGATCAGCTGTGCGGTGCGAGTTTAGCCATACAAACTGTATGGCTAAATTCGCATCGCTCCCGCAGCAAACACGCACAGGAGGCATTTTTGCAGCCGCATCAGGATCGGATCGCACAGCGGTTCACACTTGTGCGATCGGATCCTGTGCGAACTGCACGATCGCACTGCGATATGCGATCAAACTGGGGGTGTCGTTAAGATTACATTGACACCCCCAGCGTATCGCATATGGCAGTGTGAACTGCCGGGGGTGCGATGCGGGAACAGGCTGCGAGTTTGCAGCCTTCCCGCATCGCATAAATGTGAACCGGACCTGACAACCCAAAATTGGGGATTTTCCTTTTGCTTTCAGTGATAATGGTAAACAGGACAAAATATAGAGGGTGATTCTACCTAATGAGGACACAGACAGCGATAAAAACTGACAAATGTTCTAATTCCTCTCCACTCTATCCAAAAATAAAAATGATTTGCCTTTACTTATACTTGAATTACTCCGTAAACTAAACCTGCTATGAGAATTATGTTGTCACTGTTGACCTCCAGTACATTTTAGTCGACTAAAACTCCAGTACATTTTAGTCGACTAAAACTCCAGTACATTTTAGTCATCTATAATTGAATGGGTGTAGTTCAATTGTAATTTGTGATGCATTATTTAAGCATTTCTGTACAATTTCCAAACTCCTTATATACTACTGCTGGTCCCGGAGTGAAAAATCGAATGTGTTATTATTTATAGTATTAAGCTTTGAGCATGCACCAATTTTGGCAGCAAATTTCAATTTAGTTTTAGTTATAGTCTTGACTAAAATTTTAGTTTTAGTCGTATTTTAGTCTTAAGACTAAAATGCCATTTTAGTTTTAGTCGTATTTTAGTCATCTGAATTGTTTTAGTCGTATTTTAGTCTACTAAAATTGTGGTAATTTAGTCGACGAAAACGTTTTAGTCGGTTTTAGTCGATGAAATTAACACTGTTGCACACAAGCCTATTATGTTCAGAAAACGCCCTCTGAAAATGCTAGCTGCCTGGCTTCATAGTCTCAGTGCATCCTGATTACTGACATGGAACAAGCATACAGCTAATGATGTCAAGATTCTAATTTGTATTTTTGTTTTGTGCCAGTGTCTAACACTTCATTCACACCTGAGTGTATCGTTTTCAGGCGTTTTTTTGGGCTTTTTTTTCAGGCATTTTTTGGGCTTTTTTCAGGTGTTTTTTTGGGGGGCTTTTTCAGGCGTATTTTCGGGCTTTTTTCAGCGGTTTTCAGGAGTGGAGTCAGCAATGGCAGCCTACATATTCATCTCAGACCTGGTTCCTTTTGAAGTGACCCTGTCAGTTAAAAAAGAAAAGCCTGAAATGTCAATTATCAGCAGTAGGAGAGCTACTACACTTCCTTTCCATGTCACTACTATGACTTAATTCCAGCTCTACAACTTCCATCAGACTTTTCAGTATTCAGCACATTTTGGAGTGTCAGAGGCCTGTGACCCCCCACAAATGTTATGCAGGGGTCAGAGGATGGAACCGCAATGTGCAGTGGGTGGTGACACAGACTTTGGATGCTTCCAGAAGTGTCAAATGATAACATACTTGACAAAGGCTGCACCTCTGGATTGGAGGGATGGTAAATGGCAAGGGCCACAGAGATGAATATAAGGCAGCGTTTCTCAACCTTTTTTTCAGTCAGGGCACCCTTTAAAAATGATGGACAGTCTCAAGGCGCCCCATTCTAAAATGTAAAAACTATTCAAATAGTCTTACATAATGCGGCAACAAGTAGGCCACCCAACGTTGGAGGTGATTTATTCTTCCTAAGCAAATCCACTTTTGTAAACTGGTACTGACTAGGATTCCAATGTTTCTCTTCTCCCTCTGCTTTTCACTATCATTCAGCTAATGTGAGGGGCAGGGGAGGGTCAAACAAGGATGCTATACATGCAATTGACATCCTCCTTATCAACATATAATGCCAATGGTCGTTAGGACGCAGGCAGTTACAAGGTTCTAATTGTGCACAATGAAAACCTATTTTGAAAACTATTTTTGGGCAATTTTTAGCCATTTTGCCAAGGCACCCCTGAAGAAACCCCAAGGCACCCCAGGGTGCCTGGGCACACTGGTTGAAAAAGGCTGATATAAGGGCCTGTTCACACAATAAGGCTCCATTCACACCTGAGCGTATGGTTTGCAGGCGTTTTGGGATTTTTTCAGGTGTTTTTTGCAGATGTTTGGAAGCAGGCATTGACATCTAACAAAAACGTTTGTAATCTGCAAAAAAAGAAGCTCATGTACGTTTTTGAGCTTCAGGCATTTTGCCCCAGGTGACAAAATGCTCAGATGTGAACAGGGGGCATTGAAATAAATAGGATTTTGCTTTTTGGGCATTTTGAGAGTTCAGAGATGAGCGTTTTATGAGCTGAAAAGCGCTCAGGTGGGAACAGGGCCTAAGTGTGGGGCTGCAGTGGGAAGCCTTGCCCAACGCATTGACAATATGTCTTCTGTCCTATTCATTTCACACTATTGCACTGCGGTGGTGTGAGCTGAAAAATAAAGTAGGACATGCTGTACTTATTTCAATGCATATACAGTACAGAGCATTACAACCCACAGAAAAATAAAGGAAACAATGCAATGTGTCATTTATACATCACATTCACAGTGCACAGCAGCAGCCATGGTATAACACTGTGAAATGAGCCTTGACAGCTCTTCTAAAGCTTGGGAATAGGCTTTCAGTTTTTATTAGGTGGCTGACAGGGTCACTTTAAAGTAAGAGCAATGTGTTGCCCAATCTGCATATTTGTGCCTGGATAGTGTAGGAGAGATCAGCAATGATCGCTTCCATACTTCCTGAGTACAGGTTTCCTTTAATGCTCAACTCTGGGCCGATACAAAAATTATCCCTTGTGCCCATGTTACAAGGGTTAAAAGCCTATTTTGTCTAGGGGAGTAGAGAAATAATTTTGCTTACCTGAGCCTTAAAGCCCCGTACACACGTCCCGATCGTCGGCCGAACGATCGGCCGTCTTTTGTCCAGGGCTGTCTTGTCGGTTGAAAAGTGCAAAAGACTGCACACAAATTTTGTTGGCCAACAACAGCCGACTGCAGAAGTGATGTCATGTGATGGTTAACTTTCCTTGTCTTTTTTCTTTTCTGAGCATGCCCAGTCTTGCTAATCTGCTGTCTGTCGGCCGAAATCTGTACTGACTGGCGAACAATCGGCCGTTCTGGTGTTGGCCAACAAAAATTGTAATGCTTGCACGACAGATTCTGTTCGGCCGAAAATGCGCTGTCGGAAGCATCATACTAACAAGCCTACAATCGGCCGATCGGTCGTCGGCCGAATATTTACGGCCGACAATCGGTACGTGTGTACGGGGCTTTACTCCCCCTACAGGTGGTGCTCCCCATCATCCGGCGGTGGACTGTGCTTCGGCATCCTCATATCTAGGGCAGGGCTATGGACCCAGCTCTGGTTTGGATGATGTCGGGACCCTAGACCAGTTGAGTGTGGGGGTGCAGAAGCTGCAGGAAGGATCTGGTAAATATATTTCCTCCTATTGTCCCCTTAAACATAAACAAGCAATTAACCCTTACAGTTGCGGTCACAGCCCCACTGCAAGGGATCAGTTCTTATTTCCCCCGGGGTTGGGCTTGAAGGCTACTGTAACAGTGCATTAGGGAGCCGTTCAGAAGGAATGGCATCATAGTTTGTGTGTTTCATGAAACACACATTCTATTACTAGAAATAAATGTGATTCCAGAGTGGGCCATGCATGTGAAGAGTTTAAAGTGTAATGCCTGTCCATTCCATGATGTAAACATTTCCAATGTGTGTATGGCAGTTGGGATTGTATGACAACGGCAAATTCAAATGTGGTCCTCTTATGTTTATCAGCTTCTTTAAAAAATTGATCATCAGGTTTCTGTTATCCCCATACACAGGTATAAAACAAACTAGAATAAAATCCGCTCTAATTGGAACTCCATGCATGGACAGTTTTCACTCAGAGAACTTGTATGTTTATGTTTTACAGTGACATGCATGCAGCGGGGTGTGCACAGGACTTCTGTATTATGCAGATTTAAAAGAAACTTGCAGAACAGTGCTGTGCTCTTCGCTGGGCAAGACTGGAGAAAACAGTGAGTATCTTTAATGATCATTAATGTTTAGGAAGTATTAAGAACAAAAACAAAATGCATTTTATTGTTTAGTTTAACAGATTGAGCACAATAAAATCTTTGTCTTTCCTTTCTACAATAAAATAAACGTTTCCAACAAAAACGATTGCTTACATTTTTTTTTCTCCAGCACTCGCAGTGGTAAGAGTTAGCTGGACAGTGCAGATTTCAGCCAGCGTGTTAGCTTGAAGAAGCAAGGAGTGTGGGCAGCAGGGGAGTGACTTGCCATCCTAGGCTGTGGGGCCGTGTTTCAATTAATGCACATAGTGTAGGGAGATAAAACTCTAGTCCCTGCATGGAAGTGTGGCTCCATAGGATGCTGCAAGAGAAAGAAAGCCATCCTGAAACAGGAGAACTATAGAAGCAGTTATGGCACCAGCTTGAAAGAGAAGTATGAGGTTCAAAAATCAAAACCAAACCGACATACACACCTAGGTGGATGCAGCATCACTGCGATGCTGCATCTGTCACTCACTACATCTAAGGGCCCTTTCACACTGATACATTTTTACCTTGCAAGAAAACGCAGGAAAAATGTTTCCTTTGAAAACTTGTGGGACTTTTCACACCACTGCGCTGTAGGTGCAGTGCGTTTTTGAAAAGTCCTACATGCTGCATCTTTGGTGCTATTTTGGAAACCACACCAAAAACGCAGCTCCCCATTGAAATGAATGGAAATCGCAGTAAAACCGCACCCGCAATTTGCATTTTTGTTGTGTTTTTGAGTCTCATGTCCATTTTTCACAGGTGCAGGCAGCCCATAAACGCACAGGAAATGCATCTGAAACACAGCAAAATCACGATAAAAATGCATATACGTTTTTACTGCGATTTTACTACAGAGCATTGTGAAAGGGATCTAAGACTGAGAACCAAGCGTTTAAAGTGGAGTTCCACCCAAAAGTGGAACTTCTGCTTTAAATACTGCTGACCCCTTGAGATGCCACTTTAGGCATGTCATTTTTTTTGGGGAGGAAGTGGGTACCTAGATTTGACAGGTACCCACTCCCACTTCTGCTCGGGCCACCTAGGTGGCTCAAGCAGAAGTTCTCCTCTCATCCTCCCTCCCTGCAATCAACTGGGACACGTCAGAGGTCCCAGAAGATTGCCCGGCCATTCACAACGCGCAGCGTGAATCGCGCATGTGCAGTGCACACCCAGCTGTGAAGCCGCAAGCTCTCACAGCCGGGGGCCCACACTAGAGATGCCGGCGGCCGCCGAGAGGCTTTAAGCACCCGTATCTCTGGATCATGGAACAGGTGAGCTTGTGTTTATTAAAAGTCAGCAGCTACACTTTTTGAAGCTGCTGTCTTTTAATAAACACAAAAATTAGTGGAACTCCGCTTTAAAGACCACTGATCACTCGGTTCTCAGTCTTCAGTGAGCAGCGAGCCTGTGACTGTCATTCACCCATCTGTGCTCTGCCCCTCCAGCGCTCCTCTAAGCGCCGGGCTGTGGTGGTAGCGGGAGTGACTGCCTTATGCCCCATACACACGTGCAGATTATCTGCAGACTTTTGTCTGCAGACTTACCTTTTCTATGTAGTGCAAGGGCCTGCCGGATTGCATACAAATTGAAAGTGTTTAGGTTTGACCTCATATTATATGGTTTTGGTAAGTCTGCAGACAAAAGTCTGCAGATAATCTGCACGTGTGTATGGGGCATTAGGCTCTCAACGTTGTGCTGAGAGGCTGAGCCAGCTGCCGGTCCAGGCATCTGGGTGGATCCTAACGTTAACCACTTTACCACCAAGCCTATTTTTGACACTTTTTGTTTACAAGGTAAAATCAGTATTTTTTGCTAGAAAACTACTTAAAATCCCCAAACATTATATATATTTTTTTAGCAAAGACTCTGGAGAATAAAATGGCGGTCATTCCAATATTTTTTGTTCCGCGGTATTTGCGCAGCTGTCTTTCAAACGCCATTTTTTTGGAAAAATCACATTTCACTGCATTTAAAAAAAAACAAAACAGTAAAGTTAGCCTATTTTTTTATATACTGTGAAAGATGATGTCACACTGAGTAAATAGATACCCAACATGTTACGGTTTAAAATTGCGCACACCCGCGGAATGGCGACAAACTACGGTCAATAAAAATCTCTATAGGCGACGCTTTAAAATTTTTTACCGGGTACCAGTTTAGAGTGAGTTAGAGTGTAGCTCTTTTTTTAAAATTGTTGCTCACGCTCTGGCGATCGCGGCAATACCTCACATGTGTGGTTTCAACAGCGATTTCATTTGCGGCGCGACTTCCATATTCCATTTCGTGCGTGAGCTAATCACTTTTATTGCTGTCACAAGCAATGTAAACATCCCTTGTGACAGCAATATGCAGTGACAGGTACTCTTTATGGAGGGATCGAGGGTCTAAAAGACCTAGACCCCTCCACTACACTTCCATGTATTCAAAACGCCGAAAACAGCATTTTTGAATACTCTCACTTTTTGAATCTGCCGCCTTTAGCAGCAAAGTAACCTGGACGTGACGTCATGGACGCTGCCTCCGGGTTACATCATTGGAGACCCGATCACTGCCGCTTGGCTTTGATCGGGACTCCATCAAGCCGGCGGACGTGACGGCTGGGTGCTCGGGTCTCCCAGTGGGACGGGAGACCCGGGCAAAACCACGGGAGGGGGCGTCCCTCCTTTTTTTGTCATTCATACGGTTTTTGACTGCTTCGAAACTGAGCAATGGGGTCTTCCAAGCCCTGGCAATACTCAATTTTGTAGCAGTAAACAGATTCTGAGCCAGTTGCCGTTGTTGACGAGACAGTTCAATTATTGGTTTGCATAAAAGGACCTCATAGGGGTCTCTCTTTAGGTTAATATGGAAAATAGTGCGAAGCAGGGCGTAGACCCTGATCCACAGTCTGCACACCTCGGAACATGTCCACCAAATATGGGCCATGGTCCCCTCCTGGGAGCATCCCCGGAAGCGCAGGGGAGAATATGTTGGTATAAACCTGGCCAACCTAGCTGGGGTGTAATACCATCTGTAGAACACTTTATAGGCATTTTCTAAGATCAGTAAATTACGAGAGCATTTTGAAAGAGCAGCTGTGATATGCTGCCAATCTTCCCCATCTAACTGCCTCCCCAAGTCCTTTTGCCATTGGGAATGATAAGGCAGAAGCGGAGGTTTGTCGCGAGAGATAATAGAGGCATAAAGAAGCGAAATGAGTCCCCGGCGAGTGAGGTCTCGCCCTGCAAAGGCTCTCGAAGAGAGTCAATGTGCAGGGTAAGGGTTCAGATTTGATGAGTTGTTGGAGGAAATGTTGGAGTTGAAGATATCTGTAATGTTCACGTAGGGGGATATCATGGGAGGATCTAAGAGATTCAAAGGAAAGTATTTTAGTAGGAGTGAATAGTGAATGGATATCCACGAAACCAGGGTCAGTCCACCAGGAAAATTGCTGAGGGTTTAAAAAATAAAAAAAAATTGCTATGGGAGTTTTTACTTTTTCATATGATTGTACTTTAGAAATGAATAAGGTCTCTGTTTTTAATTGGTGATACAGCAAGTGTCTAAAAGTGCATCCATCGAGAATCCACCATCTACCTGGTCAGTGGCTTTGCTAATAGCTGGTTGATTGATAAACCCAAAATAACATCCTGTAGATAGCTGGTTTTTCATCTGTAGAATGTATTGTTATTATGAAGGGAATACTTAACATTTCCAATGTCTACACACAGGTATGGTTTTGCTCGCAGTGATTCAGAGTATGGACCCTTGACAGACCTTCCAGACTGGAGCTTTGCAGGTAAATTAAGATAGATGTGATGCGTTTTGTCAGATTTATTGAAATATTTACACATATTCAACTTTTTGCATAAGATGGAAAGTTGCGTCATTCAAACATGAATTTTCGTTTCAGCGTTCTTCAAAGCACATTGACTTTTCGTGATGTAGCTGTTTTTTTTTTTTTTTTAATGTGTACATGCATTTCTTGGTTCATAAGTCCCATATAAAATAGAATTTTAGTGTAAATGTAAAAAAAATTGTAATTTTCAAAAAAATTGTAAGAGAGAGAGAGCCCCCCTGGGTGTTAACCACCTGTTAAAGGGACTCCGGGGCAACCCAGCATAGTCCTAACATGTGCCGGGTTACATAAACTCCTGTGCATGCAGGGAGTACATTCATCTTAACCAGGCTAATCAGGCTAATCAATATGACTAAACGGGAGATTCGCATAGTAAATGTGTAGCCGATAAATTTGCAGCAACTGCATGATGAGAGCATGTCAATATGGACCAAAATCTCTGAGGAATGTTTACAAAACCTCCTTGAATCTATGCCACAAAGAATTTAGGTGGTCCTGAAGGCACAAGTACCCGGTACTACCTAATAATATAGTGGCCAGTGAGTTTATACGGTCCATCTTTTGCATCTCGTAGCTGTAATTTATACAAAGGTATCAAACCATACATTACAGACCGTCAAGTATAATCAATGTTGAATATAGTTCTGTTTTAATACCTGAAATGCTATATGTCCAATTTTAGTAATCCGTTGACACCAGCGTCATACATATATGTGGCGTATGGAGGTGAGCCACCTTCTGAGGTGCCATATACACTATATTACCAAAAGTATCGGGACGCCTACCTTTATATGAACATGGCATCCCAGTCTTAGCCTGTAGGTTCAATATTGAGTTGGCCCACCCTTTGCAGCTATAACAGCTTCAACTCATCTGGGAAGGCTGTCCACAAGGTTTAGGAGTGTGTCTATGGGAATGTTTCACCATTCTTCCAGAAACGCATTTGTGAGGTCAGGCATGTTGGACGAGAAGGCCTGGCTTGCAGTCTCCGGTCTAATTCCAAAAGTGTCCTATCGGGTTGAGGTCAGGATTCTGTGCAGGCCAGTCAAGTTCCTCCACCCCAAACTCGCTCATCCATGTTTTTATGGACCTTGCTTTGTGCACTGGTATAAATCATTTGGTGGAAGGGGGATTATGGTGTGGGATTGTTTTTCAGGGGTTGGGCTTGGCCTCTTAGTTCCAGTGAAGGAAACTCTTAAGGCGTCGACATAACAAGACATTTTGGGCAATTTCATGCTCCCAACTTTGTGGGAACAGTTTGGGGATGGCCCATCCTGTTCCAACATAACTGCGTATCAGTGCACAAAGTCCTGACCTCAACCCGATAGAATACCTTTGGGATGAATTGGAGCGCAAACTGTGAGCCAGGCCTTCTCGTCCAGATCAGGGTTTGACCTCACAAATGCAATTCTGGAAGAATGGTCAAACATTCCCATAGAAACACTCCTAAACCTTGTGGACAGCCTTCCCAGAAGAGTTGAAGCTGTTATAGCTGCAAAGGGTGGGCCAACTCAATATTGAACCCTACAGACTAAGACTGGGAGTTCATGTGCGTGTAAAGGCAGGCGTCCCAATACTTTTGGTAATATAGTGTATATGCGCAGGGGTGTTTGTGGGGGAAGTGCATTCCATAGCATGCTCCCAGAACAGCTCTCACTGACAGCTCCAGGTCTTTTACTCTGATCAGTGTGATCACTGTTCAACCCACCCGTGTACTTGCTTTCTCCTTCAGAACAGAGCAAAGGATACATAGAGGGGATTTTCCTAGACTGGAGCAGACAGAATTTGGAGCAAAGATAAAATAGTTAAATCAGGGCTTGAGCTAAGTTTGTGCTTCTGTGTCTCGGCCCTACTATGCGTACAAAGGACAATAACACGCACACATATATGTATCGATGTAAACATAATTAGCAGGAGAATTTACCTTGGTATTTTTTTTTTCTGCGGTGGGCAATAGCCCACAGTGAGAAATATACAGTTACATTTTTTAAAGTTGGTACAATTAATATTTTCACAATAACCACTAGGTGGCACACCCTCATGTTTTTCACAGCACAGTTCATGTGCTGACTTGTGCTGCTCAACACCAATGCTTGCACATTAATCCACTTGTTTAAATTCAATGATGCAATTGATACAATCTGGTAAATTCTTTTTCACTACTGTCATTCCCTTATGATCAATTTAGATCATATCAAAAAGCCTGACACAACTGTATGCTATTTGGAATACATTGCTCTATAATATTAGACTATATCTGTACTAGACACCTGTGGTTCTGCATGTGCATTTGGCTGATGGGGCATAAAGCAATAATCTGCATGTTTCCAACAACTGTCCTGAAATGAAGACTAATCCTCCTTTTTTTGATAGAATGAGACATGGGAAAACCTTCTGTTCTAGAAAGACTTTACTGTGATACACACTGATTCAGCTGGCGGGCTTTTTTTTAAATCAAATTTTTCTTTTCAATTTTTAAAGATAACTATTTGGTGACAATTTTTAGAAAGTCAAAGCTAGAGGTCACAGTAGTTTTAATGCACAATATTAACATCTGGTAGCACCAAGACATACCACTCAATAAGCACAATCTTAAAACAACTAGCAGTAAAAATGAGACAAAACCATCTCTAGCCCCTTTATTATGATTGGAATTTGCATTGTAATGGGTAGAAATCCTTGGGTGAGGGTATGGATCAGGAGAAACATACATTTTGCAATTGATTAATGAAGAAAACTACAGTTTTACAGTCAATTAACTGACTGGATCAAAAATCAGTGTGTCTATGACCAGCAAAAAGCACATGTTCTTCTTCTATTATGTAGTGAGATTATTATTTATGCGAATGACTGCAAGGTGTAGTGGGAAGTCATGTATGTTATTAGGCCTTGGGGGTCTCCTCTGATCTAGTACTTGACATTGCATATAAAGATGTACCTAGTTGTGCATAGCCATACACACGTGTGCAGATGAAGATTCAATCTTTTTGAACCACAAACAGTAACTCCTGCATATTTAGTAAAGAAATCAACACTCATCTTGCTTTAATATGCAAAAGTAGCCAAAGATTTCAAAGTTGAGTATAAATCAATTGTTATGACAGTTCTTAATGGTTTTACATTTTTCTTCTTTAGCAATGTCCTGTCTACTTTGTAAGCTATAATAGAAGAATATATATTCGGTGCTTATGCAACTATTATCTAATTTTGCCAGAACACCCCAGAAAATTCCTTTACCCAAATCCTAAGGGAAATTTCAGAAAAGTTTAATGCATTAGATTGTGGGAGAAGTTGCTTTCCTTTGATGGACAGCACCGTTAAAGTGCACCTGTTTTGGGGACTAGGCAAAGCAACAGTTTTGAGATGGATTAAGGCAGAATGGGGCTGTTGATTCAACATACACTGCATAAAATGAAACGTTCAACATGTACAACATAGATTGATAAGGATTGCAATAAAAACAGAGTAGTCATCCCCATTTGCATTGTCTGTACTGGCATGGCCCATCAGATGCCTAGAGATGATCATATGAACTATCCGATCATAAATATTTTAGCTGGGCCCCCTGGATAACCACCAGAACCTAGGCTTTCTGTCTAGGTTGCCTTGTGGATAATCCAACTTTGCTTCTTGGTGTGAATACTTTAAAGTCCCCTTCGTACAAACCCTCCCTGTAACCCCAACAGTAACACTTACCAGCACTAAGTAAATGTAAATCCTTGATTTAGTACTCCTTTTTCCTGCACTGCAATTATTTCTACCCAAGACTAACCCTTCCTGTACCATAAAGGTATGGTACATGGCTGGCATCCCAGTGCCAGAGTCTGTTCCACTTTTTTTTTTTACCAGGAAGAGCTTAGATGTACAATCCACCTTTGGACTTGATCCTGAAAACACATTTAGCTTAGATCTGTACATACTATATATAGTAGTATGCCTCTTAGCCCGGATCTGAACCTGCATTTTGCCACCAGTCCTACCTCATTGCCCACTTAAAAAATTATTTCTTTGGCCTTCCAGAAAGTGCTTCTTTCATACATCCTTTAAAAGTCGGGCAAACCTCGGCTTCAAAGTTGCTAGTGTTATGGACTATATCAAAAGCTACAGAATCTTATTCTACTCTTAAACATTTTAAGACCTTTTTATTTCCAATTTTTTATTTTGTGTTTAATACAAAAGCCTTTCCATCACTCTGTCCTCTCTGTTAGACAATGAGCAAAACTGGCCAGCTTCTCTAGAAGCAAGAGTTTCTAAGCAATGCTCATAGTAGTTCCCATAAATGGGTTTCCTTTCATCTGTCCGATTTGAAAGCCTTCATCGTTTACCTACCCGGGAGTTCTTCCAGTTGACATCACCGACTGCATATACAAATTTGACAGAGGTTCTAACCCTTTCAAACACTATCTAATACTAAAACAAAATACTAGGGGCACACTTTTGGTGTAGAGTTGCTGGGCTTCTTCTACAATGTAGTGTAGCCAGACTGCACGCTGCATTTCTATTGCTGTAAAGAAGCTGTTCCTGGCCAATACTGGTAGACATAGGGACCTGTTCTTTGCACAGAATGAGTAGCCTGTACTGGGAGCAGGTTTTTTCAAATGCAAATGAGGAAGTACTCAGAGGCAGGAGGCTGCAGTCATTATTGCTGGAAACATTTCAGTCTGAAATAAAAGGATGCTTACTTAATTTTCCCTTCTGAAAGGCATTGTAACAGTATCTCAGTGTTTGCCTTCCAGGGCAGTAACTACCAGTGTGGCCCGTTTTCATTAGTTTGCCAGTTGCAGTCTGTGGGGCGTGACAACACTAACATAGCAATGCAGTAATTCTATACCTGGATCATCTTATTCTCAAAGATTCTTTACTACCCTTGGAAAGGGCTCATCTTCTAGTTTCAAAGTTGGTAAGATTTAATAGGGATACCAGTCCATCTAGTTCAACCTGTGTAGGGGTGAGTGTGTTTATGTCAATACAATTTTCCATATTCCTGCATATTGCGTTGGCTAAGATGCCCAGTCTTTTAAAAATTATCGACACTTGCCGCTTACACCACTGATTGTGGAAGGGAGTTCCACATCCTTGCCGCTCTAACAATAAAGAACCCCCTATATAGTTTAAGGTTGAATTGCTTCTCCAATTTCATTGAGTGGCAGCATGTCCCCTTAAGCTCCCTGAAACTGAAAAGTTTCCTCCCTATGCTAGAATCACCATTGAGATATTTATATATTACTGTTATATCTCATCTCAAACGTCTCTTCTCCAGGGAGAATAAGCTCAATGCTTGTAATCTTCATTTTTCTCGGTTTGGCAAAAGCATGGTTGTTTTTTTTGTTTTGTTTTTTTTTACGTCTAGACAAATCCTTACCTGCTACCAGCACACCCAATGGGTTCCTAAATATGTGGCAATATTATCCATGAGAAAGTTTGTCTCACTATAACCCTTTGCATTTCATGATTTCCTTTCCGTTTCATTCTGTAATTGCATTACAGCAATGTATGCAACATTGGCACAGTGGTCTTGGAAGAAAACTCATCAATTTCCTTTTATCTTTGTTCCTTTCAGTGGAACCTTGTTCCTTTTATTGTAGACATCTATGGCTCTTGAGGGATGGTCCTTTTGCCATCCTTTACTGGAACATGACTAGCATAGATAGTCTCCTGAAAAGAGGTATAGCCTTTTTTTGCCCCCTAACCTTGAAATAAGTCTGGTACCAATAATAGAGAAACTGAATAAGTACAGAAGAGGCTTTTCTGGCTAATATATGTAATAACAGGAATTTCTATTTCTGCACATAAGCCATACTGCAAGCTTCGAAGTAAAGCAACGCCTAACTACACAAAACTGATCTTATTACAATTCTTTGAAACTGAATATTCTCATTCATAGATGGACGTCCAGCCCCACTGTGGAAAGGCCAGATCAGGAGACTAGAGGAAAACAAGGCTTTGGCTGTAAGTGTGTTACAAACTGGTATGATTTGCTCACAGTTTTGGATTGCTAAAGCTTCAAACTCTGCTACTACAGCGGTACTAAAGAAAATGACAATTACAGGAATGCTAAATCCACTTGAAGTTATTGACTTACTGAGGACATTCCTTCTGCAGAACTCTGTGCTTAGAAAAAAAAACAAAATTGTATTTCCTCAGTGAATCCACCCACAGATAGACACACTAATGGTTTAATGTCTGTTTTATATATTGTAAGTTTGTCTGAAGGCCAGTGATTTATTTTTTTGGTTTTTACTCTATATGTTAATTGGCACAAACTGCACAATTATTTGCATTGCTTCTTCATATGTGCAGACGAATATCATGCAACACTGTATTCATTTATGTGTCAATGCTCCCTTCCATTGCTTTTGGTGAAATCACATTTTCTCTTTCGTTCATTGACGGACACCGCTCCTGATAGTCATAACTATTGGCTTATACTGTCCCCTACAGGAGTAGGACACTAGGCAGAAAATAATTCTGGCTACACCCATGGGCAGTCCCAGGGGGTATACTCCCTCTCTCTGCTATAGCCACTCATTTTTTTCTGCCTAGTCAGGCTGGGTTCTTTGGTCCTGGCAACATTTTTTAGATAGAAAATTTTTTCCTTCCTGAATTTTTTCCTGTGAGATCTACAATCAACTGCCGGACTGGGTGACGGGCTGGATAATCTAGATCCAGTGGTCACCCCAGTCTGACCACCAAGCGTGCGCAGACCTCAGCTCTGCGCTAGGTCGGCCGTGACATAGCCCCACTGGACGGGGGCTGGCCTGCGAATTAAACGCCTTGTGAGGTCGCATACGACCTGTTCTCGTCCCAAGTTGCAGTGTTCCTCCTGGCCGACAGCTCCCTGATTTTGCAGGAGAGGGGTTCTGTCTTTAGCAGTTCCCACCTGGTTCCTTGTATGGTGAGTAGCTGTCCCTCCTCTCCCCCTGGAGGGTTTTGGGGTGGACGTGGGCCCCTCCTTGGGACTGTCAGACCCTCGGGTTCCCCTCCCTCCCGCAGGGATACCCCCTTGCCAAGTCTCTCATCTGACCCCAAATCCACGCTGGGGCTGTTTGGGTGGTCTGGCTACTTTTCCTGGGATGGGGGCAAGGCACTAACTGTGGATGGGGGGGGGGTGCGCTGCCCGTGACCGAACGATCGACTGTGCAAGGGGGGTAGGGTTGTACCTGGTAGGGGCTCCTATCAGAGCCCCTGTCATTGAGGACTGGTCTGCCTCCTTGGTCCCTGTAAGCCTCGTGGTGCCATGTGGGGGCCGCCATTTTGTTGTAGCTTGTGTGTTTCTTTCTTTATACGGCGGCCATGTTTGTGTAGTCCGGCGGCCATTTTGTTATGGTTTGCCATTGGAAATAGCAGCGACCATGACAATGGAGCCCTATGGATGGCGATTTCGGCAGTGAAAGCCCCTCCTCCTCATCCCCTTTTGCTGACTCCTGGATCTTTTTACTTCCTAATCGCTGCACATATAGTGCAGATTCTCCTGGTGGCTGCAGGTACCTGTTTCTGTGGGTGGTGAGTCTGGTGGGGTGCTCTACCTCTCTGCTGACGATCACTTGGTGCTTTGTGACTGGTGACCGGGTGGTGCTGCCTGTGGGTTGGGGGTTGTCTCTTAGCAGTGTTTTACACTTTGTGGGGTCCCCCTGGTGACTCATGGAGTCTTCGGAGCATATTTCCCCACCTGATCCCCTCTCTGAGGCTGCTGGGCCCTCCAGATCCCAACCATCCATCCATGCACTGACAGTGGTCCTGGAGTCTCTTGTGCGCTGGGTGGAGGTGGCTTGTGGGCAACGGGCTAGTGGTCCTTAGGCGTGTCTTTTGACTCAAGTGCTGGGCTGCGGATCCTTCTGCATGAAGGTGCGCCTTCATCTGGCTCGGGGGTGGGGGGACGTCTTCGCTAGTTTCCGGACCCGTGGACTTCCCGAGTGAAAGACAAGTGGGTCCATGAAGTCATTTGGTCCGGCTACAAGATAGAGTTTCGCTCTTGTCCCCCAATAAGGTTTTTTTCCTTCCAATTTGTGCCTGTCCCTAGACCGCTTACAGGGCCTGTTTGGGGCGGTACAAGACCTGTTCCTTCAAGGGATGATTGTCCCGGTTCCGACCTCGGAACGTTTTCAGGGATTTTACTCAAACCTGTTCACAGTTCCCAGGAAGGAAGGCAAAGTGTGTCCAATCCTGGACCTCAAGGAGCTAAACTGCTTTGTGTGGGTACAGAAGTTAAAAATTGAGTCAATTCGAATGATGGTGGCATCCCTGTTCCAGAGGGATTTCCTCGCCTCTATCGATATTAAAGATGCCTACCTTCACATTCCAATGTGTGCCAGTCACCAGCGTTTTCTCCCCTTTGCTGTGGGAGAGGAGCATTATCAGTTTGTGGCTGGCATTACCCTTTGGTCTCGCATCTGCTCCTCGGGTCTTCACAAAAGTGTTAGCCTGGGTGCTAGCTTTGCTACACTAACAGGGGATCACAATACTGGGCTACTTGGACGATCTCCTCCTACGAGCGGAGTCACAATACGAACTCTGCAGTAGTTCGACTGGATTCTGAATTTTCAGAAGTCTGCTCTGGTTCCATCCACAAAACTGGACTATCTGAGCCTGACTGTGGACTCGACCTTAGCCAGAGTGCTCTTTCCTCTGGACAAACTCCAGAAGTTACAGGCTGCAGTTCACCTCCTGCCGTCCAACAAATGGTCATCCCTCTGGACTTGCATGTGGGTGCTGGGCCTCATGGTGTCTACGTTCGAGGTCGGTTCCATTTGCACAGTTTCATACGAGGTCCTTGCAAAGGGAAATTCTGACCAAATGGGACAAGACTCCGCAGTCTCTGGACATTCATATCCCTGACATGGTGGCTTCCTTCTCCGGTGCTTCGGCTGGGAAAGTCCTTCCTTCTCTTGTATTGGACAGTGGTCACCACAGATGCCAGTCTGTCCAGCTGGTGAGACGTCCTTGGCAAGCATTCTGCTCAGGGAATCGAGACACTGAAAGAGTCCAGACTCCTGATCAATGTCTAGGAACTCTGAGCGATCAGACTGTGTCTGGATCATTGGCTGGATCGTCTTCAGGGTTGTCCAGTGCACATTTAATCGGACAATGGCACGGCCGTGGCTATTATCAATCACCAAGGGGGCACAGGAAATGTCCTGGCGGCTCTAGAGGTAGCCGGCATTCTAAGGTGGGCAGAACTATTCGTTCCAGCCCTCTCCGCCGTACACATTTCCAGGGTGGAAAATTGACAGGCAGATTACCTCAGTCGGCAGGCGCTGGACCATAGGGAGTTGTCCCTTCATCCGGACGTGTTTTCAGCAGCTATGTTTCTAGTGGGGCACCACCGAGGGGGATCTGTTGGCATCTCGACTCAACAGAAAATTGCAGAGGTTTGTGGCTCGGTCAAGGGATCCTTTGGTTGATGCCACAGATGGGCTGGTTGCCGCGTGGGGTCAGTATTGTCTTATTTACGCCTTCCCTCCTCTCAAGCCTCTGCCCAGCCTTCTACACAGGATCAAGGCAAAAGGAATTCCGGTCATCTTAGTGGCCTCGCCAGGCTTGGTTCACCCGATCTGGTGCGGCTGGTTACCGACGTTCCTTGGCAGTTTTCACTCAGGGAGTATCTGCTGTCCCAAGGACTGATTTTCCATTCTGCTTTACAGTCACTGGCTTTGACGGCTTGGCTTTTGAACGCCAGGTGCTGAAGGATAGGGGTTTATCTCAGTCGGGAATTCCTACACTGTTGACAGCTAGGAAATCTACTTCTAGGAAGATCTACCATCGTACGTGGAAGACGACAATTACGCGGTGAGTCTCTCCCTTGAGGTTCTTCCTCGCTCCTTCTCGTGGCTCAGATCTTAACCTTTCTTCAATGGGGGGTTAACTAGAAATTGACCTTGAGTACCATAAAGGGCCAGGTATCGGCTTTGGCGATCTTCTTCCAATGACCTTTGGCCACACACTCCCTAGTGCGTACCTTTCTTCAGGGTGTCCAACGTTTGGTTCCTCCAGTGCGGGCTCCGTTGCCGCCTTGGGATCTTAATTGGGTGCTTTCAGCTCTACAGGAGCTTCCCTTTGAAAATATTCGGGAGATTCCCCTGCTCACGCTGTCCCAGAAGATTGCCTTTTTAGTGGTTATCACCTCTGCGCGCAGGGAGTCGGAACTGGTAGTTTTATTATGTCGTTCACCTTACCTGGTGATTCACAGGGATAAGGTGGTTCTTCACCCCTGTCCGTCATTTATTCCAAAGGTTGTCTCGGATTTTCATTTGAATGAAGACATTGTGTTGCCTTCCCTGTGTCCCAGGCCTAAGCATCCGAAGGAATTTGCTTTGCATGCCTTGGATGTTGTCCGGGCAATTAGGATGCACCTGGCAGCTACGGAGTCTTTTAGGAAGTCAGACTCTTTATTTGTTCTCACAGATGGACCTCGAAAAGGGTTGTCCGCTTCCTCTGCAACCATTAACAGATGGATCAGACAGACTGTGGTTCAGGCCTATTCCATCAGGGGTCAGGTTCCTCCTTTCCCTGTCAAGGCGCACTCTACTAGGTCGCTTAGTGCCTCCTGGGCTTTCCGTCATCAGGCGTCTGTGACGCAGGTTTGCAAGGTGGTCACCTGGTTGTCGGTGCACACTTTCACAAAGTTTTATAAAGTGGATGTGTTGGCATGTGCGGATGCTTTTTTTGGAAGCAAGATTTTGCAGGCTGCTGTTTAGGAGGACCTGATCCTCTTTGAGGGTGTGTTGTTTTTCTTTCACGTGGGCTCCAGTTGTTTGGTTGAGCTCCTGTTGCCTGGTTGGCTAATGTTTAGTCTTGGGAATTTTCTTGTTCCCACCCCTCATGTTTAACACTGCTTTGGGACGTCCTAATGGTTATGAAGATCAGGAGCTGTGTACGTCAATGAACAAAAGAGAAAATGGGATTTTTGACTTACCGTAAAATCCATTTCTCTGATGTTCATTGACGGACACAGCACCCACCCCTCTGTGGAGTTATAATTCTTCTGACACTGATTGTAACAAAACTGAGTGGCTATAGCAGAGAGAGGGAGTATACCCCCTGGTACTGCCCATGTGTGTAGCCAGAATTCATTTCTGCCTAGTCTCCTACTCCTGTAGGGGGCAGTTTAACCCAGTGGTTATGCCTATCAGGAACTGTGTCCGTCAATGAACATCAGAGAAATGGATTTTACGGTAAGTCAAAAATCACATTTATTCCCCTCTTTCCGTAGATTTTTGTTAGAGATTTATGAGTAAATAAAGTAGACAACACCATAGTCATACAGTTTTTGAGTGTCCTCTTAACCCAAAAAAAATCTAAGCATTCAATGCCTGGGGTTGAGGCTAACCTCTGGTTATATGGGTTACATTATGAAGTATACATATTTGTTAGCAGCAATTGCAAATGCGGTATGTGGTTGGTGTCAGGTGTGGACTAATAGGTCAGAACTTGGACCTGGAAATAAATATACCTTGAGATCTTTTCATAGCAATCAGATCTGAGGCATGAGGAGGACCTATCAAAATACTCAAAGAATACTGTTTAGGTGTAAACAAAACTGCTGGCCTGTTTGTTCAGGAGCAATAACAGATCGGGAGCTACTCCTGTCTAAGCAGTTTGTAGATTTGTTGATGCCACCACATGTACCTTTCTGCTTCCATTCTTCCTGACCACGTCTTTCCCCATCAGCTGCTCATCTCCCACCCATGTTCTCACCAGTCAGATTGCTCACAGCCACCAGTTTCCCTGTTAGACCTTTCCTCTCCTCCCCAACACACACAATACAGCAGTCTCTGAGGATAAATTAGGTGTTTATATGTATGTATGAATGGATTTGAAAGTAAACCAATATTAATTTAACTGTCAGGTAGGTGAAATTAGGACAATGGTGACTATACACACTTCACAGCAGTGAGTGCTATGAATGAATTTGTTTACTTACACAAATCCATTCATAAATCTAAAATTAAAAAAAAGTTTGTTAAAAATATTATATCTTTCTTCCTTTTTTTGCATGTATTTGGTGTATTTTATTATTCAAGGCATTTTACACGAAACCGAACAAAAGAAGAGGGCTTTTTTGGCAATGTTCTTTTTTTTTTTATCCCTGTTGCTGTTCCCCACATTTAGAGATGTACTCGGCAAGGCATGTTTGGTATCATAGTCACAATCCGCCTGCGCAACCCCCCCACCAGGAAGCCACAACTACACACTGCCAATCATAGGCCATGAGGCATTTCCCGGTCTGCAGCTGCACAGACTGGAAACCTATGATCTGTGGTGTGCAGTGTTGGCTACCTGGCGGGATTGATCAGGTGGGTTAGGATTACGATCCCAAACAAGCCTGAGCCTATCACTACACACAAATATACTGCTCCAAGGTCCAGCATCGCTTAAAGCGGAACTCCAACCAGAAAGGGAAGTTCCGATTTGAGGGCTCAGCCCCCCCCCCCCCCGCTCCTCTTGCACAATTGGCTCTTTTTAGGAGCAGGGGGGGGGCAGGTACCCGGTTTTGCTCCCACTTCTGTTCTGAGCACCGCAACGATCGGGAACGAAGTTCTCCTCCCTCCCCCCTGCAGTCTTCTGACAGGTTCCAGAACACTGCATCCACCAATCCAGGGTGCGCCCAGTGATTCTTGCATGTGCAGTGGGCACCCGGCTGTGAAGCAGCAAGCTGTCGCAGCCGGGTGCGAATAGTGAAGATGCCGGCGCTACCAAGGGAGGACGGAGAATAAAGACGGCTGGGGTGAGCTCACTGCTGGACCATGGGTGGCTGGAGCTCCTTGTTTTAACTTCCAGGGTGAATGATGGCCAGTGTTCCGTGAGAATTACCTACCCCGTGAGAAAAACCTACCCTCGTCACTCCCGGTGCACGGCAGTGTGTGTAATGCGGCGGTTACATTAAAACAGCTGTGCTGCAATATGAGTCATCTCCACTCCTATCGCTGTCACTTCCCTGATCTCGGCTAGTAAATATAAAAGCGGTGGCGGGTGTATGAAAAGATAGATCACGGAGCCTAGAGCCGCTTTTATATTTACTAGCCAAAATCAGGGAAGTGACAGGGACAGGAGCGGAGATGACTCGTATTGCAGCACAGCTGTTTTATGTAACCGCCGCGTGGGTAGGTTTTTTTCACGGAACACCATGATCATTTCATACTAGTGCGCATGCGCACTAGTCAGCTCCTCAACTGTTCCATTACATATCCGGGGCTGTGAGCATGCGCAATGCTGCGCTGCTCAGCTGTTCCTGGCAGGAAGTGACGAGGGTAGGCATTTCTCACGGGGTAGGTTATTCTCACGGAACAGCCAGCATAACATAACCCACTTTCTGTGGGCCCACACTGTCATGGACACACCCCTTGGGGGTGCGTCAGAAAATTTACAAAGCTTTACACATGATACACACTCGGCCTCAATATTTATCCAAGTTGACCACCACTGGTTTAGAGAGATCAGATACGTATGGCAAATACAACACCCTTATCGCTGAATTCACAGTAGAGAAAAACCTAATCCCATTTTACTTTTCCTCCAACTCCTGTGCTCCAAAGTGAGCTCTTGCAATTTTTCATATTCAGTACATTGCTAAAAAAATAAAGCATATTTACTCTGAAAAGGTGTAACACTAAACCATTGTTTACATGTGGATTGTAACAAGCTGACAATCAGGCCCGGATTGGCCAATCAGGAGCACCGGGAGAATTCCCGGTGGGCCGGATTGGTCGAGGGCCGTTGTCTTGGTGAAGAGGAAGTCACTTACTGAACTCACTTCCAGGACATGCTGCGTTCCATGCCTCGTCCCACTACAAAAACACGCCCCCGGCTGCTCAGCGCTGCCGATAATTGGCTTGCAGGCGATACACTTCTGGTGGGAGGCGTGGAAGAAGAGCTGGCACCCTATCACAGGATGGATCAGAGAGCGATCATGGAGCCGTCAGCCCTGTGGAGATAATAGCAGGGACAGGAGCTCTGGCCACTCCTCCCTCTGGGGAATTCAGCTGAGGGGCGGGGCTACACATCACTGCCTCGGGTGAGGGAGATGGAGGCTGTAGATTGCAGAGTGGAGCAGAGTCACCTCGGAGCTAAACCAGCCTGACCTGCAGTGTGTGTAGCAGCAGGTCAGTGTGAAATAATGACAGCAGTTTAAGGTGTTCTGTGTGTCCAATCACCAGCAGGAGTGCTCCTTCCTTCTTCCCCAGTATAGTGAGTGCCACTCAGTGTACAGATATCAGTGTTATCTATAGGGAATAGCACCTAATGTGTTATTCCCTATATATATATATATATATATATATATATATATATATATATATATATATATATATATATATATATATATATATATATATATATATATATATATATATCTGATATGTGTACACTAAGGGCTTTTCCCTAACACTGACATCTGTACACTTCAGCTGGAAGAATGTCTCTTAGTGCCGGTTCACACATATGCGATGCGGGAACCGTGCAAATGCACTGCAGGTTCCCGCATCGCATTCAAATCGCAGGCAGTTCACACTGCCATATGCGAATCGCTGGGGGGTGTCAATACAAAGTTACCGACACCCCCAGATCAGTTTGCATATTGCAGTGTGAACTGTCAGTTCAGACATGAATCGGATCGCATAGGTGTGAACACCCATGCAATCCAATTCTGCTGCGGACCCAAAAAAAAGGTATCCTGTGCGAGTTGTGTCCAAATGCGATGAGAATTTAGCCATACAATCGGTATGGCTCAATTCGCATCACACAAACATCACATGATTTTCAGAGAAGTGCCCTGCGAATCACATGCAATGTCTGTCATCGCACGAATGTGAACCGGGACTAACATTGGTGGTCAAGTAGGGGTGTTGAAAATAATTGTATAATCGATGCATTGCGATTCAGCCTTAACCGATTCTCCATCAATGCAGGCAACAGCTGAATCACAATTGCATCAATGACGTCATTCTGGGGCGCCCCTGTCAGAGTGCTCCCCTCCTTCCTCCTCTCCTTGTGTATGTCACACAGAGCAGCGATCTCCTGCGGTGTCACGGAACTTGGATCTGAATTGTTCTGCAGCGGTGTAACAAAGTCCCGCCTCCTAGACCGGCTCCTATGATAGACGGCACACTGATCCAATGCTAGAAAATTGAATCAGTGTGACGTGTATCATAGGAGCCAGTCTAGGAGGTGGAACTATGGTGACAGCAGCCGCCAGGCAAGTTAAATTTAAGCTCTGTGACACAGCGAGAGATCGCTGCTCTGTGTGATCCAGGCACTGGTGAGGTTGAATTAGATGGGCACTGATAAGCTGCATTGGATGAGCACTGATAAGGCTGCAATTGATGGGTAATGATAAGCCGCATTTGATGGGCACTAATAAGGCTGCATTTGTTGGCACTGCTGATGTTGCATTGATGAGCACTAACATACTGCATTTGATGGGTATTGGTGAGTCTGCATGTGATGGGAACTGATAAGCTGCATTTGATGGCACTGATAAGCTGCATTTGACGGGCACTAATAAGGCAGCATTTGATGGGCACTGGTGAGGCTGCATTTGATAGGCACTATTGATGCTGCATTGATTGGCACTAATAAGCTGCATTTGGTGGGCACTGGTAAGGCTGCATTTGATGGGCACTGATGGGGCTGCATTTGATGGGTACTGATGAGGCTGCGTTTGGGCACTGATAAGCTGCATTTTATGGGCACTGATAAGCTACATTTGATGGGCACTGGTTAGGCTGCATTTGATGGGCACTGATGGGGCTGCATTTGATGGGTACTGATGAGGCTGCGTTTGGGCACTGATAAGCTGCATTTTATGGGCACTGATAAGCTACATTTGATGGGCACTGGTTAGGCTGCATTTGATGGGCACTGATGGGGCTGCATTTGATGGGTACTGATGGGGCTGCATTTGATGGGCACTGATGGGGCTGCATTTGATGGGCACTGATGGGGCTGCATTTGATGGGTACTGATGGGGCTGCATTTGATGGGCACTGATGGGGCTGCATTTGATGGGTACTGACGAGGCTGCGTTTGGGCACTGATAAGCTGCATTTTATGGGCACTGATAAGCTACATTTGATGGGCACTGGTTAGGCTGCATTTGATGGGCACTGATGGGGCTGCATTTGATGGGTACTGACGAGGCTGCGTTTGGGCACTGATAAGCTGCATTTTATGGGCACTGATAAGCTACATTTGATGGGCACTGGTTAGGCTGCATTTGATGGGCACTGATGGGGCTGCATTTGATGGGGCTGCATTTGATGGGTACTGACGAGGCTGCGTTTGGGCACTGATAAGCTGCATTTTATGGGCACTGATAAGCTACATTTGATGGGCACTGGTGAGGCTGCATTTGATAAGCACCGATAAGGCTGCATTCGATGGGCACTGATGAGGCTGCATTTGATGGTTACTGGTAAGGCTGCATTTGATGGGCATTGATAAGCTGCATTTGATGGGTACTGATAAGCTGCTTAAGTGTGGGCTGGGACACATGGATGGGGACACAGGGGTCCCCATGATCCCCTATTGCCCTGGGGCCCCATGAGTTGTCAGTCTGCCCCTGAGCCAAACTGCATGTTTTAGTGAACATGAAAGGATTAGTTCATCTTTTCCAAAAACTGCCAATACAGATAAGGGGGGGGGGGGGGGGGGGGGTTAAAATGAAATAGTAAAACTCTGACTAAAGATGAATAAAGCCCTTGTTATAGGTAAAGGCCATTTATATACCTCCTGAAACCTGACTAAAAACCTCCCAGTGATGGTATCCCACTTCCACCATCACATGAGTGACCTTTTAGCTCACACCTACTGCACTAGGGGAGAAAAAGCGCGGAGACGGAGCTCACCATTATGATGGTGGAGGTGAACAGCTGGGAGTGTTGTAGCAAAGTCTTAGCAACAAGGTAGGATGGGATGATGCCATATGTGGGGGTTTTTCAGTCAGGTGAACTAAAGTGGGCCGGTCTAAGGCATGAAACTCCAGGGCTGAAAATGAGTCCCACTCCGGCCCTGCTGACAATGATCCTTACTGAAATCTTAAATTACTAATGGGTGGCAGGACAGGAAACATAAGGACACAGACATTTGTCATGTGCCTTGGTTTGGAAATAAAAAAGCAGAAATAAAAAAATGTAGCTGCCAGAAAAGTTTTATGTTGCAGAAAGGGGTTTTCCACTGTGCTAATCTATTTTTCTCTGTTGTAAAATGTTTCAACACAAACAAATCATTGTAAGTATTGACATGGCTTTGGTAACTGCTCATGTACCTAGTGTCCACCCTCTCACTTTGGCACTTATTGTGCTGCCCTCAGGGTCCCTGCAGACAAGATCTCTTTACTCAGGCCAGTTTTTTTTTTTTTTTTTAATGGTTCTAGTATTTAAATGGCTTGTGTTTTTTTTTTTTTTGGGACGGGGGGCGGTTTCCACACTATCTTTCTTTTTTTTTTTTTTTTGTGCTGTTCATTCCTGTCCTTTTTTTTTTCCCTCTCTGATCTTTTGTAATGGATCTTGCTGAAAGAAAAATCAAATGTGGCACAAGTAATTTGTAAGGGGTCTGTAGGAAGCGTATATGTGTAGAAAATTTTATTTGCAAAGGGGTTAGAATAGCAGTGATCTCTAGCAGTCTCATGTGATGGCTCTCCAGGCTGTGATTGTCTTCTGAAGCATTTCCCCAGTCTCCAATAACTGCTGTAAAATGTTTGCAGTCTCTGTAGCATTAAATTCACTCAATATAATTTGCAGCTTTTTGCTCACCAATCGTTTACTATAAAGTCTTGGTTATTCAGCATGTACTTGGAGCAGTAAGCCAAACAACCAATCAGAATTAATGTTACTCTGATTTCACAGAAAATGTTGTTGACCTTTTATATATCACCATTTTCTCTTTGGCCTTATTGAATAAGTTAATATCTGTGAGTAATTGGTGTATTTTTATTGTTTTATTTTGCCTTCTGGCTTCGCTGTACAATATAACTTCTCTCCTTGCCCTCATTACAGAGCCGAATTATCTTTCTCAGCAAAGAAATAGATGAAGGAATGAAGAAATGGTCTGAGAAACAGGAGGACCTCAAACAGCAAAAACTTTTGAAACAGAAGACCAAACTGAAGTCTAAGTCATTATTTAATAAATCAACAAACTCTAAATAAACCTTTAAATAATGAATGATTTTGTTTATTTCTCACCACAACTATAGGTTAGTCACTTGCTTCACATTACTTGTATATCAACCAAGTGATCAACCTTGTATATCAACCAAGTTTTATGTCACACGATATTTGCACAGGTTTTTCAAAGGCTCCATTTTTTTTTTTTTTGGCAAAAATACTCTTTAATGCACACAAACACAATATAATACCCAATTGATTGGTAAAATACAAAAGATGATGTTATGCTGAGTAAATAGATACCTAACATGTCACGCTTCAGAATTGCGCACTGCTCGCGGAATGGCACAAAACTAAGGTGTTTAAATTCTCGCTTTCAAAGACTTTTCAGGTCACCAGTTTAGAGTTTCACAGGCAGTCTGATGCTAGAAATATTGCTCTCGCTCTGACGTTCACGATTGCCATTTACGGATCTGTGCAGAACCAACGTATGTGTTCGCCTTTGCACAGGGGATACGGGGCGTTTAAAAATATATATCTAGTTAATTTATTGTATGTATTTTTATTTATTTATTTTTTATTGCTGTCACAAAAATGAAAACATCCCTTGTGACAGCAATAGGCAGTAACCAGGTACTCTTTATGGAGATATCTGGGCTCTATTAGACCTCAGATCTCTCCTCTGCCCTTAAAAGCATCTAATCAAACCAAAATGTTTGTGATCAGATGCTTTAAATTTTTTTAAAAATGGCTCCGTTTATGTTTGGGGAAACTGGAAGTGACAAAGAACAGGTTGCCTCCAGTTTCCTATACCATAGGGCTAATCGGGGACTTTCTGGTCCTCGAAAAGCTCTATAGTAAGCCTGCGGAACCGCCAGGTTCTTTGGTGGGATGGAGAGGCTGCTGGGGGTCGACCCCCTCCTTCCACCTGTAAAAGCCATCCAGCGGCTAATTAGGGTTTAAATTGGGTGGTGAGGAGGTAACATATTGCCTTCTCTTTACCTGTGAAACACACTTGGATCGCTTTTTTGAGAAGCAGCAGTAGCTGCTGCACTTAGTTGCATTTGGCAGCTGCACCCTTAAGGCTTGCTCACATGTAAAGTTGGGGAGGGGGGAGGGTAGGGATAAAACCTTGTGGTTGAGTCGCTGTTTTACCACCTCCAATCCCTACACTCTTTAGCAGCCATAGGTGTACACTTACCACAGCAGGAATTAGGCCCCCTGTTGGTTTTGGTGTGTGCTATCACCTGCCAATTTTGACCCTTTCAAGAAACTATGCTTCTACAGGGTCCAATGGGGTTAAAGCAGGTGGTAAGAAAGCAACACAATGGTGCCTGCTTTAACGCCTTGTTTTCTGTACTGCCCAAGGTTGCAGGGCCCTTGCAATGTGGCCTCATTCACTTGAATGAGTCATGCTTTGCAGGTGCTACACCCACCAACCATGACAGGGTGTATAACTCCAGCTGAGCTGTGTACACCCCTGGCCACAGCAACTAAAGGGGGGGGGGGTGATAAAAACTTGTCTTAACTATGGGGTTTTACCATCCCCAAAACTGCAAATGTAGATGAACCCTTACTGTTCCGAGCCCCCTATAAGGCTGCTTTTACACTGATGTATCCTACATTCAGAAGTTTTGATTTGCTTTCAGAAAGTGCCCCCAACCCCTAGGATATAATAGAAGAAAATCTGCAGGTACACTGCACTGCACCCGCAGTGTGGGGTAAACCGCAGCACATCAGTGTGAAAGCACCCCTATATTATTATTCCCAGTGTATTGCTTCACACTGACCTGAAGTTCCCTTCTTTCCTGCTGCTGGCACCATTCTGGAGACCGCTAGCCGGGATAAGAGGTGGAGTGCAGTTGTTATCACTCCGCATGGGACAAGAGCCAGCACTACAGAGCATCGGCTTATGCAGCTCTTCCTCCCTACTACAGATCCAACTTTACAAGTAATCCCTCTGCATTGCACTCTGATTCTCTGAAATGGCAGGTCAGCAAGCCCAGACCACGAACTACTGGTTACCTGTCTGCCATCTACGGGTTGCTGACCCCCCGACTTAGAGAGTGTCAGAGGCATTCGCATTCTAAGGCAGTTGTACCCTGGAGAAAATAAATCTTACTGAGGCAGCTGAAGTACAGATGACACACCTGATAGATACATATTGCACATAACTTTTAGGGGAAGTTTGACTGAGTCAGATTTCCCTCCTGTGATTGGAGCTGATGCTGCAGCAATTGCTGGTTTCCGTGGTGTTGCATACGGGATGTGTGTTCATTGGAATGTGCATATGGACTACATCTGTGGATTTAGAAGTTAAAACTTTTGCAGCACTGTTCATGACATCAAGATCGTTTTTTTTTTAAATGTAGTGTGTGTTCTGTAGAAAAGGGCAAACTGCATTTTGCAGCAAAATCCAATTCTGAGTTCAATTAATTTAATGTGTTTTAATTGCATTTGAAAAATGTTGACAGCTTTATAATCTAAGAATAGATGTGGCAAGAAAAAGAAGCAGCACTTAGAAAAAAAAAGTGAAGGAAGCCTGACAAGAACTGCAATGTAAAAAGTAACCTCTGTTACCGGCAATGCTTTCCTAGTGTAGGGTTCTATATTATCAAGAATAATTAATTCAGAAAACTAAATACACATGCTGGATCTGTCCCCTACCAAAAGATTTGCCAACGCAGCACTAAGAGCCTGGTAACCTGACTTTTCTCTGCTGCAGTTAAAGCTGAACAAAAACTTCTCCATGCATGGTAAAGTCATAATATGCAAGTATATGCAACGCATATTCACAGATTATGAAAAATGACCTTGAAACAAAGCCCTCCAGTGGCACGCTGTCACTGCTTCCATCTTTACCTGGTCTTCCTTTTGGGTTCCTGAGCTGCGGTCCTTTGAGTGGCCGAGCCATGATGATGCTCCTCCTGTGCATGCGCATGGCAGTCACTGTTTGTGGCACAAGGCTCTGAAGGAATGGCACAGGTATGCCGTTCCTTCAGAGCGCATGGGCTGGTGACGTCACCGGCCGCAGGGACACTAAATATTTCCTCAATCGTGCATGTTTAGAAGATATTGTACCTTCAGGTAGCTTTATTATAAGCTTACCGGTAGGTAGAAGTGTCCAGAGTGACTTTACTAACGCTTTAAAAAAGAACTTCACCCAGTCTTTTTACCTACATTTTATTTCTCCCCCGAACCCCCTTCACAGTCATGGGTTTATTTGATTTTTTTTAACTTGTCACCCAGGACTTCTGTATTTCTCGCCTAGGGGAAAATTATATTTTCCCCTGCCGCCTGCAGCATCCCGGGATAACATAATGCATCCCAAGAGGCTTTGGGGCCATTTTCCCACAAAACACATACGCAGTGCGTTTCTTTAGGGGGCTGACTGCTAGAACCCATAACAGACAGCCAGCACTTTGACGTAAAAAAAATAAAAAGATAGTGGTACCAGAACCAGGGAGCTGCAGAGAGCTGCAGCCCATGGTAGGGCAGTGCTCGATTTATTGCGCAGGTCAGTATGCTATTTTAACTCAACCCAGTGGAAGAGTAGGAAGAGGGTAATTAGGAGAAACCCTGTGGTAAAGTTTCTCATTAAGCAGCAAAGCTAGGTCACTTCCCTGCCCCAACTCTTAACTGGAAAGTGTAGGAGTAGTATGATAAAGTCATCCTTGCTCTCTCCTTCTGCTGAAATGTTCTTTGACAGCACATTTGAATGCAGATCATTTGACTGGATCCTAGTGCTACTTCTTCCTCTTCAGGCCATTGCTGCCGTACAGGGGATTACAAAACTGTTATAACTGCATTCATTGGTATTTTCCTAATATCTGCCTGAAGTCACCATATTGTGCTTCATTTACTATGCTATAAGGCAGTGGTCTCCAAACTGCATCCCAGGGGCTGGATGTGGCCCTTTGCCTTTATCTGGCCCTTGGGGAACTATTCCTTCCACTGACACCAACAATGGGGTACTATTCCTCCCAACGATACAAGACTCTATTCTTCCCCCAATACCAAAGATGGGGCACTCTTTACTCCCAGTGACCCCAGGACATTTTCTACTACCACTTCCCACAGTCTGCCCCCCCCCCTAAATTCTGAGGGACAGTACACTGGCCCTTTGTTTAGAAAGTTTGGAGACCCCAGCTTTAAGTAATGGCTTATTTTCCATAACAAATGTTATTTTCAATTGTACTGAAGTATTATAGAAATATCTATCACAATGGCTTAGAGAGTTGAGACTATTTTAGAACATCACTGCAAATCATGTGGGTTTCCCCATGTATCCCTTTAAACATGCTGCAAGTACAGAAAACGAACTGTTGATGTGCCAGAAATATAAATGATTAATCAGGGATTCCGCGCTATGGTAATGAGTGAAAGGCTGATGCCTACCTCAGAAATTGCCCATAAGTAGAATGGGGGAGGTAAAAGGACACTGCCTAATATATGTGTAATAATTGAGTCTGAGTACTCGTGTGCTGTCCCTTTCAAAACCACATGCTATCAAAATTAAAAAAGTGATTACATATATGTGTAACAATTGTGTGCTGTCCCTTTAACCACTTAAGCCCCGGAAGATTTTACCCCCTTCCTGACCAGGGCCTATTTTGCGATTCGGCACTGCGTGACTTTAACGGACAATTTTGCGGTCGTGCGACGCTGTACCCAAACGAATTTGACGTCCTTTTTTTCCCACAAACAGAGCTTTCTTTTGGTGGTATTTGATCACCTGTGCGATTTTTACTTTTTGCGCTATAAACAAAAAATTGAAATTCCCCCAAAAAAATGTAAAAATCTAAATTTTTTTAACATTTTAGGCCAATTTCTTTTCTGCTACATATGTTTGGTAAAGAAAATTGCAAAAAGCGTATTTTGATTGGTTTGCGCAAAGTTATTGCGTTTACTAACTAAGGGAAAGATTTTTGTCATTTTTGTTATTTTTTATTTTTTTACTCGTAATGGCGGCAATCTGCGATATTTTTTTTTTTTTTGCGGTACTGCGACATTGCGGCGGACAGATCGGACCCTTGACTGACATTTTTGACACTTTTGGGGTTACCAGTGACATTACTACAGTAATCAGTGCTATACATATGCACTGTTACTGTAAAATGACACTGGCAGTGAAGGGGTTAACTTTTTTGAGAGGGAGGGGTTATGTGTATCCCTAGGGGCGTGATTCTAACTGTGATTGGCTGGGGCTTGAGGTGTATGAACAGTGATCAACGGTCCTACATAGTAGAACCGTATGATCACTATTCATACACAGGGGAGAATGACAGGCGGCTTGTTTACATTAGCCGCCTGCCTTTCTCCCGCTCTAACGGACGATCGCGAGTGACCGGCGGACATCGGGTCCGCCGGTCACATGCGCGCGGGGGGGTCCGTGACTGCGCAGGAGCTCCCTAGACCTTCACAGGCTAGCGACGTAGCCCTACGTCGCTTTGCCTGTGAGGGGCTGACTGCCGACGTAAATCGTCGTGCGGCGGTCGGCAAGCGGTTAAAAACTGGAATGCTATCAAAATTAAAAAAGTAATTACATAAAAGATGATATAAACACTGTAAGCATACAAACAAATAATACTGTACCTGAATAATACTAAATAATACTATACCTGAACACTCTTATAATCCAAATTGACCTTTAAATAATCAGTGCAGAAAAGGCATAAGAAATGTGCTGTTAAAAAAATAAAATGCTTGATCAGATCAATAAATTGTAAATAGGCCATACTCCAAAAGATATGCTTCAAAGTGCCTAATGTGTGAATCAGCCTTCAACGAGGTATCAAAAAAATTGGAAAAAACACACATATATATCTTCATCCCAAAGTGACTATTGAAAAAAAGTGACTGGTGCCTTGATAATCAGTGGGATAAATGAGATCCACTCATGCCCCCCCCCCCCCCCCCTCAGATCCGCACTCACTGCAGTGTTTCACCCATGCAGGGGTAAAGAAGGTGTCTCTAAATGTACTTACATACGGGTGGGTGGACAAAGAATGTAACCCATAGTGGGAGTCTGTAAAACAGGGCTATTGTATTTACAATCGTGCCATGTAATCAGAGCGTATACAAATGTTATCTCCAGAATTTCCAATCTTTTTGATTTTTTTTTTTTATACCTTGCTGAAGGCTGATTCACACATTAAGCACTTTAAGCATATATTTCGGATTATTATTATTATTCAGGATTTATATAGCGCCAGCAGTTTACACAGCGCTTTACAATATAAAAGGCAGACAGTACAGTTACAATAAAATACAAGAGGATTAAGAGGGCCCTGCTCAGAAGAGCTTACAATCTAATGGGTTATGGACTATTTACAATTTATTGAACTGATCTAGCATTTCATTTTTTTTTGATCGCACATTTCTTATGTGTTTTCTGCCCTGATTGATTATTTAACGGTATATCTGGATTATAGGAGTGTTTATAGGGATAGTATTATTTGTTGTACGCTCACAGTGTTTATATCATCTTTGATGTAATCACTTTTTTACTTTTGGTAGCATTTGGTTTTTAACAGGACAGCACACGAGTACTCACACTCAATTATTACACAAATATTAGATAGCGCCACTTTTACCTACCCCATTCTACTTTATTGCCAGAAATACAATATGCCCCTACCTTACTTTTTGACATGACAACCAGTGGGGTATTTTGGTTCTGTGCTGGCCTAGGCAAGGCTAAAATCGGGTGCCTCCCTTATGTAAATGTGCCCCACCCCTCCTGTTTAAGACCCACCCCTTCCTATTTTGGCTCCACCTCTTCCTATTTGGGGGGCGGGGTGTCACATCCTCAGCACTGAGGGGCTCATGCTGGGACCTGTAGTCTTTCACTTTTGGGGGGGGTCACATCCCCCAAAAGTGAGGGATTACTAATCCCAGCATGAACCCCTGAGATCTAAGGACGTAACCCTTTAGATCTCTGAGGGGCTCATGTTGGGACTTGTAATCCTTCACTAGTTGGGGGGGTTGGGTGTAACACATCCTCAGCTCTGAGATGTCCATGCTGAGACCTGTAGTTCACTTTTGGGGGTCACATCCCTCAAAATTGAAGGACTACAAGTCCCAGCATTAACCCGTCCTCTTTGTATTGGGCCCTGGCTGTGTAGTGACTGTACCCGGCTCCCTCATGACGACACTGCACACACTGTTCCAATTTGGCCTGCACCCGGCCTTACCTTAGACTTTAGTTTCCTTCTTCCCTCAGAGCATGCCAGAGGCCCGGAGAAGATAGATGTAGTGGGTGGACTGTGGCAAGCACTAGGCACAGAGAAGGTGGAAGTTAAATCCTACTCCGCTTTGAATGCTGAGGCCGCCCCAGCCTCCCTCTGCTTTAGGGCAGGGAGACGTGACGTCACTGGTTGCTAGACACCAAGCGGCTCTAGCAACCAGTGGCCAGTAGAGCCAGTGGTGGAGGTGGAGCCAGGGTTACAGCCGGGTTCCTAAACCAAAGCAGCTCTCAGTCTAGTCTATCTGCCCCTCTGCAGCGGCCTATTTTTGGGGCATGAGATTGGCGGCCCAGTCAGCTCCTGTTCCCTGCCTTCCTTGGTGAGCGGACTGCTCGCTAGTGTCCCCTCTGCCAAGAGGTGGTGCCGCCCCCCTGTAAAATGCTGCCCGAGGCAAATGCCTTGTTTGCCTCACAGTAGATACGCCCCTGATGACGACGCAGTGTATAAATGCTATCAGTTTATATGTACACGGTGTTTCTTTTTTGTGACCATGAGCTGCAGCAATAACTACTGAATCAATTCCATAATTCCCTTTACAGCAGGGAGAGAAGCTTTCCCTAATGCAAATAGGTAGATAGAGGACTAAATATCATATAAAGTTTCTGTGATGCTCATCGCCGTCTAGTGGCTCAATGTGGTATTTTCTGTTTAAATCAATGAAAAACTTTCAATCAGCACAAAAGCCTTATAACATTCATTTGTTTGCCCCATTTGGACAGAACAAAGGTACAGGCACTTTTACAGGGCGTACCACTATGCATTTCTTTTAAATAAATACACTTCTTAGTTTCGTCTATTTGATTAAAGCCCCTTTCACACTTTTTTTTGCTGTGATTTTGACTGGACTTGAAGCAATGCCTGTGTAGTGGAACTCAAAACGCATCAAAGTCAGACTAAAGTAGTGCAGGGACTACGTTGAAGTCGTTGCGACTTGAAGTCGCACAGATATGAACGGTACTAATTGGAAATCATGGAGTACGACTTGTCATGCGACTTGTCAGTCCCAAGTCGCAGGACAAGTCACACAAGTGTGACTGGGGCCTTAAGCTGCATTCATACAGGTGCTGAGGCCGGTACAGCAGGAATTAATATTTTGATAATGCAGCTGGAGCTGTGTGCAGGCAGCCTAAGATACTGAATTGGGACGCAATGGCTGCTTAGACACAGTCACACATCCTAATTTGACAGGCGTGCAGCAGGAGAGTGCGTGGCCCTAAATGTAAACATTGTACATTCTGGACTGAACAGCAGCTACTACATGCCTGTCAAATTAGGACATGCAGCTGTTTCTGTACATCTGCTGCATCCCCGTTCAGTAACATAGACTTTCTGCACATGGCTAGAGTGGCATAAACAAACGGCTTGCTCATGCTGTACAGGGCTCAACGCTCTAATGAATGAAGCCTAAGGAAAACACTGCACTGTATACCAGCATTAAAATCCCAACCAGCCATTTGGCACTCACATGCGGCTTTTGACTTAATTTGCAGTTAGGGTTATATAGGCAATTTTAATTTCTTGTTACAGAGACATTTTCCAGTTCTCTCCCCCTGATCCCTTTGTGACAGTGGGCGGGGGATCTTCTGCCCGCACCTGCTGTCACATTTTAACTACCTCCCATCCGCGCTACAGCCTATATACGGCTGCAGCGCGGACTTGAATTTTCGGGAGGCCGTTTTTAAACGGCCTCCCAGAAAGACTCTCCCCGCGCGCTCCCACGAGCGCGCATCGGGGAGAATCTGTGTCGGCCGTGTCCCTTGGACACGGCCGATCACAGATCGTGGTGAATGGCCAATCACAGCGGCCATTCACCACGTGATCAAGCCGTCCAATGAGAGATGATCTCATATGTAAACATATGAGATCATCTCTCATCGCCGGCGCTCCTTCCTCACACAGACACTGCAGTGTGAGGAAGGAGGGGGAGCTGACAGCCGCTGGGGACACACAGCAATGTAATCATGGCACTGATCACTAGTGCCCTGATTACTAAAGGTAAAAAAACCACACACATTGCCCCCCCCCATCAGTGCCCGCCATCAGTGCCCCCATCAATGCCCACAATCAGTACCCATAGTGCTGCCAGTCAGTGCCCATCAGTGCCTGCTCATCTAGGCACTGATGAGCACTGACTGGCAGCACTATGGGCACTAAGTGTGGGCACTGATGGTGCTGCCCATCAGTGCTCATCAGTGCCGCCCATCAGTGCTCATCAGTGCCACCCGTCAGTGTCCATCAGTGCCATCCGCCAGTGCCCATCAGTGCCGCCTCTCAGTGCCCATCAGTGCCGCCCGTCAGTGCCGCCTCTCAGTGCCCAGCAGTGCCGCCTATCAATGCCGCCTATCAGTGCGGCATATTAGTACCTCCTCATCAGTGCCCATAAGTGCCACCTCATCAGTGCCCATAAGTGCCACCTCATCAGTGCCAATCAGTGCAGCCTATCAGTGCCCATCAGTGCCGCCTCATCAGCGCACATCAGTGAGGGAGAAAAATGTATTTTCAAAATTTACTCGCAGAAAATAAGAAAAACTTTTTTTTTTTTTCAAAATTTTCTGTATTTTTTCTTTTTTTTTTGTAAAAAATAAAAAACCCAGAGATGATTAAATACCACCAAAAGAAAGCTCTATTTGTGTGAAAAAAATGATAAAAATGTCATATGGGTACAGTGTAGCATGACCGCGCAATTGTCATTCAAAGTGTGCGAGCGCTGAAAGCTGAAAATTGGCCTGGATGGGAAGGGTGTTTAAGTGCACAGAAGGCAAGTGGTTAAAAACAGAGTGGCTGTGTGGGGCCCTACCCCTAATTAATACGCAGAAATTGATTGGTTAAACCCACAAGTGCTTTTTTTAACTACTACTATTTCTTTATACTTTTGAAATGCACAAATGCAGCAATTAGAAATTGGATGAAAGGTTTAACACTGTAAAACACTTTTTGTTAGATAAATAGTGCATTTATATTTCAGGTGTATACATCAGAAAAAATGAGGGACAAATGAGCAGCAAAGAGGGACAGAGGGACTTTGTTTCAAATCAGGGACAGTCCCTCGAAATCAGGGACAGTTGGGAGGTATGTTTGTAGTTCATTGACACTTTCTGCATTTCCATAACTGTCTGCATGTATGGGAGGTATGGGCAGACATCTGTACTGACTGTCTGCAGGACCCTGGGATCAGCAGATGTAGGGTGCAATGCTCTGCAGGCTCAGAAATAATTCATTCACATTTTGTTACTTGCAACAAAAAAAAAAATGTGCATTTATTATTTTGTTTATCTCTAATGTTGAGTGGTCTAAATGTGTGGATGCTGCTGTGATATGTAAATGTATTTGTTTCGTTTTCTAGATTATAAAATGGGGTGCCTGGAGACTGCAAAATTTTAAAGGCGGCCCTTAAATTATTATTTAAGTAGCCCTTAAATTATGAACGTAGCTGTCTAGCCCTAGCCTGAATGTGTTTAGAAACTCCCTATTAGGTGCCCAGTGTGTGTGTGTGCATGAATATTTGCTACATGTACGTATATGTATTTATTGCTGGTGCTGTATAAATTGGTGGTCTCATCAACCGCTATGTGGTTCATGGCCTACCCAACTGAGAGCCCCTGCTATACAGTCACTGGCTTCTCTTTTTCAGGAAGCACATAAAAATGTTCTATGTATATTAAATACTGTCTTTTTATTGAAATGCGCTCAGATATATTCCTGCGTCATCGTTCATGAGGTCATTTAGAGTATGAGAGGGCAGTATTAAATCACCTGTCACTGTTGCAAGGATAAATGCATGTCTTTAGAAGATAATATGTACAGAAATGACAACAACAATCTGTGAATAATATTCAAGTGTATTAAACAGACTCCCCAACTCCCAACAGATCTGATATTTGGGGACATTATTGTTCTGGAAATAATGTTCTGAATGAGCAGAGCTGCAACAAAGAGGATCTGTGTGATCATTTTAAACAGGAACAGTAGCATCATTCATTAGCATGCAAGTTTCTAGTATGAGTAGTCTATTACATTTATAGCCATCTAAGGATTGGCGTAGGCTGATGACAAGAAAATGTTGTACTTCCGTCCATGGACTAGCCATCTTTTCTGACTAATGTTCATTCACAGTATTTGGTTTGTCCTCTGCATGATGTCATTTAACATCCTGTTCACACCTCTGTGCTTTGATGTAGTCTATATGGTACATGTATAAAAGATAAAACATAATAAAGCCTATTTCTCTGTCGCTCATTGACAGACGCAGTCCTCTTGATTAATATCAAATTGGGTTATACTGCCCTCTACAGGAGTAGGACACTAGGCAGAAGGAAAACTTTCTGGCCACACCTTAGGGGCAGTCCCAGAGGGTATATCCTCTCTCTCCCTGCTACAGGATGTCAGTTTTTTTCTGTCTAGTCAGGAGTAAGGACCTAAGTTCCTTGCTGGGATCTTTGGTCCTGGCAAGATTTTTTTTAGAAAAAATTTTTTTAGCCAGCTTTTTTTCCTCCAGTTGTTCCTGTGAGATCTTCAAGCAAGTATGCTGAGACTGGGCGACGGGCTGGATGTTGAGATCCTGTGGTCACCCCAGTCAGCCTACGAGCGCGTGCAGGCCCTAGCTCCGCGCTGGGTCGGCCGCGACATAGTCCCACTGGACGGGGACTGACCCTGCGAGTTAAACGTCTCGCCGGGACGCCGACGACCAGTTGGAAACTGAGTCACGGCATCCGTATTGGTCGACAGCCCCCCCACCTCGGTGGAGAGGGGTTCTGTCAGGAGTTGGCGCCCACCTGTTCCGGTATGGTGAGTAAAATGTTCCCCCTCTCCCCCTGACGGGTTTGTGGGTGGACGCGGGCCCCTCCCTGGGATGATCGGACCCTCATGATCCTGGATCCCCCCTCTATCCTATAACAGGTGTCACAGATCCCCCTCTTGATGGTGATTTAGTGAATAAGAACCAGGAGGCTTGGTTTGGGAGCTGACTATCGGAGGTCACTGTATGAGGGGCACTGTAAAGGGACCATGACTGAAGTCAGTGGCTGGCATTACTGTTAGGATGGCCATGTAAGAAGGTGATGGCATCCTACCTTATACATAAGGTTGCAATACAGGCCGATGCCTGTGCCTGGACTACCTCCATCCGCAGGCCGCCATCCTCCCGCAGGCCGCCATCCTCCTGCAGGCCGCACAGGCCGATAACTACCTTCCGCAGGCCGCAGCAGGCCGCTGCCATCTTTCCACAGGGGCCGCAGGTCGGCGGGGCCGCCATCTTGGCGTAGCCTCGTGTCTCCAGCATGGGGGGCAGCCATTTTGGAAGTGACCAGCTACCTCGAAGAGTAGCATGGGAGGCGCTGGAAGGCGTGTAAAGGGGCGGAGCCGCCTCCTTTACCCGGGAAAAGGATCCAAAATACTTCCTGTCTGTAAGAGACAGCGCTGAAAGCAGGTTGATAGAAACTTCTGTGCATCAGGTGGTGAGCCTTGGGGTCTCTCTCTCTCTCTGTGGGGTCCAAAGCAGGTAACACTGAGGGGCGCTGTTGCGCTGGGGGATTACAAAATAATTGCAAATATTTTTTTTTGTTTGTTTGCTGGCAAGTGTCTTGGATTAATCATGGACCCTGCCACACATGTATCCCCACCTGATCCCCTCGAGGTGTCCGCAGGACCCTCCAGTGCCCCACTTATGATTGATGCATTATCAGCAGTTTTGGAGTCTTTGGTATCCCGGGTGGAGGTGGCCTGTCAGGGACGGGGGGCAAGAAAGCGACCCCCGCCTACCCCTATTTCATCTGACACTTCAGATACGGATTCTGAGCTTGTCACTGCAGCTGCAGGTCCCTCTGCTGGGGCTGCTGTCTCGGGTACGGTCTCCTCAGACAGTGAGGAGGACGCTTCTGCCTCCGCCATAGCGCAAGAAGAAGCGTTGGTGGACGCACTAGTCATGTCTGTCCGGGAAACCTTAAGTCTTGAGGTTACACCAGCAGAGGTAGCTGACACTGAAATTCCCTTTGGTACCAGCAAGCCTACCAAAATGGCGAAGGTTTTTCCCTTCCCCAAATGTTTTGGTAATCTAATTAAAGAAGAATGGGATCGTCCGAAACGAACCCCTGCTATTTCCAAACCCATTGCTAGGCGCTATCCGTTTGAGGAATCCCTCCTTAAAAAATGGACGGTACCACCAGTGGTGGACTCACCGATTTCTAGATTAAATAAAGCCACTGTTATCACGTTGGAGGACGCTCCGTCCTTTAGGGATCCGGTGGATCGAAAAGTGGAAGCGGAATCCCGCTCCATTTTTTCCCTGATAGGGTCAACATTTAGGCCAGTGGTTGCCATTGGTTTAGTTTCACAAACATTGACAGAATGGACCAAATTGTTACGCCGTGACATAAAGGGGAGAAGTATCCCCCCGGCAGTATCAGATTTGCTGGAGCAGATTATACAAGGGCTACAGTTCATCTGTGATGCCGCCCTGGACGCCACTCCCTTGCTAGGGCGTGCATCTGTTTCAGCAGTGGTCCTCAGACGTGTGTTGTGGTTAAAGTGCTGGTCGGCGGATCAGGGTTCCAAAAAAGCTTTGGCTAATCTTCCTTTTCAGGGGGATCGCCTGTTTGGGGCCACCTTGGATGAGATTATAAAGGATCTCACTGGGGGCAAGAGCACTCTTTTGCCACAGACTGCTAAGGGTAAAGGACCTCGTAACAGACGAGGACCTTCCTTTTCCGCTCATAAAAAGTTTGTTCGTTCCGCAGGGGCGGGTGATAAGGCGGGCGCTTAGTGCTTCCTGGGCCTTCCGCCATCAGGCGTCAGTGGTCCAGGTTTGCAAGGCGGCTACCTGGTCATTGGTTCATACCTTTACAAAATTTTATAAAGTTGATGTGATGGCATCATCGGATGCCTCTTTTGGCCGCAAGGTTCTGCAGGCCGCAATTTGAGGAGACCGTTGGTCTACCTCGAGGGTTTTTTTCGGTTGGATTTTCAGTTGAGTCTCATCCTTTTGTCTGATGAGCCTTTAAAACTTCTAGTTGGCACCGGTTGGGCCTTCTAGATTGGATTTTGATTTCTGTTATCCCACCCCTCATTTGTGGCACTGCTTTGGGACGTCCCAATTTGATATTAATCAAGAGGACTGCGTCTGTCAATGAGCGACAGAGAAAAATGGATTTTTGTAAAATTTTACTGTAAAATCCTTTTCTCTTAAGCTCATTGACAGACGCAGTACCCGCCCCTCTACTTTTGAGTTGGGTTGGGTTAAATTCTCTGACACTGCTTTGTGACATAACTGACATCCTGTAGCAGGGAGAGAGAGGATATACCCTCTGGGACTGCCCCTAAGGTGTGGCCAGAACGTTTTCCTTCTGCCTAGTGTCCTACTCCTGTAGAGGGCAGTATAACCCAATTTGATATTAATCAAGAGGACTGCGTCTGTCAATGAGCTTAAGAGAAAAGGATTTTACGGTAAGATTTTACAAAAATCCATTTATGCCAGCAAGACATTCATTTTAATGCAAGCACAGTGCAGATTACCAGTGTTTCTCAATAGGAGCTTCAGAGGGTGAATTTGGCAGAATGTCAAGAAAGAATTTGTGAATGGAGCCTTAAATTCAATCATTAATGTCTCCATTCTGGCATGTTAACTGACAAATCCTATTTACCTGACCCCACAAGACTGATTTCTAGCAGTTGCATTCAGTTTTACATAATGGGGGAATTCATAAAGGGATGTCGTAGACATCCTCTAAGTTCTGTGAGGGCGCCGCACTGAAATTATTGGTAGTTGCATTCGATTCATGTACATGTCAGAGACATACTGGATACTCAGTGCACTTCCTCTCTCCCCAACCACTAGTCACACTGAAAAGAGCAACCTCCAGAAAATAGCAAATCGGTTATGACCACAAACCACTTTCTGGAGGGTGGTAAGCACCGCCACTATATTCTTCTCTCAGCCATGGTAAAAGTTTAAGGGAACATGTGAGGATAGAATTGGTAGCTGCCATTGCAGGTATGTTTAAAGAGGTGCAAGCACTAGGGCTGTCATCCCACTAACCTAGATCAAGCATGCAGGACAGTTAGGGCTTTAATGGCTGCATATTTGTTTTAGGTCATTGAATTGGTAGCTTGAGGCCAGGATGTTAGTTTAATGGCCAGCTTTTTTTCTTATTGTCCTCTCAGGTTAAAGCGGTTGTATCCCGCTTTTTGACACTTTTACCTACAGGTAAGCCTATAATAAGGCTTACCTGTAGGTACAAATAATATCTCCTAAACCGGCACGGTTTAGGAGATATTTACAGTGCATGCAGCTGCTCGCGCGAGCGGCGCATGCGCTCTGAAGGTCCGGGGGGACCTTCAATTAAGTTGCCGGGAGCCTGCCGGAAAAATCACTCCCGCGCGCATGCGCGGGAGTGACGTCATCGCGGCTCCGGCCAATCAGCGCGCTGGAGCCGTCTCTTCCGGCCAATCAGCGCGCCGCAGCCGCCGAACCCGGAAGAGACGACGAGGGATCATGGCAGCGCCCGCATCGATGTCCGGGGGTCCGTGACGGGGCTTCGTTTTAAGGTAAGTTACACATAATGGGCTAGTATGCGATGCATACTAGCTCATTATGCCTTTGACTTGCAGGTTTTTTTTTTTTATAGGGTTTACAACCGCTTTAAGATCAGATACCAAGATCCTGTTACTTTTAGTAGCCAAAAATGCTTTCTCTGTTCACCCCTATGCAGCTAGCTTTACTGTATTACTGAAGGCCTGATTTGCTTTATTTTGAACTGTAAGCCCTGCCACCTGCTACCCCCCCCCCCAGTCCGCTTGACATGGTAGTTGCAGGCAGAGGGACTTAAGCTGGATACACACTTTACAACTTTTTGTTGTTTGATTTCCTTTAGATTTACCTTCAACTACAAACCCAATTCCAAAAAAGTTGGGACTGTACAAATTGTGAGTAAAAAAAGGAATGGACTAATTTACAAATCTCATAAACTTATATCAGGGCTCAAAATTTTAAGTCCTGAGCTACTCGCCACTTGTTGCCCCACCCAAACCCTACCCTGCACCACCCCTAAACACGCCCTCGTAAAATATCTCATAAAATTACACTGTTAAATGTTTTATTCAGAATTAAGTTACAAAAATAAATATTAACAACAACCGAGAGAGAGAGAGAGGGTTCAACAGAGAGAGAGGGGGTTTGACAGAGAGAGACAAGGGGGGGGGGTTGACAGAGAGAGGGGGTGACAGGGAGAGAGAGGCAAAGGGGGTGACACGGAGAGAGGGGGGTGACACAGAGAGAGGGGGGCGACACAGAGAGAGAGGCGACAGAGAGAGAGAGAGAGGGTGGGTGACACAGAGAGAGGGAGAGAGGGGGGTGACACGGAAAGAGGGGGGTGACACGGAGAGAGGGGGGTGACACGGAGAGAGAGGGTGGGTGACACAGAGAGAGGGAGAGAGGGTGGTGACACAGAGAGAGGGGGGTGACACGGAAAGAGGGGGGTGACACGGAGAGAGGGGGGTGACACGGAGAGAGAGAGAGGGTGGGTGACACAGAGAGAGGGTGGTGACACGGAGAGAGGGGGGTGACACGGAGAGAGGGTGGGTGCCACGGAGAGAGCTGGGTGACACGGAGAGAGAGAGAGAGAGCGTAGGTGACATGGAGGGAGAAAGGGGGGGTGACACGGAGGGAGAAAGGGGGGTGACACAGAGGGAGAAAGGGGGGGTGACACAGAGGGAGAAAGGGGGGGTGACACGGAGGGAGAGAGAGAGAGAGGGTGACAGAGATAGAGATGGTGTAGAAATACCACTATAAATAGACTATAAATTATAGAATGTTGTGTGATCCTCTGCGCTTAAAGGTCAAAGAAAAAATATATAGATAAATCAATATCACAAATGCTGCTACTTAATAGTTAATTGTAAAATTGGCATCATGATTGGGTATAAAAAGGTCCTCTCAGAGTGGCAGTGTCTCTCAGAAGTCAAGATGGGCAGAGGATCACCAATTCCCCCAATGCTACGGCGAAAAATAGTGGAGTAATTTTAGAAAGGAGTTTCTCAGAGAAAAATTGCAAAGAGTTTGAAGTTTTCATCATCTACAGTGCATAATATCATCCAAAGATTCAGAGAATCTGGAACAATCTCTGTGCGTAAGGGTCAAGGTTGGAAAGCCATACTGGATGCCCGTGAACTTTGGGCCTTTAGACGGCACTGCATGACATACAGGAGTGCTACTGTAATGGAAATCACAACATGGGTTCAGGAATACTTCCAGAAAACATTGTCGGTGAACACAATCCACCGTGCCATTCGCAAAGGCCAGTTAAAACTCTATAGGCCAAAATAGAAGACTTATCTAAACATGATCCAGAAATGCAGGTGTTTTCTCTGGGCCAATGCTCATTTAAAATGGACTGTGGCACAGTGGAAAACTGTTCTGTGGTCAGACAAATCAAAATTTGAAGTTCCTTTTGGAAAACTGGGATGCCATGTCATCTGGACTAAAGAGAACAAGGACAACCCAAGTTGTTATCAGCGCTCAGTTCAGAAGCCTGCATCTCTGATGGTATGGGGTTGCATGAGTGCGTGTGGCATGGGCAGCTTACACATCTGGAAAGGCACCATAAATGCTGAAAGGTATATCCAAGTTCTAAAACAACATATGCTCCCATCCAGACGTTGTCTCTTTCAGGGAAGACCTTGCATTTTCCAACATGACAATGCCAGACCACATACTGCATCAATTACAACATCATGGCTGCATAGAAGAAGGATCTGGGTACTGAAATGGCCAGCTTGCAGTCCAGATCTTTCACCCATAGAAAACATTTGGTGCATCATAAAGAGGAAGATGTGACAAAGAAGACCTAAGACAGTTGAGCAACTAGAAGCCTGTATTAGACAAGGATGGGACAACATTCCTATTCCTAAACTTGAGCAACTTGTCTCCTCAGTCCCCAGATGGTTGCAGACTGCTATAAAAAGAAGAGGGGATGGGGGCGTGGCCTGGAGTGGCATGGAGTAGGACGTGAGTGAGAGCAGCTCCGCCGGCGTATACTCCTTATCACACAATATCCTGCACCCCGAGATCCTCTCTGCCTCCCCGATATCGCCGATCGCCCTCTGGACCGTCCGCAGCATGTCGCCGCCCAAAAAAACGGCGGACACGGCCGCCAAGCTGGACAAATACCGCCGCACAGAGAAGGACTCCCAGTCCCAAGATGGCGCCCAGGCGGGAGCGGAGGCGAGCGCGGCGGGAGCCGACACTGCAAAGGTGCTTGAGGCCATTTCACTGTGCCAGGCATCCTTGACCTCACGGATTGAGGAGGTGAAGATTGACATCTCCCTGGTCCGCCAAGATCTCCAGGCAGTGCGGGAGAGGGTGACTGAGGCAGAGCAGAGGATAAGCACTGTGGAGGACTCCCTGCCCCCCCTGCAAAATGCTTCTGATCGCCTCCAGCTACAGGTCACCCAGCTTCTGCTCAAGCAAGATGATATAGAAAACAGGCTGCGGAGGTGTAATATCAGGCTTATAGGATTGCCTGAGGGGGCAGAAGGAGCTCACCCGTCAGACTTTTTAGAAAAACTCCTGATTGACACATATGGCCGTGAAGCCTTCTCTGCTACTTTTGTGGTGGAGAGGGCCCACCGCCTGTCTGGCAGACCACCGCCGCAAGGAGCACCCCCCCGCACCTTCATAGCTAAACTCCTGAATTTCCGGGACAGGGATGCTGTGCTCCGTCTCAGCAGGGAGAAGGGCAATATCCCCTTTGGGAATGGAAGACTGGCAATATTCCCTGACTTTTCGGCGGAGGTTCAGAAAAAACGGAAAACGTTTATTGAAGCAAAACGTAGGCTCCGCATAAAGAACATCAGGTACGCCATGCTGTTTCCTGCCCGTCTCCGTGTGGAGGGAGACGATAGAGTGCACTTCTTTGAAGATCCAGAAGCTGCTATTTCCTGGCTGGAGCATCTTGAGGCTCGAGGTTGATTATGCCTCGTGCCTCTTCCCCCCTTCTCTTATGGCGGAATCTCCCCGGATCTATTGGACTCCTTCATTGTTCCCCTTTCGCTTGCTCTGTATTGCTGTCTTCGCTTACCCCCCCGGGCCCTCTGGCTCCTGGCCTGGAGCTGCGGTCGTGTCGGAGGGTGTTTGGAACTATTTGGAACTGCTTTGGCTCACGGGCTGGGAGGCCCACGACCCTCCTTTATCCCTTTGATTCACCTAGCCGGACGCAAGTACTATTTTTTGTTGTTCTCCTAGTTCATCTACACCCGGCATGGACACTCCCATCCGTACAAGCCGGTGGAGCATCTGGAGTCTCTCACTGTTTGTCCTATATGCATGTCTTGCTACCCAGCGAAGTTTCGCTCTCCATGTTCGCCTATGTTAGGCGCTTTCCCCAACCTCCCCTCTGTCACGGCACCGGGCGGCAGGGGTGGTATTTCCACTACACCGGTGCACCACTGTGCCCCTTGCTTCTACTGGATTATTTTGTTGCTCCTCCTTTTTTTTTTTTTTTTCTTTTCTTTATTTTCCTGTTGGTGGGCCCCTTTTTTGGGTCGCGCCAGGTGATTGATTGGGTTGGGTACTCGAAAGCCCGCACCAGTTGGGGTAGGTGCAGGGCGGGGAGGGTGGGTGAGTTGTCTTTATTGTTGATGTATGTCATGTTGTATTTTTTCTCGAGCACTATGCAACGCATTATAATACCTGTATTGTATGTTTCTTTAAAGCTGGGTGTAATTTTGACCTCTCTTACTGCTGCTATGTGGTTCCCAGATATGGTACTGTCGGGTGGTGGATTGAGTCGAACGGAATCCCCGGAGCTCCTGCAAGCTGTCCCATTAGCCCCATCCTATGGCGCACCTTAAATTCCTTACCTGGAACGTCCGGGGCATGAGAGATAAACTTAAACGGTCGGCGGTGTTTGACATCCTAAAACGCCTCAGGGCCGATATTATAGTTCTGCTCGAGACCCATCTTGATGGTGCTCTCCACAGGGCGCTGAAGCGCCCGTGGATGGGCTGGACGTTCCAATCCCTGTTCACTTCCCACTCCCGTGGAGTGGCGATTTTGGTCGCCAAATCAGTGCATTTTGAGCTCCGGGGGTCCTCAGTAGACCCACTGGGAAGATATGTGTTTTTGGACGTACTGCTACATGGTGAACCCTATTTGCTGATGGCCTTCTATGTACCCCCACCTTTTGCGGCCACTATATTACTAGAGGGTCTGGACTTCATGATGTTGCACCCCCGTACACCAGCAATCTGGCTTGGGGATTTTAACAACACCATGAACCCCGGTCTAGACAGGTTGCACACCTCCGGGCCTGCACAGCCCCAACCCACGACCACCAGATTTGCCCGCCTCATGGCAGAATTTAATTTGCTGGATACCTGGAGGGTTCGGTATCCCTCCCTCAGGGCATACTCATGCTTCTCGGCAGCTCATAATTCTATGTCCCGTATAGATTTCATTTTTATTTCCCCCTTTTTGCTCCCCAGACTCTTGGACGCAGGCTTCTCGCCCCGTAGTCTCTCCGACCATAGCCCCTATTGGGTCACGCTTAAGATTCAGTGTGAACGAGTTCGGCCGGCGTGGCGGCTGAACCCGTTTTGGCTCTCCCTCATGAGGGGACTGACCTGGCCGCCGTGTGGCAACAATTTTTTGCTGAAAATGGTGGTTCGGCCTCACCCTTGGTGGTCTGGGAGACCTTCAAGCTACATGCTCGGTCGACCCTGACGACCACTATCAATGCCATTAAATCGGACTCTGCCCGGGCTTACGCTGAAGCCACCGGGGCCCTGACAGTCGCGGAGGCGGCGTTCGCGGCGGACCCGACTCCGGCTGGAGCGGATCAATTAAAACTTTTGACTAGAGTAGTGGAACAACTGGATTTTGAGAAGGCTCGCAGGTCCCTTTTTTCCCAGAAACAAAAGCTATATGAGCATGGCGAACGCGCGGGCAAACTTTTAGCATATCTGGTTCATAGTAATGACAGACCTCCAGTGGTAATCACTCTACACTCCCCCCATGGTCCCCCCATTTCTGACCCTGGGAGGGTGGCAAGCTGCTTCCGGGACTTCTTCCGAGACCTGTACACCTCCACTGCCCCGGTTGATGACTCACCAATCCTACCGTTCTTGTCCCCGGACGTTCTCCCCCAACTGACGGCTGACCAGCTGACTCTCTTGGAGGCCCCGCTGACACAGGATGAGATCCTAGAGGCTATGGCCAAGTTCCCTAGGTCCAAGGCACCGGGTATGGATGGCCTGCCTATAGAGTTTTACTCCACTTACTCCGATGTACTGGTGCCACACTTACTGACTATGTTTGAACATGCCTTTGAAACTTCCACACTGCCTCCTTCCCTACGGGAAGCGTTAATTGTGCTTATCCCCAAGCCGGGTAAGGACCCTCACCAGCCTGCCTCCTATCGCCCGATCTCTCTACTTCAGGTAGATGTCAAGATACTGGCCAAGGTCCTTTCGATCAGACTTAACAAAGTTATTTTGTCTTTAGTCCACGCTGACCAGTCGGGTTTTATGCCGGGCAGGAACACCTCCTTCAACCTGAGGCGCCTGTTCATGAACCTTCAGGCCACTCATGATAATGCTGGCTCCAGAGTCGTGGTGTCCTTGGACACGGCAAAGGCCTTCGATTCGGTTGAATGGGGCTTCCTGTGGCGGTGCCTGGAGGGATATGGCTTTGGCCCAAACTTTATCCGTTGGGTTCGTGTTCTATATCAGGCTCCGATGGCTAAGGTTTCGGCCAATGGGTGCACGTCGGCTGGATTCCCCCTCACCAGGGGTACCCGGCAGGGTTGCCCCCTCTCTCCCCTTCTATACGCGTTGGTGGCCGAGCCGCTGGCGATTGCGATACGGTCACACCCTGACATACATGGACTTAGAGTGGGCGCCCTGGAGGAAAAAATCGGTATGTATGCCGATGATACACTGCTATACCTGGCCGACCCGGGCACCTCCCTCTCCGTCGCTCTCACCCTTATTGAACAATTTGGTCGTTACTCTGGGTTAAAAATTAACTGGGACAAATCTCAAATCTTGCCTATCGACGATATATCCCCTTTCCCCATTGACCCGCTCTTTCCACTTCAGGTTGTGCCCCGTATTAAATATCTGGGGATCCTGGTGACCAACTCCTCGGGCGATTACATACGCGTTAACTTACAACCCCTCTTTGCATTGTTGAAATCCAAGACCCAGACGTGGGCGCGCCTTCCTCTGGGGGTGCGTGGCCGAGTCAACCTCGTCAAAATGGTGCTACTCCCCAAACTATTGTACATCTTATGGCAGTCTCCGATATACCTCCCCCTTAAGTTTTTCCTTCAGATCGATTCTATCCTCAAGCCTTTTATATGGGGCTCTAGTAGACACAAATTGGCCTGGAGGAAACTTAAGAATCCCACTGACTTGGGTGGCCTCGCCCTTCCTGATTTCAATTTGTACTACTTGGCCTCGCAACTGTCCCACTTTTTCCACCTTCACAACTCCGATAGGGAGAGGTTTTTGGCTCTCCTCACTCCTGCCTGGGCCCTTGCATCTGCGGATCCCCTGTCACTGGTTCTGATGGGCATGCGGGGCGCCGCGTCCCGTGGGGACCGCACTTCCATGCTGTTCCAGTACAGGCGTGTCTGGGACGTGGTGTCCGCTAAATTAGACGTTCCCCGGCTTCATGCACACACGCCTCTCTGGCATAATACTAGCCTCCCCGAGTTTGCCTCTATCCCGGATTCACATGTTTGGGTCCAGTATGGAATCAGCTATCTTGCTCATATAATCACTAATGGCACCCTTACGCCCTTTGACGCCCTGAAAAGCCAGTATGACCTTCCCAACCACATGTTCTTCAGATACCTGCAGATTAGGCACGCTTTCTCTGCTCAATTCCCCCGACCTATGCCCGACCTGTCCCCGATCTCGGTATTGGAGGTAGTGATGGGATCGGAATCTAAACAACTCATTTCTCATATGTATAATGCCCTTCTGTTACCAGCTTCTACAGTCTTGGCCTACGCTGTTAAAACTAAATGGGAGGGAGATGTTGGGACCATGGACGATGAGGAGTGGGAAGACGCCCTCGACAATTGTCAACTGGTCTCTCCAAAACTTTCGGATCGACTAACCCAATTGTTCATCCTTCACCGGGCCTACTTGACACCAATAATGACGGCTAAGTACCGTAGTGAGGTGTCCGGGCAGTGCCCTTTGTGTCGGCGGGAACAAGGCACCTTTTACCACCTCATCTGGCAATGCCCGGAGATCCAGGGCTTCTGGGGACAGGTGGTTAGATTTCTTCATGACACCATGGGTTCCCCTCTGACGCTGGCCCCGAAATTTTGCTTATTAGGGATACCCCCTGATGTCAGTATAGATAAATACACCACCCTGTTTTTACATGAAACGCTGTTTCTCGCCAGAAAATGCATTGCCAGTCGATGGATGAGAGACACTCCTCCTTCACTCCGGGACTGGCTCCGAGAGGTCAATACGACCCTGCCCTATAAAAAATTGATATATACCCACAGGGGCTGCTCATCCAAATACAACAAGGTCTGGGACAGATGGGTTCGGGCTCCGGAGACGTGTATATAGACCACACAATATTGGTGTGTGGTTTTTCCCTCATACTGTGTGCGGTGTTTAGGCTGTTGCTGGTCATGGACTTTGTAGAATGCCACCCGGGTTTGTTTTCTGCCCTTGCTGTGTCTGGCGGCTCTTCTATCAAAATGTCTGATTGTTATACCTGCTCATTCCCTGTTTATTGTGCTCACCCAGCTGTATTCTCATTGCATTCTCCATATGAACGGTTGTATTCTTTGTTTTCTATTTTTGCATGTAATTTCCTTGCTTTTTTTTTTGCAATAAAGACTTTGTTAATTGAAAAAAGAAGAGGGGATGCCACACAGTGGTAAACATGGTCTTGTCGCAACTTTTTTGAGATGTGTTGATGCCATGAAATTTAAAATCAACATATTTTTCCCTTAAATGTATACATTTTCTCAATTTAAACATTTGATATGTCATCTATGGTGTATTTTGAATAAAATGTTGAAATTTGAAACGTCCACATCATTGCATTCTGTTTTTATTCACAATTTGTACAGTGTCCCAACTTATTTGGAATTGGGTTTGTATGTAGTGCAAGGGCCTGTCTGATTGCATAGAAATGGAAAGTGTTAAGGTTTGGCTTAATATTATATGGTTTTGGTAAATCTAAAGGAAAAAATCTATAGAGAATTGCATAGTGTGTATCCAACTTTAGGCTGGCCATACCATATACAATATTCTTGTACAATTTTCCTTTTAGATTTACCAAAACCATATAATCTGAGTTCAAACCTAAACACTTTCAATTTGTACGCAATCAGGCAGGCCCTTGCACTACATAGTTGATCATAAATCTAAAATAAATGAAATAAGAAAAATTATATAATGTATGGCCAGCCTTAGAAGGACACAGCAATGGCAGGTCACATGTAACAATGTGTAACTAAAATTCAGAGGGGTGTGCAGAGAAGGATTTATGGCTAGCATAAGTAAGGCTTTTGCATCTCTTAGTTTGTCTGCAGATCAAATTTTTAATCCTAAAAGTTTCAAACGGCTTTCAGTTTCACTTAACCAACTTCAGTATATTAAAAATAAAAAAGCAGCACTGGATGCAATATTCACCTCCTATCTGGTGTTGCTCCCTACCCCCATTCAATCCCTTATTCAATGTGAAAGACTGATAGCATCATGCAGTTGTGGGGTATAATGGACCTGCTCCCTGAAGGGGCTTCACCATAGCACTCTGCAGTATAATGATGCAGAGACTGGCACAGGCTAACCCATCACAGAGAAGGGCAAATGTGACCCGAAGAGAAAACAAAGCAAAAAATCCATGCAGAGAGGCATTTGTGCAGTACAGATGAGGGCAGCAGAGGGGAGACCAGAATTGGGCTTTAAGAGTTGATATCAGACAGACACCTTTAGGGCCACAAATGACTCTGCCAGCAGCCAGTCATTTAAAGGAGATATGAGAGGTTAATTATTCTAAGAATAAAAATATACTTTTTTTTTTTATTATAAAAGTATTTATTGTGCCAATAAACATACAGCATAAATTTCAGTAATATGTCATTAGAAAATAAATATAAAGGGTGTACAATTTGAACAGAAGAGTACAGGCCATACATCATAAATCCGTACATACACCTTTTCATTATGTTTTTAATATGCGGTGCTAAAAGCCTGTTGTAAACATAGTTTGGGATCATAAAGTGGCACTAAGTTACCCACTTGGATCTTGTGACACACACAAACCCAGGAGAAAATTGAAAAACAAGGGAAGAAGAAAATAGGACAAAAGCAAGAAATTCAAGTGGCCAACGGGCCATGTATCGTGTTTGGTTACTGCCATCTCATCTTCCTACAGGGAGATTTGCTCTCTAGTACACAGAAGGCAAATAAACAAGTAATTCTCCCAAGTAATGGCTGAGGGCGAGATAACCCACAACCATTGGGCTCCAGAGGTAAAAATCGACAGTATAAATATCACTTACACCTGTGGTAGCCTAAGCATAATTAGTTGTGGTGGTGCTAACCCGGGGGTATTCTGCCAGGCCTGCCAAATATAAATTTTTGGGGGGCATTCCTGTGCTCATAAGTCAATTGCTCCTTTATGAGAATGCAATTAACTTGTTCTGCCCATTCCTTTTTGGTAGGAATATGAGGAGAGAGCCAGAACTTGGCTACCAACTTCTGCGCTATATACAAGAGTCTGATAATTGCAATGTTGGAGGGTGGGAGTATATATTTCTTCATCAACTGCTCCTAAGATGCATATTATAGGGTCCAATGGAACCCTTACCATGTATACTGCAGATATGGTTTCAGTTATTTCCCTCCAATAACGATGTAATTTGGGGCAGCGCCATATTAAATTAATTAGTGAGCTCTCCTCAATGCCCCAATGGTGCAGTTAAATGGTGGTACGATATGCCTAATGGTTAAATAGTGGTAAGATATTCTGTAACAGAAATAAATGCATGACTGCAAGACAGAGATAACGGGAGTAGACTGCAAACACCGCTCCCAGGTTTCCTCACTAATGTCCCCTAAGTCTCTTACCCATCCTTGTCTAGAAGGTAATGAGGCCGAGTCTTTCATGGTCGTTAGCAGAGTGTAATGTATATATGAGGTCATGCCCTTTTTAGTAGAGCTATAAACAATTTCCCTTAGTAAAGGGTGGCTCGATAAAGCAAGGGTGGATTTATACCCCTGGGCTTGTAAAGCATGATGTATTTAAAGGTACTTATAGAACTGAGATCTAGGCAAGTTGAACTCCCCCTGAAGTTCTAAAAAGGATTTCAACACGTTTTGGTTATACAATTGTAAAATATATGAATTACCTGCTGTTTCCCATGTCTTAAATCCTTCCAGTTTGTACACCTCATCAAATATTGGATTGTGTCAAAGCGGTGTCTCTTCTAAAAAGCCTTTTAATCTCAGACTACTTATAACAGTGGCCCAAAGTTTCCTCAAAAGGATTATTGTCAGTTCTGACTTTTGGAAGTTGGGAAATCCCGTTTCCAGACCAGCTAAGACAGAGGAATTTGAGGCTCCTGTGAGCAATATGGCACTGATCGGGTCGGTTACGTTTGACTGTCCACAGCCACCAAGATGTTGATGCTGGTGGCCATAGAAGTAGAGTTTAGGATTAGGCACCGCTGCACCTCTCTGGTCTTTGCCATATTGCAATGTGGAAAGACAGATTCTGGCAACTTGTTTTTTCCAAATTAGGGACCTGAGAAGCGATTCAATGCATTTGAACCATCTGCGGGGTATCCATTGTGAGAAATTGTGTAGGATATAAAGCAATTGTGGGCACCGGACCATCTTTAGTGGAGCAGACAGCAAATCTACCGGAAGAAGAACCGATTTACTTAAATTTATTGAAAAGCCACAAAGGGAACCAAAATCTCTTATCATCGACATTGCATTTCTGAGGGAAACATCTGAATCTCCCAAGTAGAGAAGGGTATCATCGGCATAAAGTGAGATTTTGTCTACCCCAGACTCTCTTGTGAAACCTGTAATTTGCTGGGAAGATCTTATCGTGGCAGCTAAAGGTTCCAAGGCTAATGCAAACAGCAGGGGGTGACAAAGGGCACTCCTGCCCTATGCCCTTAAAAAGAGGGAAAGGGTCAGTTAAGTCTCCATTAATCCGTAAGCGAGCTGTAGGGGCTGCATACAGTAATTTTACCCATCCGATAAATCTTTCCCCCAGTCCAAAGCACTTCAACACCTCCCACAAATAGAGCCATTCGAAACTGTCAAAGGCTTTGGCTGCATCTAGTGAGAGACTAGCCCTATTGCCTGGATTACTAACAGGTATCTGGAGGTTTAAGAATAGACGCCTAATGTTAAGCGCGGTGGATCTGGAGGGAATGAAACTAGACTGGTCCCTATGAATAATCTTTTAGATAACTTTCGCCAGAAGTGTAGCTAGAACCCTAGCCATTAGTTTGACGTCTGTTGTTAACAATGAAATAGCCCTATAGGAATCAGGGGATTAAGCGTCATTACCTGGTTTTAGTAATAGAATAATAATGGCTCAGTTCACTGATGGAGGGAGAGTTCCTCGCTCAAATGCATCCAAAAAGATTCCTTTCAAGCGGGGTACCAATGTTTCAGCGTATCTCTTATAAATCTCTGCTGGCAATCCATCTGCCCCAGGAGAGTTGCCCAGAGGGGAGAGAGCCAATGCTTCTAGGAATTCATCATAAGTGAGGGGCACATTTACTTTCTCCCTTCATAACTTCCTGTCTGTGCTTGAGAGTTGAGGAACCTGACTGCTATGAAGGAAGGCCTGGATTTCTTCCCGATGATGGCAAAACCTGCCTAAAAGGTTCAAAATATTGAATGAATGTGAAGTAATGACTTCTCCAGATTATTAATAGCAGCAATGTATGAAGACCCTCTATTGGACCTTGCCATCATTGCGAGCATATGTCCAGTATTTTCGCCCTCCTCAAAGAACTTTTCTTGGAGGAAGAACCTTTTGATTTGAAGGTTGATGAAGGTGTTTAAGGTGTTGGGGATTGGGTTGGGATCAGGGAATAAGGATAACCAAAAAGGGTTGATTTTCCAGTACGATCATTTAGAAATCCCAGATGTGAGAATCTGGATACATAAGGGAGAGTGATATGATATGCCTCATACCTTGAGGAATATATCAGGGGAGCATTGCATTGTTGCCCAGACCTAGATATATTCTAGATAGTCCCCCATAAGCCTTTGAGTGACAAGAAAAATTCTTAACCTGTGGGTGGTGAATCCGGCTCATATCCCGCAATCCCAACTACGACTGAAGCTTAGCAAAGGAGGTTGGACCTTCCTTGTTAATTAGCTGTGATTGAGTTATTGAATGTATCCAGCCTGGCATCTAACGTTTGGTTAGCTGGCATATGAGTTTCCTGTAGGCATACCAAAGAGGAGCCCAAACTTCTAACCATATTGGACACAGCCAGCTTTTTCACTCTGCCTCCCAAATCTCGAACATTCCAGCTAGTTATTACGTGGGACTTAGACATAAATATACAAACTATAGCACATGACGGGCGATCGTAATATACATGTTAGCCCGAAAAACTGATTTTGGTGGTACAGGTGAGCGACCATAAGGCCTATAGTTGGAGAAGCCCTGATACTCCAGGGCAAGTGGATAGTCAGCGACCAAACAATTGTTACTAAAAAAAAAAAAAAGACAGAAAAAAACAGGTGAACAAACAAGATCGTACAGTATCAATTAAGTAGTGTCCACGAAGGACCAGCAACTGGGGAGCTGAGATTTCTAGCTTGCACGGAGGAGACAGCATTTCTAGTAACATGAGCCTGAACAGTAGGCAGAACAAATACTGAACTGACTTGCTTTGACTGTCCACTGCCTGCAAAGGTGAGTTGAGGTTAAGCTGACGCAGTTCGAAATTGGTAAATAAAGTGGTGCTGGGAATTTTCAGGTGACACATCTGCGCTTGGTCAGATCCTCCCGCAGCGACCCTTTTTCTCGATCTAACCATTGTGTGGCCATTAATGGCTTTTCAAAGAATTGTACTTCATTTTTTGCCGCTAGGCGTAGTTGTGCAGGATAGAGCATGGCGTATTGTAGTTCCAGGGAACAAAGGCATTTTTTCACCTCATTAAATTGGGCTCTTTGTTTTTGTACCTCTGAAAAGTCCGGAAATAGCGAAATCTTAGAATTATTGATCACCAAGGCATCCCCCAACAATCTAGCTTTAGAGGATAGCGTCACGATCCTTATAATTGAGCATTTTGATTAGAAATGGCCTCGGGGGGTTTCCGGGAGGTAAAGGCCTGGAAGGAACTCTGTGAACACGTTCCACTGAGAACATTAGAGAGAAGGAATCTTTTCCAAACACAGACAGCAACCATTTTTCTGTTTTTCCAGGGATGCCTATGTCCCTGATGTTATTTCATAGAACAGTAGTACTACTCCACAAGGTCTCTTCCTTGCAGGGAGGGTCCACTGAAAACAAACATACATGAACTCATATACTTATAGAGATCGGTTCATGTGTAATGTGTAGGCATAATGAGTAGAAATAAAGTGCAACAGCCTCTCTAGTCCTTTTCCCAAAAAGGGGGGGTAGCTTTGTACACAAGGTGTGCATAGAGGTAGCAGAGGGGGGTGTTTACCAGCAAAATATAGCATAGTCTTCTGTCACTATGGGGGGGGGGGGGTACCAATTTCTTTGATGAAACATGATCCCGACCGAAGAGGACATTGGACCAGGTATAGTGGTCCATAGTCCCATCTGTAGTGGGTTAGGCAAGAGTGAGGTCAGTAGCTGTGGAAGCGTTGCCCAGCCACACCACCTACACAGTGAACCCAATGAACACAGTAGCCCATTTGTGTACATGTTCAGGTAAAGTGATAAGTTAGAGTTCACCAGCTTTCTCCAAGTCAAGTAATGTCCATTCAGTTGTCATTGAGGCTAAATACCTGGACTAAGCAAAGCATGCAGGTCTTAGGAGACATTGAGAGAGTATTACATGCATGATAGTCATGCTACAATAAATCACCTCCTGTGTTCATGGATGTCACATCTGACTGTATCCAGGCTTGGACATCCATTCCTAACTGAAAGTAACCGCTTTGTGTGCCGCTACATGCTAACAGTGATGCCTGCTGTCAGCCTGTCTATACGTTGCACAAGCTGAGCTTTAGTCGCTTTTCACATACACCTGTTATTCCAGCCGCAAGAGTCTACTGATTCTTGATTTTGCTAAAATCTGGCGTCTGCAGGTAATCGTCCATGTAAAGGAGGCCTAACACTTGTACCTGCTAGTAGATTTCCTTACATTATCAGTATTTCCAAGATATGTTTAGTCTTCTGTGTTGCATTAGAGGTTGGTAAAGAAGAAACTTTATCTAAGCTATGGCACATTGTTCAGGACGTGTATGTACTAGCATAAAAGAAGTATGTTGTGTTTCATGCTCCATCCATAAATCCACAGCTACACCCATGCAAACAAGTTAGCACTAATTACTTGTAAGAACGTGCTTTCTGGCATTGGATGCCAAAAATAATTGTAACAGAAACAGCCATTTAAAGAGCTATTTCAGGCAACAAATGAAATAGAGTAAACAGGTAGTTCTTTCTGTATGAGACAACAGAAGTCAGTTATTTGGGTACCAGATTGGACTTACTGTGCATGGAACCAAAGACCTGGTGAATTTTGCAAGTACTTTTCAATTTTAATCCTAAATTTTTAAAAATTATTAAATTGGTACTAAACCCTGAGTGTTTTTCTAGTTTAACGCATTGAACACAAAAAAATAAACATTCCCCAGTAAACTATTTGTTAAAATTCTTGCCCTAACACTTGCATTTTACAATTTTCAATGTTCCTGGCTTCTGCTTTCTCGGTGCTGCTTCCCTGAGCATCTGGTCTTTACAGCAAAGAATTACCAGCAGACAGTGCAGTCTCAAGTTGGTCTATAAACTTAGGTAAGGGGGTGGAGGGAGGAGCAGGAGAGTGCCATAGGCTATGGGGCTTTTTTTTTCTATTGATGCACACAATGTAGGGAGACACAAATTTAGTCCCTGCATACAAGGTTGGCTCCATAGGATGCTTAAAAAAGAAACCGGATACCTAGGAAGCCATCCTGGCATCAGTTTTAAAAGGAACATAGACAAGGAATAAAAAATAAAAGAATCCCAGTAAATAAAGCATACTCAGTAACTAAATACATCATCCGCTGAAAGTGTTGAACAAATTGAGGGTTTGATACCACTTTAACCCCTTCCCGCTGCCGCTTCCTGGCCTATTAAGAGCTTCTAAATGCTAGGAGGTGGAGGCGAGCATTCAGGTCATGTGACCAATGTGATTGGTTGTTACAATGGTCACATGATTGGAAAGCTCCCAATCTCAAGTATGCCTTGGGAGCTTTCCCGTCTCCACTGGTGATTTGGCTGGGACCGTGCAGGGTGCGCACTCTTAACACAGAAATGTTTTTATATAGGGCCGCATATTTGCAGCCCCTCTGTGTTAAACCCTACCTGCCGACAGGTTACATATATGAGCCACATCGGCGGGAAGATGTTACACTGAATTTCTAAAAGCTGTAAATTAGATATTAAAGAATTGTTTTGCCTCTTTGGCGAAAGCTAGCATACTTTAAACGCATATTCCTGTCTGGGCACAGTGGTGAATGTAACAGGCATCTCTTTATGCCCGGTTCACATCTGTGCTGTTCATTTTAGGTGTGTTTTACGTGTGTTTAGGTATGTTACTATTGAACTCTATATAAGTTTTTTTTTTGATGAACGCACAATAAAGATGAAGGAAGCAGGATTTTTCTTACTGTGCTGAACCTAAAATGCACAGGTTATAAAGTTTAGAATTGCTAGAGTCAAGACTTTCCTGGAGCAGATGTCACTGAAGGCTACTATTTTTGTTGCCTCTCCAAGCTGCAAAGATGGCTGCCTTGGGCATTAGCGCTGCCTGCGTGTGTGTGTGCCCACATACATGCACTTAGCTCGATGATCTGAACCTGTTACACAGGTACTGTAGGTGCAGTAGTGGACAGTGCTGTGCCCAGTGAGGTTGAACTTGCAGCGGCTCCATGTCACTGAAGTGGCTTGGCCTGTGTGACAGGTGCAGCGGCGGGCAGGGAACTCAGTGGTTTTGCCAAACTAAGCTGCACTGAAGATAGACCCTGTGACGATAATCACTTTGGGTGGGGGGCTTGTGGAACCCAGATTACCTTAGAGAGGTGGGGGTGTCTAGCTTTCCCGGCCCCTCTTATGTGTAAGTCACCCTGTGTCTATTAGGAGCACAGGGTGACCAAGAACCCCAGTTGGGTCTGCACTAATAAGACTCGCTGTACAACCACACCGGACTCAGCATTTCATGTTATCACAGTTATCCTGGGTTCTATATGTGTGGTTTGTGTTGAAAGAATGAAGGGGCTCTTTCACTTGGGACAATAATATTTCTGAACAATATCCCTCAAGAAATATATGAAAATAATCAATTTTCAGATTGCTAGAATATTGTAGGAGTGTCTCATAGACCCTTACTAGATAGTGAGGTGGGGTGGGGTTTGTTATTGTTAAGTGCCTGTATCCCATTGTTCTATTGTTTCTGTCTGCCTTAAGATCAACCTATTATGGGATGTATATGTGTATGTGGATTAGCTGCTAAGGGGGGGGGGGGGAGGGATTGTCCCAGAGTGTATATCTCTTTGTGCCTGTGTTGTTCTTATTGCCTGTGTGAGTTCTTATTCTGGTTTGCTCCAAAACTGGTATTGCCTAGTTCTTGGGGTAACTATAGCCAGATTTACTGGTCTCATGTTCCAGAGTTTTGGAAGCAGCTTCTTGGAAGAGATACCCAGTCAGGGTGTCCGGAACCATCACAGACCCTGGAATTCATAAAGATTGGCGCAGACAAAAATCGCGAAAGTGTCTCTCAAGCATTCTAAAAGTGGTGCAGAAGGTGCCAAATTCATGTACCTGTATACAACATGCTGCTCCACTTTCAGAATGCACATAAGGCACTTTCGCAAAATCTATCTGAGCCAGTTTCTCCCTCTGTACACCAAAGAGAGTTGGTCTTAATGAACTCCACATTCGGAAGATACGAATTGTCAGTATTTTACGGGTATTTTGAATTTAGTGCATTGATTGCACCACAATATAAAAGTGGTGCATTTTTGTTGCTGTCAGAACCAAAACTGTCTCAAATGATGAATACATTAAGAGGGATCGCCTCCAAAAAAGTGGCGCAGTAGCTTTATTAAATTCCCCCCCCCAGCGTTTCCAGGGGACGTAGTAGCAGGCAGCTCAGTTAATTTACTAAACAAAGTATTACTGAGCTGCTCTGAGGACAGAGCGTCAAGTACAGACACCCTGGCCTCGGTGCCACCCCTACTGTGCCTTCATGAGTGCCGTCCTATGGCAGTTGCCTCAATTGACCTCATGGGAGGCACAGTCCTGGCTACAATAAATGCTGTCATGGGTGCGTGTGTAGCAGGTTTTCCAGGCCTGTGGTCTGATGTGGGTCTGCCATTGTTACCGGTTACTTCTCCAGCCCATGTGAGCTGCGATCCTGGGTGTGAGAACTGAGACATTGACAACTCCGGCATTTTTGTTTGTGGTTTTATTGTAGATAAGGGAATGGGAGAAGGGAATGATTGGGATACTCCTTTAGGCTTAACTAGATACAACTCAGGACTTTATCCAAAAAATGTCTGTTAACGATGCCTTGATGCCAGCCGACGCTAGCCAGCGCTCACTGACGCTTAGAACACACTGTAACTTGAAAGAAGTGCTGAATCCTCGACTCTAGGTCCAGAAGACTCAGAACTGCTGACACTGCTGCACTAAAAAGTCACTGACTACTCTCTCCAGCCTGGCACTGGCTTGAGGTAGCTTGCTGTGAATTACTGTATGGCTGCAACTCTCAACCGGTACTCTGCACAATTCAGGGCCCAAACCGCAGGCGCCCCCTTTACTCTTTTAGCTCTTCAGGGTCCACTGACTATGTTCCCCCTCTGTCACTTCAGGGTCCTCAACCTAGGTACCCCCTTTACAGCTAGCTGACACTGGATCCCAGAACCTCCTCCGGAGCAGTCTCCTCTAACACTTCAGGCAGACCGCCAGGGGCAATCCTCAGTACTCACGACCTGTGTAGGCTTTCCTGGGACTGGACCCCTCTCGCTCCCCATTGGTTCTCGGCACACCGGATCTCCTCAGCTCAACTAAGCGTTCTCTGGATTCTCAGGTGACAACCCGAGACATCCACTTTCTCAGACAGGAAGGGAGACAGCCATTCTCTCCCTCCTGGCACTCTGCTTTCACCAAAGACGCGTCATGCGCCCCCTTCAGACTTATACTCTCCCCTAGAATCCTCTGCGGCAGAATCTCCCTCCTGGGGTAGATACAAGTCCAAATGTATCTCTGATTGGGCTTCCTCCACTGCCCTATCAGAAGCCTCCTTTAGAGCCAGTGGGGAGACTCCCCTCCTCAGAAGACACACTTGGGAGTCATGATAACCTACCTGACAAAAAGAAACACGGCTCTGCTATTAGCGAGACAAGGCCCACTATGCTTTTACCTAGCACCTACCTGTAGGGTGCTACACATGTTTCTGTTAAAACACATGGTGTGTGTAAAGAGTTAACTACAGAATTAGCCTGTCCCAGTCTCATCAGTGCCCACCAGTGCCGCTTCATCAGTGCCCATCAATGTCCATCAGTTCAGCCTATCAGTGCAGCTTCATCAGCGAAGGAGATAAACTACCTGTTTGCAAAATTTTATAACAAACTATAAAAAAGTTTTGTGGTTTTTTTTTTTCAAAGTTTTCAATCTTTATTTGTTTATTTAGGCAAAAAATGAAAAACCCAGTGGTGATTAAATACCACCAAAAGAAGGAAAGTGGTTAAAGACATACATTACATGGCACACAGATAAACTAATTATAGAAATGTTACAGTATATAACTGTATGAAACTATATATACAGCCAATTTTTTATTACGAGGTTTGTGGTAATTCTCGGTCAAATGTTATTCAAAAGCTGTGAAAGAATTAGTGTACAGGGTCAAAAGAAATCAGATCAGTATGACCCTATTTCCCCCCAATATTTGGTCACAGACTTTGAAAAGTTATATGCCATAAAGCAGGGTCCTGGTCTGATTACAAAGACTTATATGTAACATTCTAGAAAGGTATAAAAGACAGGCCTTGGCAGAAAAAAATCAACACAGGTAAAATGCATGCAGGAACATGCAGACCAGCTTCACGTGCCCTACACCTTACCTCAGATTGTTAATCGGGTAGTGAAGCCATGCGACTGCTTACTGGATAATCTGGTTTTACGATATCAGTTAAGGTAGCAATGATCTTACCTGGTAAAAAAAATGTAGGAATGTATAAGTGTATATAGTAACACTACCCCTGCAGGGGCTGCTGGTAACTGACTCCTCTATTCCTGCACAACCAGGCAACACGCATTTCTCTACTTGCATCTGGACACAAGAAATCAGTTCATGGGCTTGTTTTTGTTGTTTTTATTGGGGATAACAACTTGGATGTGTTGAAAGGAGTTATGGGATGCCCAACTTGACTAAAACAACAGATGGGGACAATGTTCTTCCTATGTCCAGAGAAAAGATCCTGGACTGGTCTTCCTGGACACAATCAGTCTTTAACAATAAGTGGCAAAAGTCCCTTGTGGACTAGGAGCTCTTTGTCCCCTTTGGAAAATAGCACAAAATATTGCAAAACTGCATGCAGGAATATCTCCTCTCCTCTGTAGAACTGCTCCCAGCTCCACGATCTGCAGGTACTACCAGCCATTCTGCCTGCTTTTTTATCAGCCCACCTGGCTGCTTGTCTACAAGCTCACCTGGCTACTCTGAAGAACTGAAGACCTCCCAGTACAAGGGATAGAAGGGTTAAGCTGTCCTTTGAAAGCTTGCTACATGTTGCAGTCTCTCTACTTGTAAATCCCTGAGTGTGTTGATCATCCCACTGTCCTCTCTACTTGTAAATCCCTGAGTGTGTTGATCATCCCACTGTCCTCCTTGCTCCCTGCTGCTCTTAGGTAAGATTCCTTCTCAAAATGGACGCTAAATGGATTCTTCCCAGCCAGCCCGAGCCCATCCTGGAGGCAAACCCCCCCCCCCCGCCATACCTAGGGGGGCCCTCCTAGGCCACTAACAGCCTCCTCAGCACTCAATCTTCCACCTGACTTGCTAGCCTGGCTCCACCATATTTAAGGGCTGACCTAGCCACCCTGCCAAGACATTCTGCCTGGGGACTGGCCAAGTTCTTCCTTAAGTATGCAGATCAGAACCTCCTGGCCTTTGCCCACTAACTTCCAGAAGCTGCTACAAACTTATAGATCCAGGGGAAGGTACCAGAGACCTGCATCTGTAGAACCATCCAGCCTGATCTGCAGGAACCTGACCCAATTACAGAAGGGGTTATTTGGTGCCTCAGACCAAGGGGTGGGACTTTAAGGGCAAGTGATTCTGTACACAGATTATACATAAAATCAGAGGGTAGTTTATTGGTAAATTTTAAAGCATATAATCAATTGTTTCAAAAGAAGAAACTTGAAATAATCATAAAGGGCATAGGTGTTGGGTTATAGACCCAAAGTGCGTAGGTAGGAAAGTAGGTTCGGAAGAATTTCCGTGACAAGTGTAAATCTGGTGACTTATTTGGATGTTTGTCTCTGTTTTTCCATGCTTGAATGGTTGGAAATGTGTTCACAGAGGTCATCTGGTATAATCCGACGCATTTCGGCTACAGTGTAGCCTTTCTCAAGGATTTTTATCACCAAGTCTGTAGAAGTAGTGATAAATATCTATTATTATCTGTACATGTCATATTCTTTTAGAACATAATCTGATAATAGAATAAAAGTACATACATTTTTTTGCCTATTCGTGTATGCTTCCTTTTGTCTGACAAGACTCGCAACAGGAACCAATTGGATGCGACCTGGGGGGGTATATATGAATAATTGTGATTGCAGGATTATATGAAGTGGTGAATAATGTTTTTGAAGCCAATTTTTTGAAAACTCACACTGTGTGTTGTAGAATCACAGTTGTAATGATGCTCCACACTATTGTGGGAGTATCTTGAGGTTTTTTGTTTCTGGAAATGAAATTGCATATTTAATGAGCTAGGATCAGGCAAGTGTGTTTACGTGAGCTAAAAGGAGTATGAAGTTACTTACATGATGTGCTGCTAGGTTGTAGTATAATTGTTGCTCCACACTGTAGGGGGAGCTTTCTGATGTCTTTTTTGGTTGGATAGCTATATATACATATAATATGTGTAAATAGATTAAGAAAAATTGTCTATTATATATTGTGTGGTTTTCAATATGCTAAGAAGAACTTACAGTGTGCGTTGCGGAAGTTGCAGTCACCTCCCTGCTTCACAATCAAGAGGTGGAAAAGGTAGTTTCTTAGGATCCTTTTGGTAATTAGAGTACTGAGGGTACTTATGGTGTATGTAATAAAGCAGGAAAAAGGAGGGACGTACAGAAACCCTCACAGCAACCACAATTGGAAGTAGAGGACAAAGAAGAGGAACTATAACCAGAGAGATTTCATTTCCAGAAACAAAAAACCTCAAGATACTCCCACAATAGTGTGGAGCACCATTACAACTGTGATTCTACAACACACAGTGTGAGTTTTCAAAAAATTTACTTCAAAAACATTATTCACCACTTCATATAATCCTGCAAACACAATTATTCATATATACCCCCCCCCCCCCAGGTCGCATCCAATTGGTTCCTGTTGCAAGTCTTATAAGACAAAAGGAAGCATACACGAATAGGCAAAAAAATGTATGTACTTTTATTCTATTATCAGATTATGTTCTAAATGAATATGACATGTACAGATAATAATAGATAATTATCACTACTTCTACAGACTTGGTGAAAAAAAATCCTTGAGAAAGGCTACACTGTAGCCGTAACACGTCGGACTATACCAGATGACCTCTGTGAACACATTTCCAAGCATTCAAGCGTGGAAAAACAGAGACAAACATCCAAATAAGTCACCAGATTTACACTTGTCACGGAAATTCTTCCGAGCCTACTTTCCTACCTACGCACCTTGGGTCTATAACCCAACACCTATGCACTTTATGATTATTTCAAGTTTCTTCTTTTGAAACAATTGCTTTAAAACAATATGCTTTAAAATTTACCAATAAACTACCCTCTGATTTTATGTGTAATCTGTGTACAGAATCACTTGCCCTTAAAGTCCCATCCCTCGGTCTGAGGCAACAAATAACCCCTTCTAGATATATAGGGACGGAGGCAAACAATATTATACTTTAGCTTTGCAGAGATCAAACATATCCCACCACACCCGACCCAATCACATAACTTACCATGAACCATAAGCCTAATTTTACCAACACTAACACTAGTAGCACACTAGACGGTGCTACAGTAATAAAGAATTTTACAGTGAATCAATTTTGCACTCTTTTTTTTTTTAACTGCTTTGCTAAACTTTCATGTCTGAGGGCCCGTTCGCACTGGAACATGTCCCGTGTGTGTTTCTCACACTGCACATAAACGCGCTGCCCTTGCAAGACACATGCGGGCACCAATTGTTTGCTTACGGCACCCAAATGCATGCCACCAAACCGCATGTTACCACAGTACCATGTGACTTGGTCCAATTTGGAACTTGCAAAAGTAGTGCTTTGCACTACTGTTTGCACATTCCAATTCAAATGAATGGGCTGTGAAAACTAAAACGCGAGGGTTCGCATGGGATTGCACATGTGCAAACCGGCCCTTAGGATTTGTATATATGGGTGTTTGTAATGTATTTTAGATGTGTATGTGCAGTGCATGTACATATTATGCAAAAACTGATCTCAGAGTGTCTAAACCCAAAAAACTAAACAAAAAACGTAATGTAGCCCTCTTTTGGGGGGGAACGAGGTAATGGAAAATGGCCAGTCCAAACACATTGTGGTGATAAACCTATATGTAATTAGGAAACCTTGAACCTTCACTAACTAGAAGAGTAGGATTGAGCCTCTATGAACAGAGGGGGCTCCCTACCTGGGAAAGTATTCAGTAATCACTGGGGTGTTGCAATATATGACATGATTTTATGTCATATAAAATGTTTACATACATTATAAATTGACTCCTCACTTTCACAAAAAAAAGGGCAACAACGCTGCCGATGGGTATATTGTGTTGGCACTTAAAAGTGTCTGCACATACAGCCTCAATCTGACTGAACACCAGGACATTCCAATCAGACAAGTCTATGACTCTTTCTTGTAGTTTTGTAGCTTGCCCTTCTCTTATGTCTACTAAAAGAATCCAGTTGGCCTATCACTGTGAAGGGCTGTCTAACAGGCCAATAGAAAAGTGTGGAAGGCAGGAGGGTTTGGTTTCAGAACAAGTTTTATGAATGCACTAAAGCTGGCCAAAACTGGTTTAAATTTTAGTTTATTCTTGTGAATCGGACAGGATTCAACCGTGGGTGGATTGGCTGACACTACCCAGCTCACCAAACTTCGGTTGAGAAATCAAAGGAGCCAGGTGGTAAAAAGTCATCCAAACATTGAGTGCAGCCCCTCAGCTGCCCTCACTGCTAAAGTATTCTGACAGCTCCTGATGCTAGAATACAATAGCCAGCAACAGGAGATTCCTCCTTCCACACTGAACAAGTGAAACCTTTACTTGCATGGCCAGATTTACATTTTCCTGACTACTGTTATTGCTACCAATCTTTCTCTGGGTGTAACAATTAGGTCAAAAAGAGTTATCAAGGTGGCACACAAAGCATGCGAGACAAAAACAGAAAAAATTCACCAACCAGTTTGCTTACCAACCGAATTAACCTGTCTAAGTATGCGTTAAAAACAGGGGTTTAGTTAGCACACATTTGCGAATGCAAGTGTAAGCTAGTGTAAGCTGCAGGGCCACTTCACGGCACCCTGTATTACCTGCAGTCCTAACTCCTGTAAATTTATGAGAGGAGTGTTGGGCTACCTCGAGGCTCACCTGCCCCCTATCTATCCTTTAGAGTGCATGTGCTTCCACTGTAGAGACTCTCATAGATTTTAGGAGTTAGGACTGCAGGTAATACAGGGTGTCGTGAAGTGGCCCTGCATGCGTTTACAAATGTGTGCTTACTAAACCCCTGTTTTTAACGCATACTGTTAAACAGGTTAATTTGGTTGGTAAGCAAACTGGTTGGCGAATTGAGCTGGGAATTTTTTTCTGTTTTTGTATCGCATGTGTTGCCCTTTCATGAGCTCTTTGTTATAAAGGCCAGTTATAGGTGAGGCAGGGGCATTAAGGTAGCCCCAATACATGAAAAAAAATACCTGCACTCTTCTCAGCCAATGCAACTGTAGTTTTACTGCTGTCAGAATACACTGATCAGCAGCTGCAATCGTTGACTGACAATATTTTCCAGCATATCCCTTTGACAGAAGTCTATGAAATATTTGACTTTTGTCGAACTGGCATGACCAGACACTGACTGAAATTCGGCCAATCTCTACTGAACTGGATGAATTTTGTTCAGTATATGGCCATCTTTAGAAATACGAATAAAAGGAAATGTAGCAGAACGCATTTATACAGCATGTTACGTGTTTTGACAGTGCTATGCCCTGCCACTGTTTTAGAAGAGGTTAAGGTAACGCAGGGTTTTCACTGATGCAGGTTGAGGGACTCCATAATGTTTATTCTGAACGAATATATTCCTGACTCTGAGTCCACAGCTTGCTGGAGACCAGCAGCCTGAGTGGGCAAGTGTGCACAGTTTTTTTAGTCAAGGGGCTGGCTATTGTTCACTGCTCCTTCCCCCTAGCTATATCCACTAGCAATAGTGTTCTTCTAGCACAGATAGCGCACCGCAACTGACCCTCCCACCCCCCCTCGCCGTAAGAACACAATAGCTCCACAGGAGGGATTGCCCTATCAATGCTGACTGTGTTAATGGGGGATTTAAGCGACTCTCTTTCCTGCAATCCATGGTTGCAGTAAAGAAAATGGCATCATCTTTGGCCTGCCTACGTATACTGTTAAAAATCCAGTGGTACATTGGCTCACCCTGCTCTGCACATGCTCTGTTGCTGTACATTTTAAGCATTTCATGGCATTGTGCTAAAAATCACAACCACTAAAGGCCGATCTGCTGCCAACCTAAAGATTTACTGCTGCACAGGGGCTCTGGACTTTAGCAAGTTGGAAGCCTCCAGCAAGAAGACACAGGGGCAATGCTGGAGGCAGTTTACAGCACACACTAATTTGGGTAACATAATGTGAAATTTATTTTTCTTGCTAAGGAAAAGTTGTTCTGGGCAAAGTTCTGCTTTAATGACAAACACTACACTTGAGCGAACCCCCCACACAATTACAGTGCATTGCAGTAACATGTTAAAACACAAGTTTTAGCACATATTAATGCAAGCGCATAGGTGTGTATCCCCTTACTGTATTTACCACATCCTTGTTGTACTTTGTATTAGTTTGTGGAATAAATCCTCACGTGGTACTAAAGGAAGATCAATTAAGGACACTTCAGAGTGTATTTCAAAGGGGATACAACACAGCTTTAAAACCAAATAAAAAGCTGTATAAATAAAATGCTTAGCATTTGCTATAAATGTGGAAAACATTATTTTCATCAAACATTTTATTCCTTGTTCATCCAGGTGTTACTATTTCCGTTGCTACATCCTGAACTCTTGCAGTGGCACAGGAGTCATAGACGGATTGATGAATAGTGCATAGATCACAGATGAAAAGCCACCATCAAACGCAAAGTAAGACTGTCCATATTCTGTAGGAAATGAAAGCTTATTTCAAATTACCAAAGGGCACTCTTGTGACTCAGCTGAAGTTCAGAAACCACTTAACCATGAGAAAGGAAGTGATTAGACAGGACATGGTTATACTACACTTCCTAAGATGACAGCGGATTGGGCTAAATGGAAATAGGAAATTCCTTTGGAAACTGGTCTTACGCGCAAGAGGAAAAAACTCAAAAAAGGTGTGAAATATCTTTGTCAACATGTCTGGTCAGTAAGAAGCTTAGGAAAGGAAATATTAAAATAATCCAAGATAGTGAAATTTAACAAATAATTTCAATCGTCACACAGTTTTCAGAGCCAAACTGTAGATGAAAATGCAGGTTAGAGGTTCTTAAGGAACGCAGCCAAAGTACACACAGGACATCTATAAATGTAGACAAAATTAATCTCAAATGGTAAAGATAGGTTGATGAGAGAGAAAGAATAGGAAGGTTAAACAAATGGAAAATAGCTCAACACTGTTAAGGATGACATCAGTGTTTTGTCTGCTCCTACAGTCCCCTAGTACAGCTGGGGGATCACACAACCATTTTGCATTATTCTTTTTAATGTGGCTGGGGTTAACCTTTCCTAGGTCAGACTTCCTGTTTCCATCCTCTAAATCGTTTACAATACCTATTCATAATTTTAGGATGAAATCCAGGCAAACCGCTGAACAAAACCAAAAAAATATATGTGAACAGTCCCACTTGCCAAATGGGTTTTATTTCTATTGGGCTTGTGATCCAAACAACTCTTGCCATATAGCACAACCAACGCCTGGGTATCTCTCAAAGCTATAGTGCATTTGAGCAAAATAGTCTGGCCAAGATCTAACCTAGCTTGTAAAAAGACAAGGAGTGAGGAGCAGGACACTAGTGAGGCAATCACTCAGCACTCTCCTCCTGTAAGAAAGCTTCCATTGTTAGAAGCACAGCAGTGTCCAATGTAGCATAGCCTGTTCAGCTCACTGCATAGCTCCCAACTGTCCCTAAATTTCAAGGGGCTGTCCAAGATTTGGAACAAAGTCCCTCTGTCCCTCTTTCCTCCTCATTTGTCCCTCATTTTGGTCTGTTCTTTATAGTTGTGTAAATTGCTGCATTTGCAAATGTCAAAAGCCAGTAGAAAGGAATAGTAGTAGTAAAAAAAAAAAAAAAAAGCACTTGTGGGTTTAACAAATCTTATTTTTTTATTTAATTCTCCTTTAGGGGGCATGATAGGGGGTGTATCCTGTGCCTACTTACGTGTCCCTCTTTTCCATCCCAAAAGGTTGGGATGTATGTCACTGCCCTGGGGATCCAGTGTTGTCCTGCTGCAATCCGCTGATCGGGTGCAGCAGCCCAGGTTCCATGCTGTCATCTTGGTCCTCACCTGTCACCTGAAGTTGGCCACATCTCCACCCACCAGCCACTGTTATTCCCTACTCCTGCAGCCTCCTAGGATATGAGATATGGAGTCCCAGGAGGCTGAGGTAGCAGGGTCATTCTTGCCTAGACAAAAATGGCGGCAGGTGGGTAGAGCCAGGCCTAGAGTGGAGAAGAAAAAAAAAAGCCACAAAAGTGCTGCGTATGTGGCCATACTCAGGCCTTTAGATGATCTGGGGGTGCAGGTCTGATTTCAATTTTACACCTCTGGAGCATCAAAAATATGAGAATATCTAGTGCATTTATGTATATATGAGCAACGCAATGTACATTAATGATCCAGGGAATAAAATAATTTACCCTGTCAGTGGTTCCCCCTCCCCACTTCAAGGGTTAACTGCTTGCTTTTCCTGGGTGACGATCATTAAGTTGACATACTTACGTTATTTCTTGCTCCCACAGGCTTCTGCTTCATGTGACCAGTGAAACCAATGATTGGCTGGGTTATATCATGAATCTCAACGTGTTTCATGAATATTGATTAACTTCATCAGGAGCAGGATGAAAGTGGGAAAAGTAAAACCAGAAGACCTAATGCATGGGGACCACCACCCGACCTCTGTTCAGGGAGCTGTGGGAAGGTTGAGGGCCACGCGGTGCCACCAAAAAGCATTGAATGAGAAGATAGTGCGTGCCTGGCCACATTCCAAAGGAGCACCAGCTGCCGAGTGAGAGAGGGATATGGTAAATAAATCAATCTTTTTCATCATCATTTTCTATTCAAAAAGTGCAGTTTAGAAATTTGGTTTTAACATTTTTAAAGCTGAACTCTGGAGAAAAAGAAGTCTTACCCTTGCAGTGGGTCCCCCTTCCCACTACAAGAGTACATATTTTTTTTATCCAGAATCCAGCTTTAAATTTTTAAAACCAAACCTCGTGATTTGGGGCAGACTCAACACAATGTCAGCTGTTACCTTTGAAAAGCCTCTTCTGTATACCTCTCTGATATAGTTTCACTTTGTCAATGGAGCCTTACTTTCCTTGATTTTATGACTAAGCCCTACCAAATATCTTTCCACATTCCAATATAGGTTCCTCAGTTGCCAGGTATAAAACCAGGGATGCAGGTATAGCCGGGTGCTGCCTGCTGATTCTGTGTGTTTCCACCTGCTTGTCCACCCCCCCCCCCTTCTCCACAGGGTAGCATGGCAGAGTGGCTGTGCTGTGACAGAGGGGAGGTTCAACTGCAGGCTCTGTGTGAAATTCCAGCCGCTTGCCCTCACTTTCTCCCATCATCAGCAGTAAGACCTATTGAAAAGGAAGAGGATTGGAGTGTAGCTGCTCCTTCTCCCCTTCCCATGATGATGCAGACAGGCAAAGGGCACTGGGCCATATAGTCCCCTCAGGAGCGCTACTCATTGGAGACTATGGGCTCTGTACTACAGCTACCACAGAGCCCAAGAAAATTTTACGGTGGGTTAATGCAGTGTGGGCAGAGGTAGTAAGAGTACCGTGCTGTCTGAACCAGCGCTGAGCCACTGGAGAGTTATTGGTTTGTGAGGAAACCAGAGATCACAGAGCTGTGACCTGAAATATGAATGGACAGAGCCACTGCCAGAATACAGATTTTGCTGTGCTACAGACCGGAGTCACCCCCAGGTATTCCGGAGTGAGCAGACACCTAACCAGAGGGACCACTGCTACTGTGTTGCCAGGTTTGGTGAGAGGCCATGCAACCATGAGTTACAAAGAGACATTGTTCAAAAATCAGGGACAGTCTCTGAAAATCAGTGACAGTTGGGAGCTAGCTATGCCATTGGAGACTGAGCCCTTAGGAACTGACTACACATCCACTTGATAGTTAAAAAGCTATCTGCAGGCCCTAGTGATTATCCTTAAGCGCATCAACGGTGCTATTGGACCTCAACACTAGCCAGCTGAAGAGTCAGGACTAAAAACTGCCTTACAGTTGCTTCCCAGAGACTCTTGCCCATTTTTTAAATAAGAGGTACCTCTCAATGCACACTATACCATACCATAGCCATTCCATTAGAATGCACTCTAGCCCAGGTGTAGGGTTTTTATTCACATTGCAGTTAACATTTTTATGCACGGTTTATTGCTTAATTTGATGATTCATGTGTTGATTTCTGTGGTACAGAACCTGGTTCTAAGTAACTTTGGTGTAGCTATTACTCTGTCTAGCAGATTGTGTTCGAATTTACCTGTGTGTGTTCATTTATGTTCAATCCACTAGTTATTCTGACCCATATCAATATATTGAGTTCATCTACCTCTAAACGGTCTTGTGTCTGTTTTCTGGTAGTAACCCATAGCCAGGTTAAAGGTATGTATACTCGTGTCCTGACATGTGTTTGCAGGGATTTTTATTCAACCAGGTGTGCTAGAGGGGCTGAGGTTGTTCTTGGAGTTTAGGCACAGAACAGAGAACACATAATTGCCCAGAGGGCTCCTTCAGGGGTAGTGCTACACAGTAAAAAAGTGAAACTAACGCAAAGGTGGGAAAATAATCTTTTCCAGCAAATGAATGTAACAGCAGGTTTCTTGTGTTGTCTGCACTTAAAGAATATTTAAAAATTAGCTTTTAAATTAGTTAAGTGTTAGAAGTTGAACATCAATCATATTTTTATTGCTATCTGTGACCTTGATGGGAAGATGCATCCTCTCTGTTTGTCTTGCTGCACCTGTACTGAGACTAGTGGAAAAAAAATTGCAACACAGTTGTACTACAGAGTCTGTAGTAGTCCCCCTAGTTCTGGTATAACAGGCCCTGGTAAAGAGGAATGCTGGGCTCTGTAGTGCCCCTAGTTGTATTATAGCAGGCCCTGGTAAGGAGTAATGCTGGGCCCCGTAGTGCCCCGCCTTACCAGGAAGCAGAGCTGCAGCCAGTTGTGGGTGAAGTAGCGGTAGCCTAGCCGGTAGGTGTATGGAGTAGGGCTCGGACACGAACAGGTCCCGGGTGATAAGCCTCATGTCGGGCATTTGGAGCTCAGACTCGTGCAGTGCATGGTACAGGCGGAAAGCAGGGCCTCCTCGGCCAGTCCATTGGGGGGGACGGCAGTCCGTGGGTCGGGTTGCTCTGCAGGCTCCGCTCTCCTCCTCTCCTCTCCCACGAGGAGCTCCGTGTTCGCAAGCCCGGCCGCCGCCACCACTCTCATCAAGCGCCAGCACCGCCCACCCCGGAAGTGACGTCAAGCTAATCGATTTTGAGGTCACCCCGAATCGATACAGAATCGCGAAGGGTCGCATCACGACGCATCGATTCGGCGATTATATTCCGCAGGCCTAGAAAGAACCCTAGGCTATGTATTACACTAGCCTTTACAGTACAACACAGTCTTTTACTGCCCAGACTAAGGCCGATGTTCTGCCGAAAACTCCAACTCGCCAAAATCTCCAATTACGTCACTTCGGGTGACTGTAAAGAAGCAATAATTGGGGGTTTTGACGAGTTGCTCTTTTCACAGAACACCGGAAGCCTATACACTCCGGTACATGACAAGTTGAGTGTTTTTACAGAACACCGGGTAAGTAGGAAAAAAGTTGCTGCAGCTTGGGTGCGCCCATGGTTTTGGTTAGTAGCAGGCAGACTAACAATGTCCACTCATTTCATTGTGTATCAGGGCGTATAGGCTGCCGGTGTTCTGTGAAAACAGCAGCTCGTCGAAATCTCCAATTATTGTTGCTGTACAGTCACTGGAAGTGACGTGGGTGGAGATTTTGGCGAGTTGGAGTTTTCGGCAGAACACCAGTCATACACAGTTCGCATCTCAACCAGTGTCATCTTAAGAGCATTATAGGCCCCCGGGCAATGCAGTGCACTGCGGCCCCGCCTACACAATCACCCATGAGAATAAAAATGCAAATTATCGATACGGCGATATTTATTGGTACAGCAGTGCCAGGGTAATGACAGCTTCCAAGTTTGGTGGCTGGGTCCGGTGAACACACACATGCACGGGAGTCAGACTCGACTGTCCTGTGTCTGCCTGTGCCCGTGGAGGTGGACAGGCATTCCTGCAGTTGTGGGCTCCCCTTCCACGGCCCCAGTGGCCTGACAGCAGCGCAGGGCCGACACCTGCTAAGTTCAGCGGCGGGATGCACACAGGAGTCGGGACTAATGCATGGCTGGGGCTGGGTCATTGGGCAGGTGGGGCCCCCCGGGCAAGTGGGGCCCCCAGGCAACTGCCCTGCGTGCCCATTCGGTAAGACAGCCCTGATCTCAACCGGTTCAGCAGGAACGAGCCAAGATCCTAAACATTAATGGGCAGGGTTAATGTACCAAGTTGATTGATCAAACAACTTGGGTACAACCAGCCTGTCAGATTTGCTTGCGATTATCACAAGCGGCTGCTATAGCCATTAGCTATAATCACTTCTCCCGACAGGGGGCGGCTTCACCCACCCGCTCCCACCCCCCTGCCGGTAGAAGACAAATGCTGGGCAGAAGGGATTTCTCTGTCAGCACTTAAAAATCTCCTCAGTGTGAAAGGGTTCTTAGTGACTGCCCTCAAGCGAGTCAACGGTATTATTGGACCCCAACGCTAGCCAGCTGAAGGTACAGCCAGGCTGCCAGATTCACTTGCGATCATCACAAGCGGCTGCTATAGCCACTAGTGATAATCACTGTCTTTTCCCGGTAGGGGGCGGCTTCACCCGCCTGCTTCCACCCCTCCACCGGTAGAAGAAAATTGCTGGGCAGGAAGGATTCCTCTGTCAGCACTGTCTGTGTTGATGGGGGAACCATGTGAATTTCTTTCTTGCAACCCGTGGTTGCAGGAAATACATTTGCACAACCTATGGCCTACCTAAGGCACTGTTGACTCCAGCAGAGAGCAGTGAAAGGCTTGTTTCAGCGCATCTCATTGCTTGTTTTTTTTTTTTCTTTTTTCTTAGCTTTTTTTGAGGTGTCAAATAGGGGTTTATTACTAATACTAGAGAGTGCAAAATCAGTCAGACTTCTGCAGAGAAAATAATCAGCTTCTAACCTCAGCTTGTTCAATGAAGCTTTTGCAATAAAACCTGGAAGCCTATTGGTTTCTCTGCAGAAGTGTGACTGATTTTGCACTCTCTAGCTTTAGTAAATAAGCCCTTATGTGACACTATATTCAGGTCATTGCACAGCAGCGTGGTGCATTGTGCATTTGTTTGGTGACATGTGGTAGTGTGACATCTGGCATGCTGCATTTTTCTGTGCATCAAAATTGTCTTCCTTGTGTCCTAGCAGTGAACTGCGTTTATCTTGTGTGGAAAGCGCAGGTCACCATAGATAGTGTGAAGGAGATCTTTAGTTCTTTTCCCTGTTATGGATTTCCTCATGGAACCCTCTTCAAAGCGCATCACATGACTTAGTTGAACTCACTATTTGCCAAATATGGCAAGCGATGGCTCCATAATCGCAATAAGCATCAGCTGCGCTGGGCCCTTTCACATCTCGCCATCTTAGTCTGTCAGCTGCATTTCCTTGCGATTTTGCTTTGAAAGAAAAGTCTGGCAGCAGGCCTTTCCCATTTTGCAATATACAATATGCGGTCAGCGTAGATGTGCACAGAAGACGGGAGAGAGAGGCTATAGGAAGGGCAAAGAAGGAGACACAAAGAAAATGAAAGGGGGGATGAAAGTAAGGAGGGGTGTGGGAGGAAAAGTAGGCCGGAGTTTCAGGAAATGGGGATCATAAGGAAGAAAGGGTGGGGGGGAGCAGAAATCACGGCTCAGCAAGAAACACACCCAGAGTTTGTGCTGAGACAGGATTTCTGGGGTTGAGCGGTGTGGGGAAGGCATCTTGCCAAGTGCTCGGTGGGGGCTAACATATCATGGGATGCTGTGGAGAAGAAATGGCGAAGGGAGGGGGGGACTTTGTTGTGTAACCTCTTCTCTACCGAAAGGTGAAATGCACTTTTTTTTTTTCTACCCATTCCCTGAAGGTCTGTTGGTCAGAGCTGCTGAGAGGAGGGATTTTTAAATGACCACTGCTGTCTACAAAGCACTTTTCCAACTTTAGTTTGCCACACAGGGATGCTTAGCGCAGATCTTTTAGATTTTGGACTGCCTACTGTCTGTACCCTTGCGTGACCCTGTAAAAGATTCCTTTATGTGTCATATGTTATTGTATTACTATTAACTCCATAGGTGTATTTGGCGTATTGCTGAGTACAGGAAAATAAGAATCTCTCAGTTCAGCATTACTGGCAGCTGACCCTCGTTTCCTATGTGCTGTTTATCCCATAAAATATTTCGCCGTGACAGGGTCATGATCCGTCAGTGATTACAATATGTTCTGTGTGCCCGGATAATAATCTACAGATCTTTTTTTTTTTTTGTCCTGTATCATAAACAAAGCATTCTAAAATAAAAAAAAAAAAAAAACACTCCAGCCAAAACTCTTTAATTCTGAATAGATCAGGGAGCCTCTGTCAGGTTTTTATTGCTATCTCTGTCCCCGTTGGGGAAATTGACCATCACTTCCTAAGGATAGAAAATCTTTCCAATGAGGTTACAGTCAAAAGCAAAACTTTTGGTAGCACGAGGTACAGCTAGGGCTCTTGCCCGCAGGTTTTTAGGAAAGCATGTTTTTTTTTTTTTTTTACTGATCTGAATGCAGCCCTTTGCTTTTAACCTCCCTGGCGGTATGATTATGTCAGGAATTCTGTACCAAAAGCGGTACAATTTTTTGCATGGAAATTTGGCGTTATGTATTATAGGCCTACAATTCTTAGTACTGTAATTACTGACTTAAACCTGACCAAAACAAGAGTCTAGTAGACATCCCAGATGTGATAAATTTGAAACACAAACGCATGAATTATAATCTAATCAATAATATAATTTTATTATATAATATAATATAATATATATATATATATATATATATATTATATTATATAATAAAATTATATTATTGATTAGATTATAATTCATGCGTTATATATTATATATTTATATATATATATATATATATATATATGTGTGTATATATATATATATATGTGTGTGTGTATATATATATATATATATATATATGTGTGTGTGTGTATATATATATATATATATATACATACATACGTGTATATATATATATATATATATATGTGTGTGTGTGTGTGTGTATATATTGCTGCTGCAGGGAACGGAACTAGGAAGTCATCATACCAACGGAGGACGGACGAGCGGCGGGGATCTCGGCTGGCGATCACAGCAATGGGAGATCATCGCTGGATCGCCAGGAGAAGGTAAGAGACACCGCTGCGCGCTCTGCACATCCACCCCGAGCGTGACTCGGGGATACCGATAACAGCATGGAAAATCCACCCCGAGTCACTCTCAGGGATACCGCTAGGCAGGTTAAAGAGGTTGTAAACCCCCGTGAAGAAAAAAAAAACCTGCAACACAAAGCATAATGAGCTAGTATGCATCGTATACTAGCTCATTATGAAATACTTACCTTAGAACGAAGCCCTGCAGCAACGCCTGCATGACGCTGACATGGCTGACATCTTCCCCGATGTTTCTCCTGGGTTTGCGGGCTCCGGCGCAGTGATTGGCCGAAGTCGCAATGACATTACTCCTGCGCATGCAGGCGGGAGCCGCCAGTCATGGCACAGGCCCTGAAGAAACTGCACGGGCGGCCGTTCCTTCAGAGTGCATGCACCAATCAGGTAATCAGCGCAGTATACAGTAAATATTTCCTAAACGGTGCAAGCATATATATATACACTGTATATATATAAATATAAAATAAGGCTTACCTACAGGTACAAACAAACAAGGGGAGTTTACTTCCTCTTTAATAGGCCTGTACACACATACACATATATAACAGTAAAACTGCACGACATTTAGATCAGTAAGAACAAAAAAAAATTCAAAAATTTGTGTTACTGGTATGTATTTTATCCATACACCGGTATATATGAATATGCGACAGTACGCACATACTCACATGTGTATATCACACCTCCCCCCTTCATAGTAGATTATATATTTTTTTGAATATTTGGCCCCCTAGCCACAGGTAACTGCTACATGTGTGAAAACATATATAGCACCACCTTTGTAGGAGTTGCAAATGTCAGGGTTCCCCACTGCTGCACAGCCAGGCACAAAGCATCTTCAACTTTCATAAAGACAAAGAAAAGGGTCCTTGTGCTTGTTGTTTTATTAGGGGATAATAACTAGGATAGGGATGGGAATTATGTGTAGCGGGGTTAAATATGCCTAAAGATACTGTTTGATATGTGAGAAGGAACTAGGCTCCCTCTAGTGGTAGCTGCATGGAATTTCCCGGGCTGTGACTTCCTTTTGGCAAGATGAAGAAACGACATCTCCCATGCTGCTTTGCAAGATACAGGGTGCACGGCTGCACCGCACGGCACTATGGGGGAAGTTATTTAAAGGAAGAGAGAGGCTAAGCCCAGGGGGGGCGCCTTTCTGCGCTGGACTCTGAGGAACCAGCGAGCGAGAGTGGAGGACTGATGCTGGATATTGGGCCAAAGCCTCTTAGCCTGGAGGGACGACTTTGAACCGTCCCATCTCAAGCACGAGGCACATTCCTGGAGGTCATACTGCTGTTTGCAGAGACCGGAAGTCATCCGCCAGAAAGACCTCGTGCGGCTGGCATATAGCCAAAGGACTGAGACCGCAGTGGAGCGCGCGAAGGAGGAACTTCTGTTGGTGAGAGGGCACATGCCCAATAACTGACTTTATCTGCCAAAGAGATAGCTTTGTCTACAGATAGCGGTAGCGCAACAGGAGGTGATAAACCCTGGGGTTTATCAATAGGAGACTCATAGACAAACAATAATATCTAAAAAAGGAGTCGCCAGAGGCTTACCGTTTTCGCAGAAGCTATTGTTCAGTTACACAGACACCCTGCGGTGACAACTAACAGCTTGCTGTTTTTTTTCCCTCTCTCTTGATCTTCATTCCTAATTTGGATTACAAATGAGCTCTATTCAATAACCTTGCTAGCGAAGATCAACAAGAAAGAAGAGAACTCTGGGGGAGGGACTCAGATAGGCCGACCTATCTGGTACTGTGTCTAGCCTTAATGAAGGAGGAGTGTGGGGGTATTTCTTTTATCTTTTTAAAGTTGTTTTAAGTAACCTTTTATGGGCTTGTATGGTATTGTATCTCCCTTACTCAATTTGATACATAGTAAACTAAGTTTTGATTAATTACAATCCTGTGTGCTGTTCCATTGTGTCACCCAGAAGGACTACTGTTAAAGAAGGTAACAAGGTACTGTTGCATATTGAAGTATTGTATTCCAATCTGTGTATCCATTTGATAGTCCAGTCCTATTCTGGGTCAGTTGTGCCTGAGGAGGGATCGAGCCAATTTGATTGGGTTGTTAGGCAGGGAGTAGACCCAATAACATAATCAGCAGCTCCTGCGGGGGTGGTGCTACACGTGGGGGCTCGTCCGGGATTTCTACAGTCCTGCAACACAACCCTCTCAGCCACAGAATCCCCTCCCACGCAGAAATGGATCCTGCCGCTGCTGCTGAGTGGTGCAAGGAAGAGAATGTCATAGTGGAAAATGGCCTGGTGGTTGAAATCAAGGGAGAAGCCTGGACTGAAGAAAAGCTCCTCCCAGTTTTAAGGGCACTATCCACAGACTGGGTGATTGACATAAAAACTGACACCACTGTCCCACACACGTATGCACTGTGTGAGTGGAGGAAAGGGGTCCCTGATTATTTCAACGGAAACAGTGTAAAAACTACTGACCAAACAGAACTTTTCCTGATACATCCAGGAGTTCCTACTGCGGGTCCCTCATCCACCACTCCTGGGGTATCCAGCCAAGAAAAAGGTGTCCAAGAAGGGCATCCTGAGTCATCACCTTTGTCGACTTTTAGCTCAGAACTGTGTGCTGTTCTTGGGGAGATTGTAGCAAAATGTAGTAGGGACTCCTCGAGCTATCTGATGACTGGATATAGGAAGCTCCGGACATTCTCTGGGAAACAGCCTGTGCCTTCAGCAGAAGATGGGTTCGAAGTGTGGTTAGATACCGCCACTCAGGCTTTGGAGGAATGGGAGGTACCAGAACAGCACAAGAAGCAGAGAATCACAGAGAGTTTAAGGGGACCTGCATTAGAGGCTGTACGTAATCTAAAGCTTAGCAAGAAGAACTGCACTGCACAGGATTATTTGGACATTCTGCAAGATGTGTTTGGTCGGACGGAGAACGCGGCTGAACTTCTCTACCAGTTGGACCACTGTTATCAAGAAGAGGGGGAGAAGTTGTCCGAATTCATTAAACGTCTGGATAGGATTATCCACCAGATCCTGTTAAAGAAAGGAATAGACCCCCGGAAAATAGATGAGACTCGTGCACGACAGGTTCTGAAAGGGGCTCAACCTTTAGATCCCATTGCTATACTGTTACGAACTCGTCAAGATGGCGGCATTCTAGAATACCCTGACCTGATTCGAATGGTTAGAGAGGAAGAGGTCATGTTGGACAACAAGAAGAAAAGTCGGCAGTTTGACTCAACTGCCCGGGTTGGAGTGATAAGTGTGGAAGAGGGTGACTCTCAAGTTGAACTCCTAAAGACCCAAGTGTCTCAGTTGATAGAAATGGTGTCCATCCTGACTGGTCAGGTATCCACTCTACCCAAGGGGAGTATATCGGAGAGGCCAGATGAACCTGTTAGTCTCAGCACAGATCCAGAGCCACGGCCTGCAAGATTGTTAACTTGTTTCAACTGCGGGGGAGTTGGGCATGTTAGAAGGGTATGTCCCAGCTCAGGAAAGGTTGCCACGAAACCTCGCGAGCCAGCGGGAAACTTCAGAGGACACCGGTGAAGGAGTCAACCGGGTGTCCGCCAGTTTTAAGGGACTCCAGGAGTGGTGCAGGATCAGGGAAACCGAGTCAGGGGGTCAGGCCCAAATACAACATCCCCAGTTCTAGACTCCGGGTTACTGAGGGAAGGAAAATCAATGCACACCGGGTTCAGCAGGGGCCCAGATCAAGGAAGAAAAAGGAGAAGAGGGCCAGGGTACAGAGGACTGAATCAGACAACAAGGCTACATCAAGAGAATTCCCAACTAACTTGGTCGGGCCCTCCCCAGTGGTCTCGGTTCAGGTAGAAGGAATTTACACAAGAGCCCTCCTTGACACAGGGGCCCAGGTGACTCTTTTGTATAGAGACTTCTATGATAAACATCTTACCCATCTACCTTTGCAGAAGTTGGAAGATCTGGAGATATGGGGTATCGGGACCCAAAGTTTTCCCTATGACGGGTATCTGCCAATCAAGTTGACTTTTGATCCATCAGTGGCTGGTGAAGCGGAAACCTTTGACACCTTAGCGGTGGTCTGTCCTCGTCCACCAGGGGCCAACAAAAGCTCTCTCATCGTAGGAACAAACACTGACCTGGTAAGGCGCCTTCTGATACAACTGGTCCAGGGACAAGATGCTCAGGCGCCAAGGATCCATCCCATGCTACGGCAGGCCTACCAACGATTAGTGTTGGAGCAAGAGACCCCCGCAGAAGGAGTTGGACGACTCTGGAAGCTGGACAGAGCGGAAAAGGTCTTACAGCCAGGAGAGGTGGCCTGTTTTAAGGCTTCTGTTAAACTCACATGGCAACAGCCGGGTCCTTTCATTATCTTTGAATCAGGTCAAAAGGAGAGACAGAGAGGGATAGAAGTGATCCCTGAGGTGATCCCTTTGAAGGTGTTACAGGAAAACCGTGGAAGGGTTTTAGTGAGTGTCAGAAACACCTCTATTACACCGGTGAAGGTACCGGCCAGAGTGCTCCTGGGCCAAGTCAACCCGGCTACCCCAGTTGCCCCCATTGATTTCAAAGAAAAGGAACAGGGTGAAGCGGTTATAGAGGAGCTCTGCTCTGGAAATGCTGCCCTCCCGCCGGAATGGGTGAAGAGGGCTAAGGCACAACTTGCTCGATGGAGGGAAATATTCTCTAAGGACGAGTTTGACGTGGGATGTGCCAGGAGTGCCACTCATAAGATCCGCCTGAGTGAGGACAAGCCTTTCAGGGAGAGAGTCCGGCGAGTCCCCTTAGGTGACTTAGAAGATCTACGTCAACAGCTGGCAGAGCTCAAAAAGATCGGTATTATCCGAGAATCCAGGAGCCCGTATGCTTCCCCGATAGTGGTAGTCCGGAAGAAAAATGGATCTCTGAGGCTTTGTATCGACTACCGAACGATGAACAGAAGAACCATCCCAGACCAGTATACCACTCCTCGAATCGAAGATGCCCTACAGAGTCTGTCAGGGGCGAAGTGGTTCAGTGTGATGGACTTAAAGAGTGGGTATTATCAGATCCCCATGCACCCTGAAGATCGGGAGAAAACAGCCTTCATCACCCCTGTGGGGTTCTTTGAGTTCAATCGCATGCCTCAGGGGTTGTCCGGGGCCCCTGCTACCTTCCAAAGGCTGATGGAAAGGACCGTTGGAGATATGAATTTGATAGAGGTACTGGTATACTTGGATGATGTTATCGTGTTTGGCAGAACTTTGGAAGAACACGAGGAGAGGTTGGAGAAGGTCTTGAAGAGGCTACATGAAGAAGGTCTGAAACTTTCTCCTGAGAAGTGCCAATTCTATCAGTCCTCGGTCCATTACCTGGGCCATATCGTGTCTGAAGAAGGGGTGGCCACTGACCCGGACAAGCTGGATGCCGTTGCTTCCTGGCCGAGACCCACAAATGTGACCGAACTCCGGTCATTCTTGGGCTTTTGCTCCTATTACAGGAGGTTTGTGGAGGGGTTCGCCCAGATTGCCCGACCCCTAAATGAGCTCCTGAAGAATGAAGAAGATGATGTCCCTGAGTTGGTAAAGCCGGCGAAGTCCACCATGGGACCCCGGAAGGCTAAGGAATCCATCCAGGATCAGTGGACCCCGGAATGCGAAGGGGCCTTTGTCCAGCTGAAGAAAACCCTAACCACTGCCCCTGTGTTGGCCTATGCGGACCCCACAAAACCATATGAACTGCATGTTGATGCCAGCCGAGATGGGCTGGGGGGGGTACTTTATCAGGAGCATGAGGGTCATCTGCGACCTGTTGCCTATGTGAGCAGAAGCCTACTGCCTGCTGAAAGGAATTATCCTACCCACAAACTTGAATTCTTGGCCTTGAAGTGGGCAGTGGTTGACAAATTGAAAGACTACCTGTACGGAGCTGAATTCATTGTCAAGACCGATAATAATCCCCTCACCTATCTGTTGACTACGGCCAAGCTGGATGCAACAGGACACCGATGGTTAGCTGCCCTCTCTAGCTTCAATTTTAGCCTGAAGTATCGGCCAGGAATCGGAAATAGGGATGCAGATGCCCTATCCAGAAGGTTGCATGCTCCACAGGAGCCTGCGGAAGAATGGACTCATTTGGCTCCAGAAGGGGTGCGTGCCTTATATCAGGGAACTGAATTTCGATCCCGAGGAGGGTCAAGAGCAGAAGAGATTGGGGTTTCGGCTATCGGAGTACCCAAATGCTACTGCCAGGTGACCCAGGTTGAAGGGGAGGGTTTGCCCCGGCTGTCCAAAAGGGACTTGCGGAAGGAGCAGTTGGAAGACCCTTTGGGAAAACTTCTCTTGGAAGCCTTGGAGATCCAGAGCCCTGAGTTGCTTCTAACTGACTCCCCTCAGGGGGCCCGTCTGTTACATAGAGAGTGGACCCGGTTACAGATCAGAGAAGGAGTGGCCTACCGGAGAGGTCCATCTGAAGATCTGGAGGAGAAGTGGCAACTGTTCTTACCAGCTAAATACAGAGAGGGAGTTCTGGCCGCTCTTCATGATAATCATGGCCATCTGGGGCCCGAAAGAACCTTTCAGCTTGTCAGGGACAGGTTCTACTGGCCTTGTATGAGGGCCGAAGTTGAAGGATACTGTCATTCTTGTGTCCGGTGTATACAGAGGAAGACTCTGCCACGTCAAGCAGCCCCAATGGGCCATCTACAAAGTCAGGGACCCATGGAGCTGGTGTGCATTGATTTCCTTTGCTTAGAGCCTGATCTGAGTGGCCAGGGGAATGTCCTTGTGGTAACAGACCATTTTATCAGATATGCTCAAGCATTCCCAACAAGGGATCAGAAGGCCTCAACGGTAGCCAAAGTTCTTGTAGAGAAGTTCTTTGTACATTATGGGTTACCACAACGCCTCCATTCTGATCAGGGAAGGGACTTTGAAAGCAGACTGATCAAGAGACTGTTAGATATGTTAGGCATTCAAAAGACTAGAACCACTCCCTACCATCCACAGGGGGATGCCCAGCCTGAACGATTTAACAGGACTCTTTTGGATATGTTGGGGACTTTGAGCTCAGAGAAGAAACAGCATTGGGGCAAGCATGTAGCTGCCATTGTGCATGCCTACAACAGCACTGTCAGTGATGCTACTGGATATTCCCCTTATCGGCTGATGTTTGGAAGGGAGGCTCGGTTGCCAGTGGATTTGGCCTTTGGCATTTCGCCTGATCATACCTCTTCAGCATCGCATAGAGGATATGTGGACCGACTGCGGAAGAGTCTGAAAGCGGCCTATGACAAGGCTCAGGCCACATCTGATCAACGTGGACTGCGGAATAAAAAAAATTTCGACCTAAAAGTTCGGATCCATGACCTGCAACCAGGGGACAGGGTTTTGTTGAGAAACTTGGGTGTCCCGGGAAAACACAAGTTGGCAGACCGCTGGAAGTCCCAACCTTATGTTATCTGCAAGCAACTGCCAAACCTTCCTGTGTACCAAATTCGGCCTGAAGGAAGTGTGGGTCCATTGAAGGCTTGGCATCGGAACCATTTGCTGCCTCTCTCTGAAGCGGTTCGTATGCCCCCTGTGGAAGACTTGTCAGAGGCCCCTTCGACTTCTCGCCGGTCCAGACCAGTTACCAGATCTCAGACGACGCTCCCAGATGAGGGAGAGGGAAGTTCTCCATCTGAAGATTTGGAAGAGGAAGAGGAGGTACCCGACTGGTTGTGGTCATCTCAGTTGCCAGAACCCACACCTGCCTCCCTGTCTTCATCTGACTTGGCTGATAGAGGAGCCCTTCGGGCAGAAGCCCTTGAATTCATACCCTTTCATATGCTTCCAGAAGAAGCAGCTGAGGATGAAGATCCTGAGGAGGAGGTTGCACCCTTCTCTGAAGAAGAACTGACCGCTCTTGAACCATCAGGTTCCTCTGTGTTGGAACATGAGGAGGTGGACATTGAAGAATCCTCAGAAGTGCCTGATCCTAGTACCTCTGAGAGTATGCCTCCACGGAAACAGAGGGAAAGGAGAGTCATTCACCCACCTAAGAGACTGACTTATGATCAATTGGGTGAATGTTCGGAAGAAGCTGTTTTTACCTCCAAAAGATCTCCTGACCAGCCTAGCTCTTCCACTGTAGATTTGGTGGGGGACAACCCTAGCTCACCCCCAGGCACATCTGTACAAGCCACCCAAGTTTCGGGGGTCTGTGAGAGATCATGAGAACAAAGTATTGAAGTAGAAAACGTTTGCATTTAAGTTTGTACATAAGGATATTGGGTTTGGCCATTATAATAAGCATAGTTTTTGATGTTCACAGTTTGGTTTACTTTGTGAGTTAATGTTTGTGCACATTTTGTTGCTCTGACCTCACTATATGTTTTTTTTTTTCTTTTCTCACCTTTGATGTTTTTTTTTTATTTACAACACAAACTTTAAGATGTAAGTGTTTAAGAAATTGCAAATGCACATGTGCTTTTTAAAGGAGCACTATATTAAAGCACTAGAAATCAGCACTATATTAACACTGTAGAAATCACCTATTTGCTTATCAATTGCACTTTATCGTTTTACTGTTGCACTACTTACAGAATACAAAATTGGATATATTCAGATTGACTTATTTTAGCAAAATGTTAATGTTTTTGTTGTATAATGCCAACCTATGCACTAGGGTACATACTGTTGACCTCTTTGGGGACCAAAGTTTCTCAAGTGGGGGGAGTGTGTAGCGGGGTTAAATATGCCTAAAGATACTGTTTGATATGTGAGAAGGAACTAGGCTCCCTCTAGTGGTAGCTGCATGGAATTTCCCGGGCTGTGACTTCCTTTTGGCAAGATGAAGAAACGACATCTCCCATGCTGCTTTGCAAGATCCAGGGTGCACGGCTGCACGCACGGCACTATGGGGGAAGTTATTTAAAGGAAGAGAGAGGCTAAGCCCAGGGGGGGCGCCTTTCTGCGCTGGACTCTGAGGAACCAGCGAGCGAGAGTGGAGGACTGATGCTGGATATTGGGCCAAAGCCTCTTAGCCTGGAGGGACGACGTTGAACCGTCCCATCTCAAGCACGAGGCACATTCCTGGAGGTCATACTGCTGTTTGCAGAGACCGGAAGTCATCCGCCAGAAAGACCTCGTGCGGCTGGCATATAGCCAAAGGACTGAGACCGCAGTGGAGCACGCGAAGGAGGAACTTCTGTTGGTGAGAGGGCACATGCCCAATAACTGACTTTATCTGCCAAAGAGATAGCTTTGTCTACAGATAGCGGTAGCGCAACAGGAGGTGATAAACCCTGGGGTTTATCAATAGGAGACTCATAGACAAACAATAATATCTAAAAAAGGAGTCGCCAGAGGCTTACCGTTTTCGCAGAAGCTATTGTTCAGTTACACAGACACCCTGCGGTGACAACTAACAGCTTGCTGTTTTTTTCCCTCTCTCTTGATCTTCATTCCTAATTTGGATTACAAATGAGCTCTATTCAATAACCTTGCTAGCGAAGATCAACAAGAAAGAAGAGAACTCTGGGGGAGGGACTCAGATAGGCCGACCTATCTGGTACTGTGTCTAGCCTTAATGAAGGAGGAGTGTGGGGGTATTTCTTTTATCTTTTTAAAGTTGTTTTAAGTAACCTTTTATGGGCTTGTATGGTATTGTATCTCCCTTACTCAATTTGATACATAGTAAACTAAGTTTTGATTAATTACAATCCTGTGTGCTGTTTCATTGTGTCACCCAGAAGGACTACTGTTAAAGAAGGTAACAAGGTACTGTTGCATATTGAAGTATTGTATTCCAATCTGTGTATCCATTTGATAGTCCAGTCCTATTCTGGGTCAGTTGTGCCTGAGGAGGGATCGAGCCAATTTGATTGGGTTGTTAGGCAGGGAGTAGACCCAATAACATAATCAGCAGCTCCTGCGGGGGTGGTGCTACATATGGGATGCCCAACTTGACAATAGCGAACAGAACCAGGGACAACTTCCTCCCTATTTACAGCTTCCACTTCTTCCTCCTGCACAATAACTTGGTCCTTTTTACAGCTCCACTTGGTTCACTCCTTAGAGAATGAACAGTCTTTTGTTAGCTTAGCCACAGCCCCTTACAGGCTAGGAACTCTCAGTCCCTTAGAGAAGTAGCACATGTGGAGTGATCTGCATCCTGCAATACCTTCTGCTACCTGGTAGATAATGATTCCAGCTCTACCTCTTGCAGAAAAATGCTAGCCCACCTGGCTGCCGCTTCACCAGCCCACCTGGACGCTTCTTCTTTCCAGTCCACTCGACTGACAACAGTGCACCAGCCCTCCTGACTGACACACGGAAAATCTCCCAGGGCAAGGCCAAAGATTTAAGCAGACGGCTGTCTTCAGGAGAGACCTGCTACATGTGGCAGTCTCTCCCCTTGTCTGTCCCTGCACCATTCTGATCTACTCACTCTGTCCTTCCTTGCTCCCACTACCTCTCCGGAAAGCAGGATTACAGACTGTCAGTAAATTCACGGAGCTTGTAAAATTAATGATTTTTCCATCTGTCCGATAATGTCCATTATGGATATGCAATTTGAATGTTCATAATGGACATTCATGGACAGATGTAAAAATCATGAATTTATTGAGTTGGCAACCCTGCCGGAAAGCCTCCTTCCAACTGCCTACTGTGGTCAGATCCTTCCAGGCCAGCCACTGACTTCTGGCCCGAGGTAAAACCTCTCCCTGGCAGGAGTCCCTCAAGGGCCACCAACAGTCCCCCCCCAGCACTGCATCTCCATCTTCCACTGACTCCCCTGCTTGCATGACTCATGTCTATTTAAGGGCTCACTTAGTTCCCTGCCAGGCCCACTTGCTGGGGATTAGCTAAGGGCCCCTAAATATGTCAGACAACCCTCCAATATTCTACAACCCAGAGGAGGTACCAGAAAGCTGCCTGGGTGAGTCATCCAGCCCTGGACTCTATTGAACCCTGACCCGGATTTCATGGCTCAGGCTTAGCCCTGAGCCAGACTATAATTTACCTGCATTATCTCTAGTAGTACACTAGAGGGTGCTACACATACTAACAGCGACAGCTCATCTCAGCCTGCAACGCTTTAGTGTGAAAGCAGCTTTATAGGAGAATAAGGGCTTGTTTACATTTGTGGTTTGAGGGCGGTAAAACCTTATAGTTCATTGTGGCCTGTGACCTGTTACCAAATCACTTTGGTAAGTGGCTCCCCACTCTTCAAAAGGTTGAGCAACCCTGCTCTATGCACACAATGTTAAGGAGGCCTAATGCTTATACCGGTGTTAAAACTTTTTATTAATTTTTTTATTTTGTAATGCCTAAAAAGCATTGTAAAGAATATTTTTGTAGCAGCATACTGTGTTTTTGTGTACTGAAATAAAATTTACCCATTATGCTATGTGTAACTTGCAAGCTGGACTTTTGTGTTTACAAGTGATAATGGTGAGCAGGGAGCAGAGGGCCTGAGCCAAAGGTGGTGGAACTGAGTTCCACCAAGTTCCAGCCAGAAAAAAAGCCCTGCCTGTGACAATGATCATGTGATTGGGAACCATACTATAGGCTCACGTTCATAAACAGTGATTGGGAGCTGTCAGTGACAGGGCCATCACAGTACTGGGGGTGATGAGTGATGCTGGCTGTACATGTTTGTGGCAGCACAGCGGTACCACCATCCTGCTGCTACATATATGTGTGTGGCCGGCATTGCTACTGTGGAATACACCAAACTGAGATTAAGGCTGGGTTCATACTTATGCGAATTGGTAGCTGGTTTCCCTACATCCAATTGGCATGACAGGAGACTGTGACCAGCTCTTAATGAAGTCAGTTCACACACCTCCAGGGCGGCCGCGGTCCACACTGGAAAAGGGTCCTGTGTGTCTTTGGCTCCATTTCAGGTCCAAATTCAGGCAAAAATTCAGACCTGATTCTTACTTGAAATGGAGAACAAGGATGCACCAGATCCCCTGATGCGAGCTGTGGTGGCAGCTAGTGTGAACCCAGCCTAAAGCAAATGTCTCTTCTTGGTTTTTCCAGCAGGTCACCTGAAAAGGGTCCTGTGTGTCTTTGGCTCCATTTCAGGTCCAAATTCAGGCAAAAATTCTGACCTGATTCGTACTTGAAATGGAGAACAAGGATGCACCAGATCCCCTGATGCGAGCCGTGGTGGCAGCTAGTGTGAACCCAGCCTAAAGCAAATGTCTCTTCTTGGTTTTTCCAGCCAGTCACCTGATGACACTTGCAACTGCCCCCTAATGATGCCTGCATGTCAGCAGGGTGGGGTGGCTGCAAGAACCAAAAGAGACAGCGGTCCCCTGATGACATAAGTAAAGAAGATAACAGCATGAAACCTGGCAATGCGGCGGATCAGCAAATTGCTGGAATTTCAGGATGGTAGAGTATGTATCTTGAGGATAACCCAGCAAGCAAGGTGAGAGGGGATTAAAAAAAGAAAACATGGAGGGAATGAGTCAAGTTCCTTGGATAAAATTCTTCCAGTGGAGCAATTTACTACTAAGTATGCTGGTTGAGCATATTGACAAAGTAGGAGCGTCAGTTTTGCATCCCACTTCAGTCCCTCCTTCCTGATTTTTTTTTTCTTTCCTCTTACCTGTTATCCAGAGTTGTCCTCAGTTCAGATAATAACCTGCCCAGCGAATTCAGCATTGTCCTGCTGTTATCCGCAACCTGGGTCCTGTGCCACCATCTTTCAATCCGACATCATCGGGAGCGCAGGAGGCCAACCCCTGATGATGTTTGCCAGCCAGGCCCGCTTACTTGTCACTGCTCTTGCAACCTCCTGGGATATCTAACATGACAAAGCTTAGGTAACAAAGGTGGCAGGGTTGCAGTAAAAAAAAAAAAATAAAAAAATGGAATTGAGCCTATTTAATATTTCAGAGGTATATCAAAAAGTTTTTTTTGTTTGTTGGATGTGTGTAGGGGAGGTTCTAACTAGAAAGATGTGCCAGTGGAGGGTATCATCATATATGGTAAAAAAAAAGGCTAAATAGTAAGATTTTAAATACCCATCCCGTGATCACACAAATACACTTTTGTAAGAAAAAATATATACAAAATCTTTTTTACTAACAATAAAATATTTAAAAACACATATCAAAATATCATAGCTTGCATAATGATACAAACAAATCATTGTCTGCTACAAACATGCATGGCTCGACCAACAGCATGCATGTTTTAGCAGACAATTAATTGTTGGTGTAGCAATATTTCCAGGCATTGAGCCTGATGTGGGTCGGCCATTGTTACCGGTAACACTTCCAACACATTTAGGTTGAATATCCAAGTGTGAGATTGGAGACAATGACCATTCCGGCATCTTTGGTTTGTTTTGTTTATTGTATAATGGGGATGGAAGAAGAGAATGAGTGGGATACTCCTCTGGCTCAACTAGGTTTAAGTGGGACGCTTGATAGAAAAATGCCTGTTGGCGCTGTTTTGACGCCAGCTGAATGCCGACTAACGCTTCCTGGCGCTTGGAGATCCTGTTTTGCTGAACTGTGCTAGATCAGAAGATCCAGGACTGTAGTGACACTTGACTCTTGACACTCTCTTTAGCTCAAAAGTCCAGTGAACAGCTCCCTCCAGCCTTTCACTGACTGAGGTAGCTCCTTGTAACTGCTTGTGCTTCTGCAACTCTCAACACTGTGCACTGCACGCTGTACACTTAACTCTTCAGGGCCCAACCGCTGGCGCCCCCTCTGACACTTCAGGGTCCTCTCACTAGGTACCCCCTCTGACACTTCAGGGTCTTCTCACTAGGCACCCCCTCTGACATTTCAGGGTCCTCTCACTAGGCACCCCCTCCACACTTCAGGGTCCTCTCACTAGGCACCCCCTTTACTACTAGCTAGCTCCTGGATCCCAGGGACCTGCACCGGAGTGGTCCCCTTTAAGCTGGGCAGACCCCTAGGGGTAGTTCACAGTACTCACGAACTTGGAATGCTTTCCTGGAACTGAACCCCTCTTTCTCCGCTGGTCTTTGGCACACCGGATCCTCTCTGCAGCTCAGCTCAGCTCTCTCTCTCTTTGGATTCTCAGGCAAACCACCCGAGACACCCAATCCTTCTGACAGGAGGAGAGACAGCCATACTCTCCCTCCTGGGACTCTGCTTCCCGCCAAAGACGCTGCGTCATGCGCTCCCTTAAAACTTAAACCCACTCCCAGAATCCTCTGCGACATAATCTGCCTTCTGGGTTAGATACAGGCCTGCATGGACCACTGATTGGGTTTCCTCCACTACCCAATGAGAATCCTCTCATGGAGACTCCCCTCTCAGCAGCCACACCTGGGAGACATGTCAGCCCAGCTGAAAATCATGGCTCTGCTGTTAGGCAGCCAAGGCTCACTATACTTTTACCTAGCACCTACCCTGTAGAGTGTTACATTGGTATCAGTAAGCAATCTATGACATTTTGATACAGTATCTTACAAGAGTACACCACTCACATTTTTGTAAATATTTTTTCTTATATCTTTTAATGTGACAATACTGAAGAAATTACACTTTGCTACAATGTAAAGTAGTGAGTGTACAGCTTGTATAACAGTGTAAATTTGCTGCCCTCCTCAAAATAACTTAACAGACAGCCATTAATGTCTAAACTGCTGGCAACAAAAGTGAGTACACCCCTAAGTGAACATGTCCAAATTGGCCCCGATTAGCCATTTTTCCTTGCGGGTGTCAGGTGACTTGTTAGTGTTAGAAGGTCTCAGGTGTGAAAGGGGAGCAGGTGTGTTAAATTTGGTGTTATCCCTCTCACTCCCTCATACTGGTCACTGGAAGTTTAACATGGCACCTCATGGCAAAGAACTCTCTGATGATCTAAAAAAAGAATTGTTGCTCTACATAAAGATGGACTAGGCTATAAGAAGATTGCTAAGACCCTAAAACTGAGCTGCAGCATGGTGGCCAAGACCATACAGCAGTTTACAGGACAGGTTCCACTCAGAACAGGCCTCGCCATGGTCGACCAAAGAAGTTGAGTGCACGTGCTCAGCGTCATATCCAGAGGTTGTCTTTGGGAACTAGACATATGAGTGCTGCCAGCATTGCTAAAGAGGTTGAAGGGGTGGTGGGTCAGCCTTTCAGTGCTCAGACCATACGTCGCACACTGCATCAAATTGGTCCCAGAAGGGAGCCTCTTCTAAAGATGATGCACAAGAAAGCCCGCAAACAGTTTGCTGAAGACAAGCAGACTAAGGGCATGGATTACGGGAACCATGTCCTGTGGTCTGATGAGACCAAGTTAAACGTATTTGGTTCAGATGGTGTCAAGACTGTGTGGCGGCAACCGGGTGAGGAGTACAAAGACAAGTGTGTCTTGCCTACAGTCAAGCATGGTGGTGGGAGTGTCATGGTCTGGGGCTGCATGATTGTTGCCAGCACTGGGGAGCTACAGTTCATTGAGGGAACCATGAATGTCAACAGGGCGGCACAGTGGTATAGTAGGGCGGCACAGTGGTGTAGTGGTTAGCATGTTCACCTAGCAGCAAGAGGGTCGCTGGTTTGAATACCAACCACGACACTACCTGCCTGGAGTTTGCATGTTCTCCCTGTGCCTGCGTGGGTTTCTTCCCACACTCCAAAGACATGCTGGTAGGTTAATTGGATCCTGTATAAAATTGGCCCTACTGTCAGTGGCGGTTTTAGGCACGGGCGAACGGGGCAGCCGCCCGGGGCGGCATTTTTTCATAACACATGGGGGGCGGCATGCCCGGGCCGCGGACCGGTACCGGTCCGTGGATCAAATGGTACCGGACCGCCCGAGCCCCGTTCGCCCATGCCTTAAACCGCCGCAGCCGAGCCGAGCAGCAGAGCATTGCTCCCCCCCGAGCCCGCCCATTGTGTGACAATAGCGAATGAAAATTCGCTATTGTCACACTGATCCTCCTCCTGGCCAATCAGGGAGCGGGTCCGCCATTGGCCGAGGAGGAGGCGCCGCGGGAGGACTGAAGAGACGTGAAGAGAAGTGAGGTAAGTGCTGTGCACGGACGGGTCTCGCGGGGCGGGGCGGGGACGCTGGCGCTCTGCATTGTAAAGTGGCACTCTGGCATGGCATGTCTACAGTGAAAGGGGGCATTGCTGTGGCGCTCTGCATTAAAGGGGGCAATGCTGTGGCATCTCTACATTGAAAGGGGGCATTGCTGTTGCGCTCTGCATTGAAAGGGGGCATTGCTGTGGCGCTTTGCATTAAAGGGGGCATTGCTGTGGCGCTCTGCATTGAAAGGGGGCATTGCTGTGGCGCTCTGCATTAAAGGGGGCATTGCTGTGGCGCTCTGCATTAAAGGGGGCATTGCTGTGGCACTCTGCATTAAAGGGGGCATTGCTGTGGCGCTCTGCATTAAAGGGGGCATTGCTGTGGCGCTCTTCATTAAAGGGGGCATTGCTGTGGCGCTCTGCATTGAAAGGGGGCATTGCTGTGGCACTCTGCATTTATTGGGGGCAACAATGCTGTGGCACTCTGCATTTATTGGGGGCATTGCTGTGGCACTCTGCATTTATTGGGGGCAACAATGCTGTGACACTCTGCATTTATTGGGGGCAATGCTGTGGCACTCTGCATTTATTGTTATGTTGTCATGTTATGTTATTTTTTTTTTTTTGGGGGGGGGGGGGGGGCGCCGGGAGGGAGTCTTGCCCGGGGAGCAATTTAATGTAGAACCGCCACTGCCTACTGTGTATGTATGTGAGTTAGGGACCTTAGATTGTAAGCTCCTTGAGGACGGGGACTGATGTGAATGTGCAATGTATATGTAAAGCGCTGCGTAAATTGACAGCGCTATATAAGTACCTTAAATAAATAAAAATAAAATGTACTGTGACATACTGAAGCAGAGCATGACCCCCTCCCTTTGAAGACGGGGCCACAGGGCAGCATTCCAACATGATAATGACCCCAAACACACCTCCAAGATGACCACTGCCTTGCTAAAGAAGCTGAGTTTAAAGGCGATGGACTGGCCAAGCATGTCTCCAGACCTAAACCCTATTGAGCATCTGTGGGGCACCCCAAACAGAAGGTCTCTAACATCCACCAGCTTTGTGATGTCGTCATTGAGGAGTGGAAGAGGACTGCAGTGGCAACCTATGAAGCTCTGGTGAATTCCATGCCCAAAAGGTTTAAGGCAGTGCTGGAAAATAATGGTGGCCACACAAAATATTGACACTTTGGACCCCACTTGGACATTTTCACTTAGGGGTGTACTCATTTTTGTTGCCAGCGGTTTAGACATTAATGACTGTGTTGAGTTATTTTGAGGGGACAGAAAATTTACACTGTTACACAAGCTATACAATCATTACTTTACATTGTAGCAAAGTGTAATTTCTTTAGTCCCGGTTCACACTACCGCAACTTGTCAGGCGACTGGTCAGCCTGACAAGTCGCGGTCCATTCTGTGCTACGGGAACCATTCTAATAGGAGCGACTTAAGTCGCTCCGACTTAGAAAATAGTTCCTGTACTACTTCGGGGCGACCTCGGAGCGACTTGCATTGACTTCCATTATGTGAAGTCCGTGCAAGTCGCGCCGAAGTCGCGGTGCACGCGACTTCACAGGTTGCCCCATAGAGTGAACCGACACTTAGTGTTGTCACATGAAAAGATATAATAAAATATTTACAAAAATGTGATGGGTGTACTCACTTTTGTGAAATACTGTATGTGTTTTTAAATATTTTATTGTTAGAAAAAAAAATTGTATATATTTTTTCTTACAAAAGTGTACTTGTGTGATCACTGGAGGGATATTTAAAATCCGACTATTTACCCTTTTTTGCCATATATTAATATTTCAGAGGATAGTGGGGCAGGCTGCAGATGGAAAATACTATTTTGGGATGAAAGTCTGCTTTACAGATCCTTATTAGTTAGGGGACAAATTTTGCTCACTGATCACAGTAACACTTCTTGAGGGTAAGACATGCTACTATGTGCAATCAGTTTGAGAAGAGTTCCTCATTAACTTAAACATGAGTTCAGCAACTTTTTGTGGATAAAGTTAGGTATTTTATTTATTTTATAATAATGATTTAATCCAGTTTTAAAGTTTTTTTTTTTTTTTCAATTTGAAAAAAAAAAATGATGTATGTTTATTTTACATTAAATAATATCAGTTATACTTAGGTAGTTGCTTAAAACCTACAGTACAAAAGCACATTAAATCTTTCTTTGTTCTTTGGTTACTTTGAAGAATGTAGGTGGGAAAGGCCCATAGATTGCTGAATAGCTTGTTTTTTGTGTTCCCCTCTAGAGGGCATAATGAAGGCATTGAAGAAAGCATTGAAGAAAACCCTTCAATCTCCAGTGGTTGAACAGACCACGTCTGCAGTCTGGATAAAGGAGCAGAGGGGAGGGCACACAGGAGGCTTGGAAAGTGGGAGTTGGGAGGGAGTGAAGAAAAAAAAAAATTAGAGAGATACACAGAAGCTTTGGAGAGAGTGTGTGATAGAGGAGGGTAACAAAGAGTGGATGGAGGGGCAGAAGAAAAGTAAATGACAGTGAAAGTAGACCAAGCACACAATAGTTAAAGAAGGAAGAGGGTCAGGAGACTATAGCTGAAAAGGGTGGAGGTGGGAGAGCATAAGACTAAAGGTTGATAATTTTTTGAGGTTTCCAACTCCTCACCTCCAATAGTCTCAAAGACTTGTGTGCAGTCCCTGACCCTCAGGATGGACTCTCTGAGAATTGTCTGGATATGGCTCCTGCTCTGCACGGTATACAAGTCCAGTATTGCCAAGTTCAGCCCAGAGGTAAGTGACCTTACTTGTGTATCTGTCTATTCATCTATTGGTCTGTCTTTGTATATAGGCATCCTTTATTACATCATTATCCCAGTCTAATAGTAACCTATAGCAACCATAAATCTCTCTCTGCATTCTAACTTCACAAAACAGAAATCCAATGCTATATTTTACGACTTTTCCAGCTTTGCGCTCTGTCCTGATTAGTGAGTAAGTCCAAATGTATCAATATTTTCATGCACTCTTTTTCCCCTTGAAACCCTTTGCTCCTTTCCCTCCCTTCCTTTTTTTTTTCCTGGAGAAGCCGTTCTGGGCTCTCCCTGGAATCTGAGGTCACACATGAATCCTGTTAAAATCTGGAATTGCTCTCTGGAAAAGATTCAGTGTTTAGAGTGAGCACAGAAGGAAAAGATCCAGCAAGAAAGTGTGTTCGGGAGGAGGGGTTGGGTTAGGCGCTCACAGTATTGTGAGAGCACACTTGAAGATTTCTATTTTCTAACAGGAAGAAAAGAGTTAAAAAAAAAAACTAGAAAGGAAGACTCAGCATGAAAGGCGAATTCGGGACTCCTTTAAAAAAAAAAATAAATTAGGGTAAAGAAAAAGAGATCAACTAATGCCAATTTCAAACCTTTGGATGCTTTGGTTAATTTTGGTTAATTTTGCAGCTCAAATTAAAGAATTAAAGCTAAAATTGGATTTGGTTTGATTGGAGAAGTGCATAGATCTATTTTTCCAATCATATTAATGCACTTGCAACAAGAAAATTGATTCTGTCAATTTGTTAACTGATCCTCAAAGAGAAAATCATGAAACAGTAACTAAATCTGCATGCATGGGATATTAATGTCTGTAGATGAGACCATTGTATCCAATATCCAGTTTGGCTTTCATCATAGAATACTCAGAACTATTTTTCTGGATGAAACTTACTTTGAGAACAGTTGATGTCATATAGTAGGGTCCAGTCCAAGCAGGGGGTGACAGAAGGGTAGAGAGAGGGGAGGGATAACGGGCAGGCGGTACAGTGAGAGGCTTTGGAGGAAAGAATTAATGCATCCTAAGTCAAAGCCTTAACGCTATTCCAAGTATGTTTTTAAAAGTGTTTATTTTCTGCTTTATGACTTACAGTGTCACTTTATGGATTTGGCCTTGATGTCAAAGGGCAGAATTAAAAATGCTACTGAGAGGTCTACCAGGGAAGAAAGGGTGCAGAGAAGAGGGAATGAGGAGAGCCATTGTGGGAGGAAAAGGAGGAGAGAGAGGCCACTTGGAGGATCTTCCATTTGGGCAGGCAGCTTCTCTTTGGTCTCCTTGTCCTAGCTAACCAGAGACATGAGGCTCAACAACAGGGCTATTTGTCTTGTGAATGCTGCATGGCGACTCTATTTACATAGTTATTGATTGCATAATGGAATTAATTTTAAACTTTTTGTTTTTGTAATTTTGCAGCAAGGGTTAGCTCAACGGTTTCGGTACTGGTCCAGGTATTTAGCCAAGTCACACAGCTGAATGTCTGGTTTGAATTGTTCCAGTAATAGTTTGAAATTCAGTGTGCAGTTGCAGCCTGTGCTTTAAAAGTGCCTATAGAAACATCTCTTGCATTCCACGTCATTGGATAAGGAAAACATATGATTGTTTTCCATTTTCTTTATTCCTTTGTTCTTGTCTGAAAGTGGTAATTTTAACATTATACTCACCAAATTTGATTGCAGGCAGAATTATACTTCATTATACTACATTCTTTGCAGTATCCACTGAACTTCTTCTGAATTTTCCTGGACCCGGTACTCTTGGCAAAGGGCAGTGTTATAAATTAAATTTGTATGCTATAACCGCCCAATCAGTCTGCAACCATAATAACTGTCCTTAGCTATGTGCTACGTCGGCATAGGAAAGCATCTTGAAAGGGTTGTCATTAAAGCTTGAATTCATTGTAGCATTTGTAGCATAGAAGGTATGCTACTAGCTAGACAGTTTTTTTCATCTGGTGTATCTGTCACCCCCATCCCTCCTTTAATTCCCCATTTTTTTTTTTAAAGCACTCCCCCAGTGCCTTGTTTTGCATTGGATAGTCAAGCAACTATATTTCTCACAGCTCTTCAAATTCTGCATACTGAAGCATTACATTCCATATAACAGGTTTCTAGATAAGGCTGCCCCACCTGAAGAAGGGGGAAGGAAGGGCCTTAAATTGAACCTGTGGCCAGGTTATGGACATTCAAGCATATTATTACTCTTAACAAGGAGTAAACGAGCTTTAAAACAACCCCTCACTGATCTCTTTAGCTGCAGACACTGTGAAGCAATTCATCCTCAAAGTTCACAGCAGAAACACTGCTATCCTTTTCAATTGTTCTCTCAGCAGTTGCTTACCCTGCTAACCCTTCCAGCAGTGATTTGGCAGCCTTCCAGCCTTCTAATCTCGAATGTAAACAGGAGCTCTGAGAAGGGGAGCAGGGGGAACACAAAATTTACAACAAACATAAAGGAGTTATGGACTCGGTTCACACTATGGCGATCCGACTTCGGGGGCGACCTGTGAAGTCGCGTGCACCGCGACTTCGGCGCGACTTGCACGGACTTCACATAATGAAAGTCAATGCAAGTCGCTCCGATGTCACCCGGAAGTAGTACAGGAACTATTTTCTAAGTCAGAGCGACTTGAGTCGCTCCTATTAGAATGGTTCCCATAACACAGAATGGACCGCGACTTGTCAGGCTGACCATTCGCCTGACAAGTCGCGGTAGTGTGAACCAGGACTAAAGCATACACCTTTATAACATAAGCATTATAATAGCAGTACAATCAATAGCTATTATTGACAATTCAACATAAGCTTACCTGAAAAATCTCTTTTCATGTTGTGAGTTCTATCTAATGGCCATCTCCTTCCACAACTTCCTAGATTCCCTGGATGCTTTGCAGTTTTCCTCTCTTGGTTTATTCAGTTTCCTCTCTAGGTTTATTCAGGACTACACATCCAATGATACCTTGCTTCCTGCAAGCAGTGATTCCCGGACTGACCGTGCTTTTTAAAACTCATCATTACCTATTCACAGGGCAACTTAAACTTTCAATTTTAAAATTTTGACAATAGCTATGCTTTAATGCTTCTGCTGTATACATTGAAACTTTAAAAGCTTGTTACCTGTTTACGAAGGATAAAATTATTATAAATGCCCACAGCCTTGCCACAAGTCCACTTTAAACATTTTAAATTCTGACTCATATTACTTTTAGTAATACTTTGTCATACTTACCTGCTCTGTGCAGTTGGTTTTGCACAGAGCAGCCCAGATCCTCCTCTTCTTGGGTCCCTCTTCTGTGCTCCTGGCCCCTTCCTCCTGTTCAGTGCCCCCACAGCAAGCAGCTTGCTATGGGGGCACCCGAGCCGAGCCGCAGCTCCCTGTATCCATTCAGACTCAGAGCCGTGGCCCAGCCCAATCCCCTTTCTCTCCTCATTGGTTAATTGAGTTTGATTGACAGCAGCGGGAGCCAGTGGCTCTGTGCTGCTGTCTCAGCCAATGAGGAGGGAAGTCCCAGACAGCCGGGTCGCTCGTGCAACATCGCTGGATGTAGATGGACATCAGGTATATTTTAGGGGGGCTGAGGGGGGCTGCTGCACACAAATTTTTTTTATTATGCATTAAGATAAAAAACCTTCTGCCTTTACAATCACTTTATAGCTAACCTAAATAGGTTAGCTTTGAAGTGGTTGTAAAAGCAGAAGGTTTATTTGCTGTAGAAATGATAATTAAACACTGAAGGTTAATAAAACCAGGATGATCTGATGTACAATGGTGTAATACATTAAAGATTCAAGAGGGTGTAACCTTTGCTAAACTATTTTTTGTCCCTTCTCATAAGGACATTACCAACTGTAGCAGTGCTTCAAACAAAGGCATGCTGCAATCCCTACTATTCAATTGCCCTTTGGTTCTGCTGTACATACACTTGACCGCATATGGCCTGTTTTTATCTCCATGGGAGTTTGAGATAGCGGGTCAGGTGACAAAACCTCTCCTTGAGCACAAAATTGTAGATTTGTGCAGATTGGACATAATATGTAAAGCTGCAATTACCTTTGTGTTTTATAGCCTTTGTATACATTTTATCAAGGCCGTCTGTAGATACATGCTAACATTATGACACTGGTAGCACCTGACAGGGGTATCCATCCGCAAAGATGCATCTGTTTTGCCAGTATGTAATAAACTTTAAGGGATAGTCAATCCAGAAGTCAAACCTGGCTCAAATTGTGGCCAATTCCTGCTGAAATGGCCAAAAAACAATCCATGGGTGGCCCTACTGGCACCGCTTGGCATGAACATTGTCAGCCGAAAAGTGACTGTATCCATTCCAAAATAATAGTCAGCAAGGGAGGTTCTTTAAATCAAGATGTTTAGCGTGGATAGAGAATTCTATGTGTGTATGGCTAGCCTCAGTTAACATCTTACCTGCCAGTAGAAGGAGATCTCTCTAGGTTTACCCACTGGTCATGCCCATTTCCAGGAAATCTTTCTAGTACTGTTTTTTTTTCACATTTAGAGAGACTGCAGTGAGGGGAATCTCAAACTTCTTGCTTCAGTAGAGAGATTTCATGTAAGGGAGAGGATTTCAGCAGCAGAATTTCAGTTTTATTTGAACAGACCCATTCTGTATGATTTTTATTGTTGTGATGCCTAGCCAAACCATGACTTGACGTTCACTAGCAATGCAACCAACCCAAGCTGATGTTAAATAGCCAGAGCAGTGGTCAGCATATAGCCGCTAATATTCAAAGACAGCAAGCATTCTAGCAACATGGAAATTTCTGCACATGACAAAGGATTGTTTCCTGCTCTCCAAAGAAAAGCGAACAATTCACTCACTGCTCCCTGGGAGATCTGCCTTAGATAAGTCACGAGGTTCTCCCCTTTTCCCCTAGAAGAATAGGAGCCTCAATATTTTGCCCATTGAATACACTAGACCAGATGTTTTTTATTTTATGGCCTGTGGTCTAGAAAGTGGGTCACCATGCCATTTTGGGTGAGTCATAACAATCCTCTGGTTTAACAGTTAAAAATGTCTATCTACACTGCCATGTTCTGCCATGTGATGTAAAACTTGCCGACAGTCAATTTAAATACATTTCCAAATGTTATTTTGTAATGGCAGTCACAGTGGTATTATTAACTTATTAAATGTTTTCCATCCACCATATTTATCAAATGCAGTGTAGTCTTCCCCCCACCAAATGTTGTATCTGCCTTTTTTCAGAGGCGTGGCCTAGCCCTATCATTAATACTCCTTGGATCTGTCATGATAAAGGGATTTTAGAAAGGACCACAAACCCAGTTGTCCGGTGTGAAACAGGGTATACCGCTAGACCACTTTTTCCCAACTTGTAGTTTACACAACCCTCAGCAAACTTTTTACAGGTTCAGGGGTACTTCATAGTAAAATGTCCCTCTTGTCATTGCCAGTTTTGGAAAATACTTATGTATTGGTTTAGTAGGCAGTGCCAGGTGACTGCACTTGGCCTCAGTCAGCTTCTCGATCATTCTGGCAGCCCCAAAGCCAAGGGAAGTCCTAAAATTTTAAACGACTTGGCCTCACCTCCTTTTACCTTTAGTGACTCATAACTGACCGAACAGTGTGGTGAGTGGCCTTTCTTAGCAATCATAAGACCCATAAGTGGGTCATGCAGAATGGTTCTGGTAGTGACCTTAACTGACCCATTTATGCAGACTGAAATGACTGGGACTTCTCATGAAATCGGTCCTGGACAGTTGCCCATTTTCTTTGCCAACTTCATGTTTGTGGTTAATTGTACTCTTAGTTTTAATATAATCTGGAAAGCTTCAGCAAAGACAAATGCAATTGTAAAATTTCCAGGCCCAAATATGATCACCTACGACTGCTAAGATATTAGTCAAAATGAGTTTACAGCTATCATTTCCTTTCATTTTTAGGATATGTTATAAATATAAGTGTTTGGAACTCACTGAAATTCAGATGATTGGAAATAACTGTACAAATCATGTAAAACCATCTCAAAAGAAATGTTTGCCTAATTCTCTATATATGATAATTCTAAAGATATTAGAACATCACATTCTTAATGTGGAACGTCACCCTCTCTTTTTTTAATCATTTTTATTAAATGTTTCTTTGTTAAGTGAGAAAAAAGAGAGGAACAATTCAAAGCAGAACAACAAAACAATGTGTACATAGCTATGTATACATGGTAAAGTTGGTACACAAAAAGAAAACAAAAGGGATTATGGCTCCATTCACACTAATGCGACTTGTCAGGCGACTTGTCAGCCTGACAAGTCATGGTCCCTCGCGGTCCATTGACCGCTACAGGATCCGTTCTAATAGGAGCGACACAAGTCGCTCCGACTTAGAAAAAGGGTTCTGTACTACTTCGGGGCGACCTCGGAGCGACTTGCATAGACATTCATTATATGAAGTCCATGCAAGTCACGCCGAAGTCGCGGTGCACGGGAATTCACAAGTCGCCCCGAAGTAGTACAGAGTTGTGCCGCTACAGTGTGAATACGGGCTATAACGACAGTGTTGAACTGTCCAGGAGGTTCAGTATGGGTACATACAAATTGAAAGACTAAACAAAAAAAGTAAAAAAGAGCTTAAAAACTCTACATTATAGTCCATCAACATGGTAATGAATAGAAGAGGTCCATCTAGAGAGATAACTTAACAGGTTCAACTGTGAAATATGTGAGGCCCATGAGGCATAAGGCGGAACTTCACTCTCTCAATCAACATTGACTATTTTTAATCCTTATGCTGCCAGCATTAGTAAATAGATAAGAAGGTGTATTATATTTACTTGTTTTCAACTTTTTTTTTACATTTCTTCAGTTACTTCCTGGTTTCAAGGCCTAGGCAAATTATATTATACATCCTAGGAGTCTTCAGGAGGGGAGGAGGGGTCTTATGAGCTAAGCACACCCTTCTTCCTACATGCCCGAGCTAAGGACAGATGGATTCCAGAAAGTAAATCTGCCCTTACGCAAGATGGCTGCAGCCAGAAATGCTAGGGGTTTTTTTCCAAAGTGATTTCTCAGCAAAATAAAGCATATAGACATGGAGGATGGGGGAGTTTGCTTTGAATATTAAAAATGTATTAGATAGTATTTGATTTGTGGTGCTCAGATGCAGTGTAGTTCAGCTTTGATGAGTCTTATCAAAAATCGGCCCATGCAAGGCTAGCCTAAAGCCGCCTACAGACATAATGTGGTGCTGGCTAAGGCGTTGGCTTTTCCTCTCCATCTGAGGTTTGCTGTGCTGTTTGCTTTTTTTATGAATGGATAACTGGTTTCAATTGTGTGGGATTTTTGATACTTGCCTGGAGTTCAGCTCAGCTTTTATACTGGTCCTACAACAGGCCAATTACACAAACGCCCTCTGCATAGTTATGGCTTCTTATTGACTGATTGGCAAGACAGCCTGGGTCACTTTCAGAGCTGAACTTGTCAAAAACGAAAGCTGCTTACTGTCTTACTGTATTTTACAATTAGACTTTGAAAAACTCAGTGTTTGTCTATAGGGAAACTTATTTCTCTGCTGTAACCCAGTCAATCAAATAATGTGGTTAAAATATGTTTTTTATAGGTCTGGTGGGACTACTGTATGTTACTACAACGAAGGAAATATTTTTCTTACTTTAAGGGTCTCTCCAACTCCTTTTGATCAATGGCATGACGTGGCAAAAGGAGAATTGGCCATGCTTTAATAGAAAGAAGAGCAGATTAAAGGAATTTGGGTGGTCAGTAATCTCCTTTTACAAGGTGTTGACTGTAAAAAGATGCCTGGATTGACTCTAACAGCATGTCTAGGTCCATGCACATATTTATCCTGTGCACCAGATTATCAGTGGTGTAGAATGAGTCATTTTTAACAGATAGTAGATAACAATCTGACCATGTATGCACATAGCTTTTTTCTTTTTACCACAAGTGACCTGTGCGTAATTCTGCGTCATGTTGAGTCTTGATCCCCCTGTTTTCTTTTTTTTTAGAGCTGATGACCGTGATATACTGAGAAATTTTCTTTCACTGAGTCATACACTTTAAAAGGTTTAGTGAATGGTAGTGCACACATTATTTACATTACAAAGATCCCTTTTTATTACCTTCTGTGTAAGGCGAGCTTCAGGATTCCTCTATTTTCATGAGAATTCTTTGTATGGCCTTAATATAAAATCTTCCTAGTTCTATAGCAAAGTTTAATACCGAAATGAAAATGTGTTTTGTATATCAGAAGGTGTACCCATACACAACGTAATGGTACAAATATTATACATATCTTGAAACGTATACCTTAAAGAGGTTGTAAACCCATGAACCCTTTTTTTTTTTTTTTTGCTGCAACCTGAAAGAGAAACCCATAATGAGCTAGTATGCATCGCATACTAGCTCATTATGAAATACTTACCTAAGAACGAGCCCCTGCCGTGCCGCCCGCTCACCTGTATGACGGGCGACATGTCCAGTCGCCCGTCTTCTGGGATCGCGGCATCCGGCCATCTGATTGGCCGGAGCCGCGGTGACGTCACTCCCGCGCACGCGCGCGGGAGCCGACGGTTACGGCACGGGGATCTGAAGAAACGGCACCAGCGGCCGTTCCTTCAGAGCGCATGCGCCAGTGATGTCACTTGCTGCATGTAAGGTAAATATCTCCTAAACGGTGCATGTTTAGGAGATATTTACAGTACCTATAGGTAAGCCTTAATATAGGCACACCTAGATTGATAAAAGTTGACTTCTCAACTGACTTTTGTTAAAGGAGCTGAGTAGAAAATTGTCAGTGGATCAGATGCAGGCACTGTTTGGGAATTCTGCCATCTGGCAGAATACTATAGCCTAGAGTGGAAGATTTATCCATTAGCACAGTTAGCAAGGATAGAAAAATCTGTTTGAAATCTATACATGTGTAGCCTTGAGGTTTTTTCTCCTTCATGCCGTAACCTGTAAGTACTAGGCAATTCTTTTTGAGTACCTTAAAAGGGGAGTTCTAGCCTCTAAAAAAAAAAAAAAAAAAAAAAACCTAAAAGTCAGCAGCTACAAATGCTGTAGCTGCTGACTTTTAATATAAGAACACTTACCTGTCCAGGGAGGGATCCCGCAATGTCGGCAACCTGAAGCCGATTCCTCCATCAGCTCGGGTGCAGGCGCCGCCATTGCAACTAAGGGAAACTGGCAGTGAAGCCTTCAGGCTTTACATATGGTTTCCTACTGCTAATGCGCGAGTCAAGCTGTGCTTTCTGAATGGCCCCCTTGTCTTCTGGGACACACACAGGTCCTAGAAGGCCGCGGGGGAGGAGGGGCCGATGCAAATGCCAAGATGCCACGGCAAAGTAGGATGGAAGTCCTCCTGCAGAATAAAAAAAAAAGTACAAAACTACACAAAAAAATAAAAGGATATCCAAAAACAAGCGGGGGTGGAGTGCTCAATTGATTAAGATCTGGTTTCAATTTAGCTTTTCCGCTTTAAATAGAATGCAAACATTACAGCTGTAAAAATCAGTCAACATAAAGCACATTTTTCCAAGTTCTGTTTTGGTTCTATTATAGATATAATTAAATATTTTCAAGGTAACAGGATACAAAAATTGTTGTAATACTTTGTTTCTTACATGGTGAGGTAAGTAGGAGAAGCAGCAACATTTGGCGATTAGGATAAGCAGCTCCAGGAGCCAACAACTATTTCTGCCTAGTGGTATCAGCTAGTGATTGAAACTTTGCTATTAAAATTTTTTGTTTCATTTGCAATTTTTTTCTAAGTATCAGCTGAATTTTGGTAATTGCATTGGTTGTGGTTTACATGTAAGACTTTTTTTTATAAGTGCTGTATGCGGAAATCAGCTGGCTGTTAAAATCTGCCAGACTCACGTCATAGAATTAATTGCACAAAATGTATAGATTTTCAAATGCCCCATGGCCTAGCCTTTTTCCTGCTTCATCACAATGCTATCCCACAGAAAATATATAAACGCTTGCTTTTGATTCACCTTGTAAATGCTGCTAAAGCTTGTATTCTCACACTTTGGTATAGGTAGGAACCCCCCTCCCCACTCTATCACAATGCAACAGTTTCTTGGAATCATATTAATCTCACGGGAGACCTTAAATACACAATTAAGGGAACCGAGGAAGCTAAAAGTGAGAAATGGTTGTGCTAGATAGAATAAAATCATACTACGTCTCCACCTGTACATCAAATCTACCTTGAGAGGTATCCTAAAACCTTCCTTAACATGTACAGGACATTGGTACAAACAGACAAAAGACACTGTGATGCAGGGACCTACTGCTTCCTTCCCTACCCTTCTATGCTGTCCCTCCACCCTTATGACACTCCTTCCTCCCTCTCCTCTCCTCTCCTCTCCTTTCTGCTGATACTCTTGACGTACATCCTTCAGCCCCTTTTCTCCCCCATCCTTTGATTCTACAAGTATAAATTCCACATACACTGCAGGGTTTCTCAAAGAATTTTTATTGAAAAGCAAAAGAGCAAACAGAACAAACAATGTGGGTTCCAGATAAAACAGCCATAGACATATTGACAAGAAATCACAGTCCACCATTGAAAATTTGCATAGTTTACCCACAAAGCCTGCCCACCGTACTACAGAATAGGGCCAACATAGCAGTATATAAACAAGCAGTTATTCATTCCTGACCATATTAACAACTATATTAAAGAAGTAGTCTGTCCATGACCAAATCCACTGGGGAACGCAGGGGTGTCTAACCACAGGGACCATAATTTATTAAACTTTCCAGGGCGTCCTTTGTGTTGAAAAATATACTTTCTTTTTCATTCATCCAGGGACACAGCACTCCATAAGTCATAACTAGTGGGTTATATTTCCTCCTTCAGGAGTAGGACTAGGCAGAACAAAAAACACCTGGCTACACCCATGGGCCATCCTCTGCTGGTATATAAACCCCCTCTCTGCTCTATGTAATCAGTTTTAATCTGTCTAGTCAGGAGTAAGTACCTAGGCTCCCAGCTGGGATCTCTGGTCCTAGCAATTTTCTCCTTTCTTACATAATTTTTGTTTTTTCTCTCGGGAGATCTACAATCAACTGCTGGGTTGGGCGACGGGCTGGATAATCTAGATCCAGTGGTCCCCCTAGCCCAGCCAACAAGGTCCCCCTAGCCCAGCCAGCAAGCGCGTGCAGACTGCAGCTACTCGCTAGGTTGGCCGCGACATAGCCTCATGTACAGAGGCTGGCCCATGAGTTAACCATCTCGCAGGGTCGCATACGACCGGGCTTGGGTCTGAGTCGCAGTGGTTCCTTGGTCAACAGCTCCCCTACTTCAGTGGTGAGGAGTTCTGTCTGGAGCGTTACCCGCACCATGGAAGGGTAAGTACAGTCCCCCCTCTCCACTTTTGGTAGTTTTCTTTGGGGTGGACGAGGGTAACCTCCAGGGATGGTCGGACCTGCCTGCAGGTTCCTTCCTCCCATCCTTAAATCTCTCACTGAACTGGGCTTCCCCCACTACCATTCCCCCCTGTCTGACCTAGAGTCTGGTGGTGGTCCCAGGGCAGAGAATGCCGCAGAGACCCCTGGGGTCTCCCCTGCTATCCCTACTCTGTATGGGTCCTGGGATAGTGTGTGTCCTGGTAGTCTGGAGGGGTCCCAGTGTAGTGGACCCCTAGGTGCATGCCCTGCTGTTTGCAGTGTGGGTATAGTGCAGGGGAGTCCCAGTGCAGAGACCAAGCCTCTAAGAAAGCTCTCATTGATCTGCCCTTTCAAGGCAATCGCTTGTTTGGGGCTACCCTGGATGACATCATTAAGGGTTTCACGGGAGGAAAGAGTACCTTCCTGCCACAGTCAAGGAAAGGGAAGGAACTTCGCCGCACAGGGGGGCCCTCCTTCTTAGCCCATAGAAAATTATTTTGTTCTTCTGGGATGGAGAATAAGGGAAATAGATCTTTTAAATCTTCCCCGGGAGGTTTCAAGCAACCTTGGTCTGGTAAGCCTAGAGCTTGCTTCCCTGTACCAGCAGACAAGACTCCTTCAGCATGAAGGTTTGCCCTCTCCCATTGTTGGGGTGGGGGGACGTCTTTGCTGGTTTCTGCCTCGTGGACTTCTTTGGTGAGCATCAAGGAGATCCGCAAAATGTTTATTTTGGGGGTACCCAAAAAGGGGGACAAAGCTTACCCTTTTTTAGGTTTTTTAGGTCCTGAGTCTCCTTGTGCGGATTTAATTCCTGCAAAGGTTCAGGTGATGTCTGAACTACCTAAGGTCTTCCCTATCCCTGTTCAGGGAATTGATTTCCTAGGTCTGATTCTATTTCTGACCAGGGTGTTCCTTCCTCCGCACAAACTTCAGGGACCAGAGGCCGTGATTCACCGCCTGCTGTCACACAGATAGTTCTCTCTCCGATTTTGCATATAGGTTCTGAGTCTGGTGGTATTCACCTTCAAGACAGTTCTGTTTGCACAGTCTTACATGCAGCTTTTTTAGCAGGTTCGGCTCACAGATGCTGCAGGCTTCCAAGGGCCACAGTATGGCCAGTATCATCCTCGGCTAAGGCTTTTTCCGCAGTTCCTGCGAGAAATCAAGAGCGAGGATCTTACAATCATCCTGGTGGCTGTAAACGTCCCTTGAGAGCTTCCTCTCAGAGAAGACCAGTTGCCCCAAGGCCTGATCTACCATCCTTCTTTACAGTCGCTGGTTTTAATGGCTTTGCTAATGAAAGCCAGATACTGAGGGATAGAGGTCTGTCTGTATCAGTGATCCCTACTATGGAAAAGGGACCCCTAGCCACACACTCTTTAATTTGTACCTTCATTCAGGGGGTTGGACATGTGGCCCCTGTACGGTCTCCTTTTCCGCCGTGGGATTTAAATTTAGTGCTTTCGGTTCTTCAGAAACCTCCATTTTTTTAGAATTTTTGGGGGATTCCCTTGCCTACGTTATACTAGAAGGTGACATTCTTGGTGGCCTGCAGGGTATCAGAATTGGTGGCATTATCTTGTCGCAGTCCCTATTTAGTGGTTCATAGGGATAAAGTGGTTCTTCGTCCCTGTCCATCATTCCTGCCCAAAGTTGTCTCTGACTTCCATTTAAACGAGGACATTGTGTTGCCTTCCTTTTGTCCCAAGCCAGCTCATCCCAAGGAATTTGCTTTGCATACCTTGGATGCGGTTCATGCGATTTGGGTGTATCTGGCAGCTACTGAGTCTTTTCGGAGGTCAGACTCGCTTTTTGTGGTTACGGACGGACCAAGAAAAGGGCTGGGCGCTTCTTTGGCTACCATCTCCAGATGGATCAGACGGACGGTAACTCAGGCCTATTCCATTTTCCTATTCCATTCCCTGTCACAGTGCATTCTACTTGGGCGCTGAGTGATCCGTCATCAGGCTTCAATATCGCAAGTTTGCAAGGCAGCCACTTGGTTGTCCGTGCATAACTTCACTAAATTCTATAGGGTACTGTAGATACTTTGGCATCTGCGGATGCTTCTTTTGGCCACAAAGTTTTGCAGGCTGCTGTTTAAGAGGGGCTGTTCCCTCTTGAGGGGTGTTTTTTCTTTAAACCTTTATTTTTCAGATGGGGGTCCTGCGACCCAGTTAAGGCTTCTGTGTCCTGGTTAAGGGCTCTTATGTTTAGCCTTGGGTTATTTTTCCACCCCTCATTTTCCTTTTGGCACTGCTTTTGGATGTCCCACTAGTGATGATTTATGGAGCGCTGTGTCCATCGATGAACGAAAGAGAAAATGGGATTTTTGCAATTACCGAAAAATCTATTTCTCTGAGTTCATTGACGGACACAGCACCCACCCCTCTATGGAGTTGTGATACTTCTAATACTGCTTGCTACTAAACTGATTACCTAGAGCAGAGAGGGGGGTTATAAACCAGCTGAGGACGGCTCATGGGCGTAGCCAGGTTTTTTTTGTTCTGCCTAGTCCTACTCCTGGAGGGGGCAATGTAACCCACTAGTTATGATCTATGGAGCGCTGTGTCCCTCGATGAACTCAGAGAAACTGATTTTATGGTAAGTACAAAAATCCCATTTTTCCAACCGTAGGGTATCCCCCATTAGGGTAGTCTATTCCTTTAATTTAGGAGGGTCAGCGCCTTCCAATGCCCAATAATAAGCTTACGGGCCTGGAAGAAAGCTCTGGCAATAGCCTGTTTAGGATTATCCTCAATTAAAAGTTCATCCAGAATATCTAATATGCATAGTTTAGGGTCTGCCTTGATGTTGACCTGGAATACCCTAATAATGGTATTAAGGACACTTGTCCAGTAGAGATGTAACTTAGGACAGCGCCACAGAAGGTGAATAAGGTCTCCATGGTTCCTGGACCATCTGGTGCACTCAGAGTTCTCCTTTACTCCCATTTTATATAATCTTGCGGGCTTAAGGTGCACCCGCAGGGAAACATACAGTTGAGACAAGCGTTGTGCTGCATTGAGAGAACACATATGTACTGCTTGTAGGACCTCCTCCCACTTTTCCTCCTCAAATGTGACCACTTCTCTCTCTCACCTGCCCTGAATGGAAAACCTTTTTTAAAAGTAGACAAAAGCATTGAATAACACCTGGATATGAATCCCTTGTAATGGGATACCTCTGCCATATAATGGAAAATGGGGGTTGGGGATTGCAACCATAAAGCTCCACCTGATTGTGCCCTAACTGTTGTAGCTGCAGGTAGTAAAAATGCACATATGATAAAGTTTAAGTCACATGTTTACCTTGTTCTACAAATAGTAAAATGTTTGGCACACTAAGGAAGATCCTAATGTAGGGGACAGAGAGACATGAACATGCTGGTTGTATCCAAGTCAATCGATGGATCGACTTGGGTACAATCAACCTGCCCATAGATAGTGTGAATCTCGGTCGGTCCCTGCTGAATTGGCCGAGATTTGCACTCTATGGCTGGCTTAACTCTTGCACCTTTACCTTACAATTCTCTTGTTGAATTTACAGTACCTGCAGTTGTCTAGAAGTAGACAGAAGAAAAAAAAAAGAGATCTCAATTTGGTTGTTTTGAAGCTCAGAGCTGCCCTCCCTTCACCTGCTGTCTATGGTCTCTTTAGAAAAATCTCCCTCAAAAGGGGACCAAAACACTAATACAAACCCAAGAGAGGTTCTAAACCTTCCTATTTTATCCAAAACAAAACATTTTCACTGGAGTTGGGATTTAAGAATGATCAAAATATGTACAATTTGGCAAGTCTAAATTTGTACTACTTCAGGGTATCAGCACCCCAACAATGTGATATGTATGTCAAAAATCCTCATGGTAACCAATTTGTTATTATTTTCTATTTTATAAACTGTTCTAGAGAAATGATTGTTGGATGTTTTTGGCATAAAAATATATATTTATATAATAATATAAAATAATATATTTTTGTTTGCCTTTTTTTCTCCCTTTAATGTTGGTAAAACTGTTTCTTATCTTTATATGCTTCTGGCATACCTCCAGGGGGATGAAAATGGGAATAGTAAGCATCTGCTCTGACATAGTACAACCCCACCTTATTTCATCATGGGGAAGAATAAATACTGGGAGAGTTACTCACTGGGGACTTGAACATATCTTCACTGACACACCTTTTCACTACTATTTACTGGAATGCATGTTGTAAAATCACTGTGATATCAAGTGCACTTGTAAGGAATTTAATGGTACATTTTGCCTCTTTATAGTTGATATAACTCAGGTTTATATGGATTATTTATATGACAACACCCCTACAAACTATTGTACACAGCACCATGTCCCCTCCTGTAGATACTAGTTTTCTAGCTGTAATGCTGATCCAGTGGCATCAGTACGTTCTAAGCAATGGACCTAGAACAAGTATGCTGATTGGGAGCTCTAAGAAAATGCTGACATTTACAATTTGCTTGTTTGTTCCAGTTCCGGGATTTAGAAAGTCCTCAAACCAGAGACATCCAAGCAACTAGCATTTTCTGGAGGTCAGCAACAACATCCTCCATAGTTCTCTCACTATAGGTTTTCTTGAAATTTTTTTTATCCACTTTTTCTGTTACTAGTTTTTTTGAAGTTATCAGAGTATTTGTTGTACCATATAGACTGTCCATATAGAACATTGGTCTCCAATCTGCAGCCCGAGGGCCAGATGTGGCCTTTTGTTTACCTTTATCTGGTCCTTGGGGCATTATTTCATCCTCAGATACCAACAATGGGGCACGATTCCCCCGCTAACACCAATGAAGATTTACAATTCCTCCCAATGGGGCACAATTTCTCCCACTGACACCAATGATGGGGCACAATTTCTCCCACTGATACCAATGACGGGGCATTGTTTACTCCCACTGATGTTGGGACCTTTTCTACTCCCACTGGCCACAGTCCAGCCCTCCTAAAGTCTGAAGGACCTTAAACTGGCCCTTTGTTTAGAAGGTTTGTAGAACCCTGGTAGAGACTATAACCATACAGAGATGCCATTATTAGAGGTACTGGACGAGTGTAGGCATATTTCCCAATTGTCCTATATTCCGAGGGACCGTCCCTCTTTTGGAATCATATCCCTTTTTCCTTTTCATTTATCCTCTTTGTGGTGTGAAGTACACATCTCTATGAAAATATACTAGGGCTGAAAACAATCTGTGGTGGATCACTTTCAGAGGACAGTATAGAAGCAGATGGCAGGTGCCCAGGAGATGCTACTGCTGCCTCCTGCTGCTTTTTTGTTATACTTTTCTTCTTTTTTAAATTACCGAACTGCAATTTTACGTTGCGGAATTGAGCCGCAACTGTGAGCCAAGTGTTTTACTAGCAGTTGCGGTGTGGTGTGGTCCCGTGAATCTCAATGGGTGAATTTGATAGGCAGTGCATCCCAAGCTGAATTTTCTGGGACCATGGCTCTTTAGACTGTAATGTTAGTATTGAGGTAGGAGGCTGGGTGCTGTAAAGTCGTGGTTTAGCCACCCGTGTGCCCTAATAACCAATATACCGGTAACCAATAAAATCAATTATTTTTGGAAAACACATTGTTAATGGTGTGCACAACTGAAGGCATGGCAGGGTTTTGTCCCAGGGGGATTCAGTAAGGGCTAATTCACACCACAAAAACGTACTCCAGATCCATTCCAGATGTTTTTCTGCATGTGCGTTTTCTATGCTTTTTGATGCATTCCGATGCATTTTCAATGTGTTTTTGATGAGTTTCCAGATATCTTCCAGATGCTTTTTTTCTTCTTTTTTTTCCCTGGCTTTTTTCACTGTACTGGGGTCCGGTGCATTTATGATGTGTGTAGGTGCGTTCCGGTGCATTTTTGATCCCTTTTACCATGTTCCAGTATAGTTCTGTGCAGGACAAATGCAGCATGTTCTATTTTTTTTTTTTTGGAACCGGAATGCACTGAAACTGCAAGCACTGGTGTGAACTTTGCCATAGAAGACTATGTAACCTACTTTCCAAGCCCCCCTAAACCACCTTTCTAACTCCCACTCTGCTCTGAGCAATGGATTTCTGCTCATTGTACAGAAGCAGGAAATTCAAGTCTTATCTCAACTTAAAATGTGTGGGTGCCACACTTGAAATATACAGTATCGTGGTGAGTACTAAATGGTGGCCTTTATTTTCATCACAGAAGGTCACAGATTCAATCTCAAGTAATGATATTCAAGTAAAAATGGTTGCAGGAAAGAAAATCGCTTGATTCCTCCAACACAATCAGTGTTGTTCGGGGGAATCCTTCCAGCAGAGCTATTGTGTTCCCCCGGTTGGGGGCCAGCTTAAAAGAGTTGTAAAGTCAGAATATTTTATTATCCTAATGCATTCTATGCATTAAGATAAAAAAACCTTCTGTGTGTAGCAGTGTCCCCAGCACCCCCTAATACTTTTTTTTTTGAAAATTGTTTTTATTGTCGTTTTTCAAAAGGTAGTACAAAACAGAGCCTATCGTTTATACCAAGGCTTGTACACCAAACAGGAACCAAACACAATACCATAACTACAAAGAAACCAACGTATACGTCGGTATGCTCAGACCACATAGGCAGGTTGGCTCATAAGGATAATGAAAGGGGGATTAACCTCCTACCGGAGTATATAGGAACAAAACCACTATTACACTTGTTACTGACCTTTTTTTAAAAAAAAAAAAACAGTGATATTTATTGAAGTTTCATCATAATACAACAAAAAACATTAATAAAGAGGACTGTTCAAGTACAGTGAAATCACAGTAGAGCAAGGTTTAACAATGAGCATGGGTAAAGAACAATACTAATGGTACCATGGGTCAGTGATCATAGATAAAGATTGCCCCAAACATAACTTTTTAACATTCCTAGACACATGTATCTGGGCTTTGTAACCATCTATCCCAAATTTTGTTAAACTTAAGGGGACAACCCCTGTGCTTATATAAAAGCCTATGAAAGGGGATAACACTGTTGACCTCCCGTATCCACATGTTAAAATTAGGGGGGTGTTCTCACATCCACTTTCTGGCAATTAGTTTCCTGGTGATGAATAACGTTTCCTGCAAGAATACTGTTAGGAATTTATCCATGTCGTCATCCGGATATACACCAAGAAGACATTGCTTGGGGGCCAACTGGAGGGGCGATCCCATTTTGTCATGGAGAAAAGTGACTATCTGTCGCCAAAATCCCTGGATCTGGGGGCAACCCTAAATCAGATGGAAAAAGGTACCTGAATTAATGCGACACATCAGGCAGCTAGAGTCAAAGCCAGTTTGATATCTCGCCAACCTGTGGGGCGTGAGGTAGGAGCGGGGAATTATGAAAAGCTGAGTAAGATGGTCAGACAGTCTAGGGGAGAGTTTCTGGCAGGTCTCGGGCCTCATCCCAATCCTCATCCTCCATGACCCCGACATCGTGCTCCCAGTGAGCTTTAAGGGCGTAAGCTATCGTGGTGGAAGAGGGCAAGTGAAGCTCTGTGTAGAACATGGAAATCAGGTGCTTGGGGTCAGTACTCTTAATCAGTTCCAAAACCGGGATGGACTCAACATGGGACGGGTTATTAGCAAATTGAGTTTGGTATGCATGTTTGACCTGCAAGAATCTAAAATACATATGACTAGGTAATGAGAATCTCTCTCTCAGGTCGTCAAACGTGCTCAGAGTGCCTGCTGTCAGTATGTGATCGAGAAAAAAAACACCTCTACAACTCCAGGTCGAAGGGTCAGGGAGCGAGCAGAACTCCTGGAGAACTGCATTGTGCCACAAGGGGTTATAGTCATGTAGTGGGGAGCAGTTCAGTCTGTCCAGTAGAACCTCCGAGATCCGACTATAATGATATAAGAGGGATTTAGGGTCAGGTATCACTATTACACTTGTATTTAAATATAGGATAGTGTACTGGTTATTCGTCTATAGCATCTGCATTTGTAGAATAGGCTTCCATCCATATGTTCCACACTTTATGGATTTTTTTTGGCACAGCCGCGAGATAAGTGGCCTTATACAGTGGCAGAGCCAAATTGACCAAATTCTTCCAAAATATAATTGATGGTGCCATGGGGGATTTCCATCGGAGAATAATGGCCTTGCTTGCATTCTAAAGTAGCAACCCAATGAGGGTTCTGACTGCTCAGCCAGGGGCCAAGAGGTCAACAAGTCCTAACAGACATACCTCCACTGTTAGTGGTAATTGGACAGTAGTGACAAGCGCTGACCTGAATTTTTTAATCTGAGGACAGGACCAGAACACTTGAGTAAAGTCTGCTGATGGGGAAGCACACTTCCAACAGAAATATGGTATGGAAGGGTATATTTTCTGTAGACGCATGAGTATGAAATAGACCCTATGCAAGATTTTTAATTTAATTAATCTGTCCATGGAGGAGACCAGGAAAGAGAAGGAGCACCTCCACATATCCTCCCAATCTTCTGCCTCTAATGAAGGAACGTCTCCCACCCACTTGGCTTTGAGAGACTGCATCCCCACGTGTCTAGTTGGGCAATACATTTTTATAGATATTAGATAAAGGCTTGACCATAGACTTGCCCCTGAGCAGATCCTCCAGAGTCAAAGTATAGAAAGTCACCTGGGAGCTCTCAAACTGGGAATTAAAAGCATGCCTGAGCTGTAAAAATCTGAACAGGTACAATTTGGGCAAACCATATAATTGTTTCCACTCATCAAATGTCTGCATTCGGCCTCCAGTACAAATCTGGTCTAAATATTTAATACCTTTGGATGCCCATACACTAGGATCAGATACTGACATAAACTCCGGCAGTTTCGGATTAAACCAGAAAGGATTATGTGCTGAGATATGGCCGAAGGTGTAGGGTGTAAGGAATTAGCTGCAGACCATGCTTTTAGAAGAGTTTTCATAGCCTTTGTCAGGGGGAAAGGTGCGCAGGGCCCTCGATAAAGCCGATTCCTTAGCGCTTCATAAGAGCCCAAGCAAGCTGCCTCTAGAACCACTGCTGCATTGGACCTGTCTGAGATTAACCAGTTATGTGCATGGGACAGTAAAGCGGCCAATAAGTATTTAAAAAAGGTCAGGACAAGCCAGACCACCCTCACCCCATGGTCTTTGTAACACTGTTAACTTTAATCTGGGTTGACCTGAGCCCCAAATAAAGGAGAGCAAAAAAGTATTTACAGTATCAGGTGAAAAACCTTTTTGGGTATCCACACTGGGGAGTGCCTAAGGACATAAAGAAATGCAGGCAAAAGCTTTATTTTAAACACGTTTATTACCCGATTAGGGAAAGAGGGAGATGTGCCCAGGCTTTTAGCCTAGCCTTCATTGTTTGTATCGAAGGCTCTAGGTTCAATGAGTGATAATCAGTGGCAACTGGGGAGATGTAGATGCCAAGATATTTAATTTTGTTAGTACATAATAAAGGGAGATTAGGGTCCATTAGGGATCTTGCCGCAGTGTCAATTGGTAATATTTGGGATTTATCCCAGTTGACTTTGAGTCCCAAGCAGTCAATGAATCCAGAGAGGATGTTTAAGGTTTCTTTAAGAGAGGGACCAGGATCCTTTAAAAAGATGATAAGCTAATCCATGTACAAGACCAGCTTTTCATCTATGGAGCCAACTCTGGTGCCCTTAACTTCATCAGCCTGTCTGAGGGCTGTGGCAAGCGGCTCCATCACCAGGGCAAAGAAAGCTGGTGACAACAGGCAACCTTGTCTCGTACCCCTTCCAATTGTGAAAGGTAGATGAGAGAGCACCACCCAGTTTAATCCGAGCTGTCGGGCACTTATATAATAAGATGTCAATCCATCTACAGAATTCAACCCTAAAACCCATGACTTCCAGAAATGAGGACATGTAGAACCAGGCCACTGAATCGAATGCCTTTTCAATGTCTAGCGCCACCAACACCCTAGCAGAGGTCTCAGATGAAGGCAATTGTATATGTGTAAATACTCTACGCAGATTTATGTCTGTCGACTTCCCTGGCATGATTCCAATTTGGTCAACCTTAATCAGAGATGGGAGGATCGTCTATAACCTGGTTTCTAACATTTTTGTCAGTATCTTGAAGTCATAGTTTAGTAAGGAAATTGGCCTATAGGAGGCACATTGGGTTTCGTCCTTGCCTGGCATAGGGATGAGGACGATATGTGCCTGTTGCATAGAAGGGGGCAAGGACATCTGCTCTTTACACTCGGCATACACCTGTAAGAGTTTAGGTGCGATTAGTGCCGCATACGTTCTGTACCATTCACTGGGCAAACTGTCCTAACCAGGCATTTTACTGCTGGGAAAAAATGGATCTCTTTTTCAATTTCAACAGTAAAATCTTTGCCCAAAAATTCAAGGTCCTCTGTTAAAAGAGTGAGAAATCGCAAGGCTTGCAAGTACTCACTTAGCCTCTCGCTTGGCCAACCAGGAATGTAGAGGTTCTCATAGAATGTCCTGAACTCATTCAGGATGAGGTCAGGGTCAGAGATAACTCGGCTGTCCGAGAAACAGATTTCAGACACCACCGTTTGCATTTTGAAATCAGCTACTAGATTTGCTAGTAGTTTGCTATTTTTGCCCTGACTCAAAGATCCTTCCGGCCAATTAACTAAGATATAAATGTGTACCTGTGTACCCCCTAATACTTACCTGAGCCCCATCTATATCCAGCAACACAATCACATGGATTTTTTTTTTTTTTTTGTATAAATAGAATGCCTTAGTGTCGTTTTTACTCATTGGATGATTAAAAGACGAGTGCACTTAAAGACAATGGTTGAATGAAAAAAACTGACCCGTTTCCCCCATCCACACACTCGATGTGGATGCAGGAGTCCTCTGCGCTATGTCTTTGTATTCTGATAGCAGGGAGACCTCTCTATAGTCTGCCTTGCTGATCGAGCACAAGTGTTCTTACAAAGCGGTTGAACAGAAGTTGATTGTGGTTGAACAGAAGTCCATCTACTAGTGTCCACACATGGATCAAAATTTGTCTAGTCCCTGTTGAACTACATAACCCGTTGGATCCAGGGCTCTACCCCATGGATGCGCCCACATATATACTCTTTTACCTGAATTTTAATCCATGTATGGGCAGCTTAAGACCTAATATGTAAAGTTCTCAATTAGTTCAAAAACAAAAGTCCTTAAGCATTTAAACAGAACAAAAAATGCGGATGAACTGTAAGGTGATAAGACAGTTGTAGAGTATGTGGAAATAGTGCTGCAGGGTAGATGTATAAGAAAGATTCACAGGTCTCTGGCCGGTGTGTAGTTTCTGCAGTCGAAACTCAAACTCCACTTATTATTTGTGGCTTGTCAGGATCTGTACTCTTGCAGGTTGAAGCCTGCACTTCATTGTGAGCCAGCATAAAACATGAAGAGTGGAATCAGAATTACTGAGGGTAGTAAAAACACACGTGCATAGAAAGCAGATTGAGAGTCTGGTTTTCGTTAGCCACTGCCTTGAAGGAAGCACTGGAAGTAACAATAATTAATTCTTTATATTTTGTGCTCGCTAAATTGTCGTAGGCTTTTTCTATCAGAAATAGCTTACAAAATGGAAAAGGGTGACTTCCTGTCCAGGTTAAGTTTTGGCTTTACAAATACTTTAAAAGAAGTATGGACTTAGAAAAAAAAAAAAACATCTATACTTGATCTAATGCTGCATCTGTCCCCTGCTGGCTCTGCAGTGAGAACTGAGCAATCAAACACCGCTAAACGCTCAGTTCTCCCCCTCTGCTCTGAGCTCACTGGAGTGCTGGGCTGTGGATGTGGTAGAAGGGGCTGGCTCAGGCTCTCAGCAGATCACTGAGGGGCTGAGCCAGGTGCCAGTTTAGGCATCTGGGTACATCCTGACCATATGGTTAGGATCTTTCCAGAGCCTGGATCGACTGATGTCAGCTGAAAGCGGACTTTAGTCTGCCGTCAGCTGAAAATGGGTTACAGGAGTACAGAATAAACTGCACTCCCGTGACCTACAGGAGAAGTTTAGCCAAAATAGCTTTGGCTATACTTCTTCTTTAAAAGCTCAACCCAAGCTAAAACTTTAAATGTCTTATACCCCTGTTTCTGTCTATGCAACATAGTATCAAATGGACAGGAAATGATGGGAAATCTTTCCAGTGGAGACACACTTTTTTCAGAAGATTGGTGAATGGGTAGGAATAAGGATGAAGTTGCGTTCAGTCCGATGTTCAGCTGAACCTGTAAGGAAACTATTGGTGCCGACCCAAACAGCTGCGGTGGAGGTATTCCCTGCCCCAAAGCTGCATGTGCACAAAGGTGTGGGGATGCTCATGACATTGTTGGCCTAATTTGATCCCATGGTCATATTAGAGCAATGACATTGACCTAATAGGGCAATGAGGCCCTAATAGGTCAATAATGTCACATGAATCCCTGCCCCTTTGTATGTGTGCAGCTGAGGAGTGGGGAATGTCTCCACCACAGCTGATTGAGCCAAAACTGACAGCTTCCTTTCAGGTTACATAGTTAGTCAGGTTGAAAAAAGACACAAGCCCATCTAGCTCAACCAATATAAAACAAAAAAGAGAACACAATCATACAATCCCATATACACAATCCTAGTTGATCCAGAGGAAGGCAAAAAAATGCAGCAAAGCATGATCCAATTTTCTACAGCAGGGGACAAAAATTCCTTCCTGATCCCCCGAGAGGCAATCAGATATTCCCTTGATCAACTTTACCTATATATTAGTACCCAGTTATATTATGTACACCTAGGAAAGAATCCAGGCCTTTTTTAACCTCCCTGGCGGTATGATTCTTTTGGATTTTAGGTGCTGAAAGCGGTACCATTATTTTGCATGTAATTCTTGTAAATGAGCAGCCCAAACCAACTGTATACATTTATTATATATATTATATATATGTATATATGTATGTATACATATATTATGTATACATATGTTATATATATATATATATATATATATATATATACGTATATATATATAATGTATACAGTTGGTTTGGGCTGCTCATTCACAAGAATTACGTATATATATATATATATATATATATATATATATATATATATATACGTGTATATATAAATATATATATGTATATATGTATATATATATATATATATATATTTATATGTATATTTATATATATATATATATATATATATATATATATATATATATATACTGTATATATATATATATATATATATATATATATATATATACATAAAAAGTACAGTAAAACGGCAGGAAAGGGCACTGGGGGGCAATGTAATGTGAATTTTTTTTATTTTGCATTGTATCAGTGTGTTTGGTGTGTTTTACATTTGAATTTGGCGCCAGTTCCACCCCCCTGCGAACGTCATGTCGCTGGAGACGGAAGCTGGGGCTTGCAGACGATCGGGAGGAAGCTCCGCCGCCGCATACCTCCCGCATACTTCGCTGGATCCCGGAGAAAAGGTAAGTAAAACCTCTACCAGGATCCAGCGATCTTCCTAGCGCTACCCCGAGTGTGGCTCGGGGTTACCGCTTTTGGCTGTAAAATCTAACCCCCAGTCACGCTCGGGAATACCGCTAGGAAGGTTAAAGCAAATAGGTGCGGGCCAAACCCAAGCTCATCTCTAGTTAGGAACCGTCTGAGGCTGCTATTGCTGTCAGTGCCCTCCTGTCCCAGTGACCTCCTCTTCCTCTCATTTCTTGTCCTGAGGTCAGATGGATCACATTTGAGAAAAATATTTCTAGTGGAGTCACAGAGAGCAATTAATACATTGACAGAGGCTCTAATCCTTTCCATCTCTATTTAAAGAAACTCTGTCTCAAAAATGAAAGTCTCAATAAACGCTGTCCCTGGGAAGAAAAAGAGTAAGTATTTACCTCTGATCTCACTGAATGCCACTGTGATAAAAAAACAAATCGGTGATTGAAGTATCTTAGAAACGGTCAATTCCGAAAAAGTTGATCTCCCGTGTTCCCCGCTGCAGTGATTTCTTCTACTATCTAAAAGTTAGACACATTTTCTAAATAAACTCCTAAGACAGTGTGAAGTACCATTTTATTATTATTTTATTATAGTGTAAAGTAGTAAACGTCTTATAAATGCATGCACTACCCCTGAAAAAAATTGGCAGATTTGGACTCAAAAAAATATAACACAAGGCCTTTAGGATCAACCATTTTGATTGATCCCCCTTGTCTTTATGAACAAAAATGTCATTCATTAATTCCCCTGAATTTGGAAACATTATATACAGTAAAAGCATGGAGAATCAGCTGAAGTTTCCAGAAAATAAATACTGGCTGGCTGGAACACAACATATGGCAGAGATAGGCAAAAGAATTGTCAAGGTGAGGAGCAGACTGGAAATAGCATTAAAAGGGCCAGCAACCTCTTAATTAGCATTATTATCTCAGCCAAGCAGTGGGTAGTGTTCTGTGGTGTTGTGGCCGTACATAATAAGCTATGTTGGTTCTTGATTTGTGTCTGGATGTCTGCTGAGATGCGGAAATGTCTACGCAAATAATTATTTCTCTAAGCATTAGAGCTTCTTTCTCTCTTTACAGGAAAGTATGCAGATGCTCAACTTGCTAATACATGGCTATGCAGCCAGGTCTGTGGACATAGAATCATGTTATACTCACATGCAATTACTATGCTATCTTGTGTTTTTTTGTTTATTATCAGTAATAGGGTGTATTTGTTCAAGACAGTCCTAGAGAGATTAGGCTGGGCAGAAATTATTCTTCTGCAACAGATTTTATAAAACAGGAGCAGAAGCCCTAGGTAATGAGCAGAGACAAACCTTTCGAGCTTGCTATATCACTTGTAATATAGACACCTAGGGGTTGATTTACTAAAACTGGACTGTGCAAAATCTGTTACAGCTGTGCATAGAAACCAATCAGCTTCCATGATTTTTGCCAAATCCTATTTGAACAAGCTGAAGTTAGAAGCTGATTGGCTACCATGCACTGCTGCACCAGATTTTGCACTCTCCAGTTTTAGTAAATCAACCTCCTAGTCTCTAAAAATTCCACTCAAACAATCATTCTCACTGCATTTCTAAATCCTTTGACTGCTTATGCATGTCATATGCGCGTGTTATATCTCTTTATGAAAAAAAACTCCAAGGCCCCTTTCACACGGGCGATCCGATCCGCCTGCCAGTTTTTCAGGCGGATCAGATCGGATGCTCCATGAATCCCCATAGAGCGGCAGATGTCAGTGAAGACATCTACGCTGACACCCGCTGCTATCCGATCCGATCCTGTCCGTGAAATCTGGACGGATGGAAACCCTATTTTCCCTCCGTCTGGCGGATCGGATCGGATGGGTTTGGATGAGAACGGACAGGCGATCCATTCTCATCCGATTCCCCCATAGAGGACAGCCAGGATCTGACAGCTCCATCTCTGTACACAGTGCAGAGACGGAGCTGTCATCCACCTGCTCAGTGGGGATCGGCGGATTGATCCCCCGCTGAGCAGAACAGACTCAACGGAACGGACCAGTGTGAAAGGGGCCTAAAGCACAAAATGTGATCCAGTCAGGGTTGGTTCATCAGCAGGATATAAAAAAAAAAAAAGGATATACGCCCATAATGTAAACCATAAAAAAAACATTTATTCAAAAAATAACAAGTAAAACTTGCAAATCCTTGGGTAATAGGTTTAAACAACTTGCATATAGCAATAAAAACAGATACAATTGCTCTCCCAAAAAGCTGCAGGCTGTATGGCTGCACCAGACTCTACCACCGGTCAGCAAGCGTGCGTGATGACGAAGTGTTGTAGTCACGCCCAATAGACTTTAATACTGTTGGTGGGAATTAGATAGACATGCATAATAGAAATATATATACAGAACAAATGGGGATGGCAAAGTTTTCGATCCATTATATTCACCACTTGAGTATCAAAGGTAATTCTCATATGCTTCCATTTTTTTTTGCAGCTGATGGAATCACCTGTAGGTCTGGAGCTAGGGCTCAGTGACCTATACTGTACAATACTACTATGTTTGTATAAATGTAAAGCTTCAGGTGGCCACCAATATTTTATATATGTTGGCCCCCATGGCGCCCTAGGCACTGCCAATGCCTACTTTATAATGTATGCTAATATACCATTTACACTATAATATGCAAATGGACAGTTTGCATAATAATACAAATTTTAGTAATATTTATCTGGGATTCAGATGGGTTTTTCTAGAAGTTTTTTTAATACAAGTGCAATGACTAATATAGTTTTATTGTTGGTAGGGAAGCTGTTGTTAAAAATAATTCAGAAAATAATACTTAATAGAACCATAGAAATTATAACTATCATGGCAACTTAAGCCAGCTATAGATAGCTCGAATCTTGGTCAGTTCAGCGGGGATCGGCCGAGATTCAAACCATCTATGGGCAGGCTAAATGTTGATTCATCCAGCATGCTTGACTTGTAGCCACTAGCACACTAGCATTAATCACTGTGTTCTCCGGTCAGGGACGGCTCCTCTTTCCCCGCTGCCAGGAGAAAACAAAAGCTCCACAGGAGGGATTCCCCCTGACTGACTGTGTTGATGGGGGAATCAAGCTAAGTATAGTCAGTTTTAGGTGGGCGGGGAAGCCATCACGGCCAGGAGAAGACAGTAATTATTGCTAGCAGCTATAGCAGCCGCTAACGCTAATAGAGAATACAGCAGGCTGGTTGTACCCAAGTTGATTGATCAATCAACTTGGCACATTTGGCCTGCCCATTTACGGTGCAAATCTTGGCCGGTTTCAGCTGAACCAACTGAAATTAGAACCATGTATGGCCGGCCTTAGTCTGTTATAGACTTGCACCTTTAAGCTAGGGATCCTCAAACTATGGCCCTCCAGCTGTTGCAGAACTACATGTCCCATGAGGCATTGTAAGACTCTGACATTCACAGACATGACTAGGCCTTATGGGAATTGTAGTTCCTGAACAACTGGAGGACCATAAGACCCCTACAGTCTAAGCAATAGCTGGTCAGGAACAATGGAACATGAATAGTGAGGAGGGTACATGCAATCACTTGATGATATCATATATATAATGGTAAGCAAGTGATTGCCTGTCCTGTTGGGGAAATCTGGGCACTCCTAATGTATGAATGAAGGAAAGCTTACAGTATACATAATAAAGGAAGGAAACACACAAAATTGTCTCAGGAAATGCCAAGGGTCAAACACCAGTGGAGGAAGTCATCTGAGAGCAGGGGTCAGAACCATTTTAGCAAACCAACAATATCACACAAATAGAGAATGAAATAAAGACAATCAGAAGCTCTGTCATCAGAAAAGGCCTCAGTGTTTAAGTTGGAAGCAGGACATGAGAATGTCTAGTCTTTGTCAGAGCTCCTGGTGATGGTATTCTGAATCTCACACTCCCAGGAAGTGTCTCCTCAATGGTGACATGCCAGAGACAGATAATAAAACAAAAGGACTGTTAAGCTTTATCCCATCCGCTGATAAGCTTTACTGGAGCATAATACGAGCTGAAACTAGCAAAGGTCAAACTAGAAGCCAGCTAATGCGGAACTACACTGCACAGGCAGGGATTGCATTGGCAACTATCATCTTGGATAAAGTATTAATATTGGCTTAAGTATTACACTTCAGCGAATGCACAAAGCGAACATTTAAAAGCAGACAACTGCAAACCACTAAACAGTCTACAGGTGACCTGAGTCTCTATATAACTTTTCCATCTCTCATTCAGTCTACTTCTCAATCTCACCACCCTGTATTATGCAATCCCTAATTCTCCTTCTCATATTTGCATCCTCTCTCCTAAAACTTTCTCTCCTTTACCCCTGTACTCCGCCCCACAGCTTGTATATATCACCCTCACTCCTATCCTCACCTTATTATTGCACTCATCAACTCTTGCTGATTCTGAACCCACACACCAATAAAACCTCCAAGATACTGAGATGTGTCCCCCCACACAAATCATACTTCCATATCACCTCTCTCACCCTTCTGCCTCTCCTAACCTCTGGAGATATTTTCCCAAATCCTGGACCGCCATCATTTACCTTTGGCCAGCATACCCGTCACCCCCTGTCCACTGACATCAGCTGAAATCCACACAATCTGGTTTATATTCCTCTTCTACCTAGAGCCAGCCTCCCCTTCTCCTGCGCCCTCTGGAATGACCGCTCTGTTTGCAACAAACTCACCTCTGTCCATGACCTATTTATCACAAACTCCTTCAACCTGCTTGCAATTACTGAGACCTGGCTTCAAGAATCTGACTCTCCTTCTCCTGCTGCCCTCTCCCAACAAGTGCAAAGAAAAAAAAATAGCTGTTTATCCAGCTAGAAATCACAGGAGCTGATAACTTCCCATACTGTCTGCCTTTGGACTGTTATCAGTCAACATTGTTCCCTGCTATCTCTGTGGACTAAAAAACACCTACCCTTGTTATCATAGAGAAGAGTGGAAGATATTATGTAATCTTAAAGTGGTAGTAAACTCAGAATTTTTATTTGAACCTATAGATAAGCTTGTATTAAAGCCTACCTGTAGGTTTAATGAATATCTCCTAAACATGCACCATTTAGGAGATATTCTAGGAAGCAATAGCCCGGTAATGTCACCGGCGCATGCAGTCTGATAGAAATAGCATACCTGTGCTGTTCCTTCAGAGCTCTGTGTCGTTAACAGTGACTCCCACATGCATGCGCGGGAGTGACATCATCGTGGCTTCGCCATTCAAGCTGGCGCAGCCCGTGAATTCGCAAGGAAGACCGGGTGAAGATGGAAGTCTCTGCATCGGTGATAGCACGCCTCTGGAGGGCTTTATTTCAAGGTAAGTTTTTTATAATGTGCTAATATGCAAATAATAGCACATTATGCCTTTACCTTACAGGTTATTTCTTTTTGTAACATTTACTACCGCTTTAACACAGTGTTATGTAGTCCTAACACGCTAGCTGTCCTAGAGTGACTAAGCTGCTCAGTATGACTGTTACCCTTTGCCAGGAAGTGAGTTCATGGGAGGATTGCCAAGGTAAAATAAATGGGAAAAGTGTGAATAAATCTGCAGTAATATACATTTTTTGTTTTTGTGTTTAGTTTAGAAAAAGAGAATTCCCCTAATAGTGGGACTTTTTAGGCACTGGTTCAAAAAATGGTGTAAACAACAAAAAAGTTAAATAATGAAAATATAATTTATTGAAAAATACACAGTAGTTTAAAATATGGCAAGCTGTATACAATACATGAAATCAGCGAGCAGATAATAACCACAGGACCCCAGGGTGTGAAACCAGCGTTTCGAAGTCAAATTGTAACTCATTCTTCAGGGGGGACCTTGGGTAGCGGTAGATTCTGCTTTGTTGATTAAGATTGTGGGCCTGCCAGCGTAATGTTAAAAACAGGTGATCAGAGTGCTCAGAGGTCTGACCAAAAAGTGCTGCTCAGGAAAGTCAAACAGGATTATCAATGATGATCCACATTACGTGATCTCAGGGATATGTGCTAGCCAGCCAATGGCCGGTTGGGAACAGCTGAAATCCAAACTTTGGAGATCCTTGGAAATGTTCAGCAGCAAGAAAATTGTTGTTGTGATTAATTATCACAATTAATTGTGTTTCACAATGATAGTAATTGTTGATCGCTGTTGGAGATGTTTGAAACAGAGGGGCACTTTCGCGCATTTATGGTGGTCTTGCGACTTAATAAGGACATACTGGTCCAAGATTATTAATCTCATCAAACACATCACAGGCACCTCTATGGTCCTTGATGCTGCATGCTGTTTACTTCATGTAAATAATCTCTTGTATAAAAGCTATAAACACTCCTTAGTCAAACACCTACTAAATGCGGCCAAGGCGGTCATACCCCTTCAATGGAATACGCAAAACACCCCCAATACCAAAGACTGGGCGGACAAGGTGAAACTTATATATGACATGGAAGAGACCATCGCTATTAAGAAGGAATCGGATGTCGACTTCCATGAAACTTGGAGACCCTGGGTACTCTTCACATTGTCTGATGATTTTCCTAAATTGATTACACATTAAATAGTCTTGAGATGAGGCTACACAGCCTTCTGAGTTATTGACCTTTGTTTACCGAATATTATATCTGGTACATGACACCCAACCTGATTGATTAGGAATGCTCGCTGCAGAACTCCCTACCCCCATACTCACCTCACCCCTTCTATCAATTTCTCTTTTCTCTTTCTTTATCCCTCTCTACTCTGTCTTCCTTCCTCTCGGCCTCTATGGCCATCTGGTGTAGTGGTTCTTTCCCTGACTACACCAGTACCGGTTGATTTGTTGACTGTACGAGACTTTCAGGACATAATTCTTGTCAAATATGTCAACTTTTATACTGAAATGTCTGTCTGTATTCTTTCATGTTATATATTCTTGATGTTATACCAAAATGCTTACATTACTATTTTTCATTGTTACAATCTTATTCCTCAATAAAGCTCTTATTGAATAAAAAAAAAAAAAGAAAATTGTGTATTAGAGAGGATCATTATCTTCCTGGCAAGGAGGCATTGCTCCTTGCCAGGAAGATAATGATCCTCTCTAATACACAATTTTCTTGCTGCTGAACATTTCCAAGGATCTCCCTCACCTGTGAGAGATTTCCTTTCACTTCCTGTTATCACTATGGAAAAGGAAGCAAGGAAAATCTTAACAATGGAACACAGATGGCAGAAAAAGTTGACAGGGGCTTTAGTCCTACTATACTCTATTAGAAACAAAAAAACATATGCCTGTAGAATGGGCATGCATACGTGGTGTGTCTGGGCACACCCTAATCACCATGTGCAGCGCAGATTCCCCTTGATGCCCTTGCCACCCCCTGTTAGCTTCCCTTCTCTCCTCTTGCTACTATTGCGGGCACACAGGGGAATGTTTCAGGATGGAGAGCGGGGAAAGGGTCTGTAAATATGTCATTTACTGCATATACTGGCCCCTTTCTTTTCTGAATGAACACAGTGAGTGAGCGGTACTGCTCACTCACTGTGTTCATTCATAGCTGAAGCATAGTAAACTGGGTTTGTGAATGACCAGGAAGCCACTGGGCACAGAGTACTTCCCATATATTCGATGTCCAGTGCAGATGAGGCTGCAGAAAAAGGTACTGACTGGGGAATCTCTGTCCTCATTCCCTTTCCCTGTCTCAAAAGTGAGACATCAGGGGTCTGTTTAGACCCCTGATATTTCACCAAAGCCCCCCAACAGAGTTCCTAAAAAATTGTAAAAAAAATAATAAAAATATAAAAATGTAAAAATATTTCAATTAAAATCTACTGACACTGTCCACTGCTCTACTGACACCGTCCTCTGCCCCACTGACAAAGTCCACTGCTCTACTGACACTGTCCACTGCTCTACTGACACCATCCTCTGCCCCACTGACAAAGTCCACTGCTCTACTGACACTGTCCACTGCTCTACTGACACCGTCCTCTGCCCCACTGACAAAGTCCACTGCTCTACTGACACTGTCCACTGCTCTACTGACACCATCCACTGCCCTACTGATACTGTCCACTGCTCTACTGACTGACACCATCCACTGCCCTACTGATACTGTCCATTGCTCTACTGACTGACACCATCCACTGCCCTACTGATACTTCCATTGCTCTACTAATTGACACCATCCACTGTCCTACTGACACCAACCTCTGCCGTACTGACACATCCACTGGTCTTCTGACACCATCCACTGCCCTACTGATACGTCCATTGCTCTACTAATTGACACCATCCATTGTCCTACTGACATCAACCTTTGCCATACTGACACATCCACTGCTCTTCTGACACCATCCACTGCCCTACTGATACGTCCATTGCTCTACTAATTGACACCATCCACTGTCCTACTGACATCAACCTCTGACGTACTGACACATCCACTGCTCTACAGACACCATCCACTGCCCTACTGACTCATCTATTGCTCTACAAATTGACAGCATCCACTGTCCTATTGACACTAACCACTGCCGCACTGACATGTCCACTGCTCTACTGACATCATCCACTGCTCTACTGAGCTTTGGGGTGCAAACCCTAATGCAATAAGCTGTGCACATCTATCTTTAAATTACTATCTACATTTTGTTATTGGGTTAAAGGTAAAGCTTAGGGCCTACTTTCCAGTTCTTCTGGTCCACTCTCTGAAGTGCATTAGCAGAGTGGCTAAGTGACATTCTTGTTTTGTGGTTCTGGGTCTTGGGTTCTGGATCCGTATTCCTCCAGGGACAATATCTTCATGGAGTTTGTCCCGCAGTGTCTATGTGTGTAATAGGAACATTAGATCATAAGTTCCTTTAGGGACAAAATTTAAATAGTTATATACACTCAATAAAGAACGACGTAATATATTGGCGCTATTTAAGTAAACAAGTAAAAGTGTTGGGATGGGATAAGAGTCAACTGTTTTCTTGTCGCATTGCACATATTGTACTATTATTTATAATGGACTGGCATTAGATAAAAGCGGGGAAGTGGGATGATTGCGCAAAGCTTAAATTGTACAGCTTGTGCAACTGTTCATGTGACAGTATCTTCACTAAACTCAACAACAACTTCGCCTTTCCCTTTACTACTGGCCCCTTCTTGCCGGTCCTGCATCTGTATAAGGTTTTCCTGTAACTTTAAACGGCTTCCTTTATGCCCAGCACCATAACCATCCCTCCCCCACACACACTTTGAAGTTTCACATCCATTAAATGTAGCCTCAGGGGAGATATATATATATATACAGCATCAGGAACATCCCCCACAACCTCTCTTTGAAGAGGCAATATCATTGCTGTTAACCCCTTACCTATCATTAGACTGCCAAACTTCAAATCTTTGCCTTTTTATGCTTACACCATATGTTGCCTTGCATATATATATAATAATTTCACATTAGATTGTCCTATAGTCCTATTGTTGTTTGTGATATCCCATTTTTTGAAGGGTAGCTCAACTAACAGCAACTAAATAGAACTAGTCACTTTAGACAACGGTCTGCCGTTGTTGATCTTCTTTTGAAAATTCTATTTTCAAAACTAGTCTAAAAGGTCTGTAAACCAAGAAGAATCAGTACAACACATACACTTATTAATTCACATACAATTGAAAGCAACAAAACAAATAAAGGGAAAAAAAACAAAAAAAAAAAACATTTTTATTTTGTATTTGTTTTGTTGTTTGTTAATTGTATGTGTATTGATATTTGTATGTGTTGTATTGCTAATTTTTGGTTTGCAGACCATTTAGAGAATTTTCATGTTTATAGGGAACAAGAACCACTCATTGGTTTCAGCTGGTTTTTCAGTATTTTAGTAGGGTGTACTCTTGTTATTATTAAGTACAGATTGCGTGAAACACGTTCACAGCTGTTCTCTAACCATCTGGAGCTGTGATGTTGCTTTGACATTTTATATATTCAATAAAGTTTGCAAGATTCCCTTTCCCACCGGACTGGCACCAACCCTTTTGTTTTCTCTGGAAAACTTGCCACCTCGGACCAGACCAGAACCCAAGCCTATAGACAGTGGGCAGATTCTAAATGTTACAGGGAACCATGCTGCGTAATGGAATAACACTGCTCTAGGCAGTATTCTCCTGGAAGTCCAGGGTGGTGGGCAGAGCCTTCACAACCTCGGTTTACAGGACGTGGGTTGAATGATGATGGGTGTAATTCGATAGAGGAGTGGCACCATCTTGCTGGATCGATGAGTCCACCGGGGACAGCACTGAAGATCAGGTAAAGCTTCGTACACACGCAACGATTACCGGCCGACCGATCGGCCGTCTTTTGTCCAGTGTTGTTGTGTTGGTTGAAATGTGCTCTAGACTGCACACAAATTTTCTCGGCCAACAACAGCCCACTTCAGAAGTGATGTCATGTGCTGGTTTACTTTCCGTGTGTTTTTTCTTCTCTGAGCATGCCCAGTCTTGCTCATCTGATTTTTGTCTGCCGAAATCTGTACTGACTGACGGAAAATCAGCCGTTCTAGCATGCACACCAGATTTTGTTCGGCCGAAAAGTCACAGTCGGTTGTCGGAAGCATCATACTAACAAGCCGAAAATTGGCCGATCGGACGTTGGCCGAAAATTCACGGCCAACAATCGTTGCGTGTGTACGAGGCATAAGTATAGCAATTGTAGTTGCTTTGTTTTTTGTTTTTTAAAGCTGCTAGAAGTGCTTTTTTACATATAGTGCTCAAACTGAAAATGGACTTTAGGGCCTCATGCACACTGGACGTTTTTGGCTTCAGATTATCTCCCCAGCATGCTATCCTATGTGTCCATGCACACATAGGCTATTATCAGCAGTTTTTGGCAGGGGCATTTTCTGGCTGAAAAACCCCAGAACTAGAGGGTTTTAGGCCTCCTGCACACTGGACGTTATAAAAAAGCTTATGGCTCAAAAACGCTGATAAATGTTGAAAAGCTACATTTTTCAGCGTTTACTAGTTCTGGGGTTTTTTCCAGCCAGGAAACACCCCTGCCAAAAACTGCTGATAACAGCCTATGTGTGCATGGACACCAAGGCCTCATGCACTCCGGATGTTTTTACAGCTGCTGTTTTTGGCTTCAGATGTTTTTTTTCTGCAGCTAATAATCTCCCTAGCATTTTATCCTATGTGTCCATCCACACATAGGCTGTTATCAGCAGTTTTCGACAGGGGCATTTTCTAGCTGGAAAAAAACTCCAGAACTAGTGGGTTTTGAGAGGAGTTTTTCAGCTGTAAACACGCTCTAACTCTGATAAAAGCTTAAAAACGCTGAAAAACTTTGGTGTTTATCAGCGTTTTTAAACTATAAGCTTTTGTGGGAGTATAGTTTTGCTAAAAAACGCTACAGCTGAAAAACCCTAAAAAATGCTGGAAAAACTCCTACAACTACAGCTGTCTACTGGCGTTTTAATAATGGCCAGTGTGCATGAAGCTTAAGGCCTTTTATACTTAAGTCCTTATGTGCATACTTTTTCTTGGTCAAGGTATCAAGCCAGAAGATCAGGAAGACAGCCAGGAAGCTCAAATTTTCAGGTGTGGTTGGCAGTGATATCCTCCACGGTTTTCTTATTTCAAGTTTACACAAATTACTCTATTACCGCTATTCAAAACCACAGGGGTTCTTAATCACCCTATTATTGACCTTATCAGGGAGGACCCAGTTCTACTTTGCACAAAACTGCCAAGAGTATGTTTTCCATATAGGCCATGGTTTTCCATGTCCTGCCTGTGAACTTATCATTCAGACCCGTAAATGACCCCTACAATTATTACTGGGAGTGGTGATCTTGTGTTTTTGTATTTCTGGAATAGGACTGCAGCTCTAATAAACACATCACCTACATAGTACATAATTTTGTAAAATGTCATGCTTTTAGGTTCTCATTTTCACCTTGTTATTGTATTATTCTTTTCAGATATTTCTATATTTTTTTGATATTTCCCAAGTAGAGGAGAGTCATATTTTTCATTGAGCTACTTTGTACCTGTCTTCCTTAATGGTTATTATGCTTAGATAATGTTGGTGTTTTCCTGTTTTGTGGGATCTGTAGAGTTAGTTTGCAGATGAAGCTTCAAGGGATATTAGAGATAATTGTCGTTCCGCAAGAAGTTGCTGGCCTTGGGCGTTAAGGATGAAGAGAGATGACGTAAAGACTCATTAATCTAGATCCATTAACTCTTATACAGTGAACTGCTGAAATTTATGTCACCCTTTTAGTCAAATTGTAGTCTTCATTGTTGTTCAGGGTAGCTGGTAAGAGTTTTTTTTTTTTTTTACAACATTGCTATACACAATGGAATTCCTCAATGGCATTAGCCAATATACGTATCTAATATGGACCTAAAGTGACCTGGCCTCCATTACTGCCGTTTCCTTGGAAATTCACTTAGAGACATTGCTCCCTGGAAAAGAGACATCTGCTCCCTGGGAAAGCAGATAATGACAGTTGATATTTTTGTACTATGAACAGGAATTGTTAAATGCAATATTATTGCATTGGGTATTAACATGTAGATGTTTTGAAAACTATTTTCCAAGTTTCTTAACTTTAGGCGTCATTGTTGCTTTGTGGGTAAAATTAAGGAATTAAAATGGGCAATGTTGTAGTGATTAAAAGTGATTTTGGTGGTAGTTTTTGTCATAATGATATGTGAGCTCTGGATTAACTATAACAGCGGTTACAATTTATTTTTTCAATTGTGTGCTCACATTGTATAACAATAGGTTAATTTTCCCTTCCTCGCCCTCTTTGCCTAAAATGGAAAAAAAAGAATACAACAAAGAAATGTGGGTTTCAACTTATAGCTCCACCTAGCGACTCTTTTAGCCTATTATGAAATGTTGTTGAATGAGGACTCAACTGCCACCATTAGATGACATAATTATACTGCACACAATAAGAATATTACAGGTAGACTTGCCAAGTAAAATTGAAATATACAGAATAACATTGGCTCAAAGTGGAGCCAAGAAGGAACTGACATCCACTTCCCATCCTTCTAACGTCTTTCACATCTTCAGATTGTTTTCTCCACTCTTCCGGTACTGTGCAGAGCTATGTCAAATAAGGTGAACTGTAGTCTGTAATGACAGCTCTACTTATTTTTGTGCAACTTATATTAGGACTGTTATATGGGGTTTTTTTTTAGCAATTTTCCTTTTTTAGAGTGATATTGAATTCATCAAGAATGATAAATGCTTTTTTGAACCCACTCAAGCTAGATGTCTTTTAAGCTGCTCTTTTTGCAGACAAAACATTAGTTAATCACAACCGTAGGTATAGCAAAGTGTGTGCTATTAGGATTGTCTATGTTCCCACATCAAATAAGGGCGAGCCTCCACATCTGATGTTTCTCATTATTTGTGGATTATTGACTGAAGAACATAGTTTAATAAGACAGCTTTATTTTAATGAATATACTGCTGAAAATGCACAGATGTCAACATTTCTCCATGGATCCCCAAGCTAAACAATATTTTCAGCAAATTTTTTGGTTTGCGCACCAGTGATTTTTAAACCTCACCCTAACCGTTTAAGCTGTGCCCAGTTTTCAATTACCTTCAAAGGCATTAGCAGGCTCATGTGCAAGATAAACAAAATCCAAAAGCATTGTTCCATAGCAGGAATAGACTAGCATTGGGCCTGCAAGCTGCATTGGAATTAAGTGATATCATATCCATAACCTCACTTGAGTAATAACTCCACTTCACACCCAGCAATGTTATTATTGAGCCCCGTTTTCTGTTCCCTACCACCTACCATGTGGTTACTGATGCAAACCTAAAATCAGTGAAATGTGACAGGGCTTCAATCCTTTATATTCATACCATGAACACTCTTATTTACCTCTGAGGTATGAGAGGTAAGAGCGAGACTTAATTCAAACTGTGTGATTCGACGCTGGAAATTTAAAAAAAAGACAAACGTAGAAAGTAGCAATCAATATGAGTGTATTTAACCCTGCAATTTACTGATATATCATTTCTAGATATCAGCTGCCCAGCAAGGAATGGAATTTATAGTTTTCAATAGTTCTCAATTATACAACATAATGTGTACAACATTACAAAGAAACTATAAATTGGCATAAATTGGAGCCCATAATCAATCACTGCAAGATTATATTCCAGTATTCATAATATAACACAACGGTCAAAATCCAGCATGTACTGGATGGCAGCCATGTGCTATAATGTATATAATACAATACATCTTTTATAACCATAAACCATTCATCACCTACTGTTTCAGCCAATCCATCACTCCTTACCATAGCCAATCCAAAGTCATCTACCAGCACTCTGCACTTTGCAGCTTCTAGCCACAAATTACTGTATCTATTGTATCTATCACCCTTTCTCCACATTCAAGCAATTTATCACCCCTCCTTACTTTACATCATCCCCTTTTGAAACCTTTGGTCAACCTTTTTCATCCAATCCTTCACAACTATTTCTGTAGTAGCCATCCTTTTAGCCCCTTCTATATAAGTAGTCATGCTTTCTTTTGTATGTAATGCATTTATAGACAACTTTACTGCCCAAATCAAGAGGAAAAAATACTTTCTTCAGAACAGTTTCCACATATTGTAGAAGTGATCAGTGTAAACATTTGAGATTGACTCTTTCTTACGTAGGTAGCAAATAGGGCTAGCAGATTTCCACTTCCTCTTCTCTCCGATGACAGGCTTTCTTAGAAAACCTGGGTCTGGGTGGTGTGGGCACTTTGTAGTATATCAGATTGTGCTGTCAACAACCAACAGCACAGCAAGGCCTTTGGTGAAGAAAGAAGATCAAGGAGATCAGATGGTTGAGGAGATCAACTGCAGGCCATTCTCTGAGAGCTAAACACAGATTTGACTTAGCACTCCGGCATATACTATTACCAATGGTGTGCTTCTCTATTGGTCATGTATTTCCACTAAGGGTGACCACTCCCCAACGCAGATACCAAACTATTGCCCAAGGCATTGCCCCACAGGTATCCATTTTACAAATATGGCTATGCATATCCAGAGAGACACTTGCTGATAGGGTAAGATGGAGCTTTTTCCTTAATACGAATACTGGCTACAGGTTGACCAAGCTGGTCCTATGGCAAAAGATGGATTAACTTTACAGAGGTAGTTGGAAAAATGATAATGTTTGAAATGCTATAGTCATCTCTATGTTTCTAATAAATACACTGTTCTCTTTTTTATACATTTTACGTGCCTTGTGGGAATTTTTACAATTAGTTAAACTAGATGGAAATCAGAAACAGAACAAAGAACCAGGAGCTGATTGGGTGTGCTGTTTTATTTCCTTATTCATGCACACCCTCTTCCAGATTTGTAAGGCAGGAGTGAGCTCGCTGACCTCACGTTAACAGCTGTGCAGCAGTCTTTTTTTTTTCCCTGCCTGTGGAGTCCATATAGCACTCCCTGCCAAACAGAAAAAAAAATCTTTCCTTTGGCTTGCCAAAAAGTATTCCATTCTTTCATTGCTGTAAATCTGCATCCAAGAGAATCAGCTTCAAGCCCCATGGCTTAAGTGAGCTTGGATTTATATGCATGATTGTGATAAACAAAGAAGCATGCCCATGCACATTATTATTTTTACAAAACACACAATAGATTTAAAGTGCTTGATATCTGTTGTAGAAATTGTCTAATATGTTACAGGTGACAATTTATTCCCTTTTCTGATAATGATGAGAAATCATATAAAGCAATATGTTGGTCAACACAGTGGCTTAGTGGTTAGCCATTCTGCCTTGCAACACTGGAGTCCCTTATCTGCATGGATTTTTTTTGTTGTCCCTCTGCTTGTGTGAGTTTACCCCAGGTATTCGTGGGTTTTCTCCACGTACTTCGGTTTCCTCCTACATTCCAAAGACATGCTGGTAGGTTAATCAGCTCTTGTCTAAATTGGCTCTGTGTGTGCATGTATGCATGCATTATAGATCGGGATCTATCTTGTAAGTTTATTGAGGGCAAGGACTGATGTGAATGCACAAAATTTAAAGTGCTGCATAAATTATGAGCACTATATAAATTGCTTTTATAATATGTTTGCCCACCTTAAGATCTCATAGGTCAGAAATAAGTCAATAGTAATATTTTTTATTGATTTCGGTGCTACATAATAATACATTATTACAATTATGTATGTTGTATATAGATTTACATGTGTGATATCATATCCTGATTTGAATTCCCGTTTTTCTGTATCCACAGGGCTGGCTACAGCAGTATGGCTATCTTCCTCCAGGTGACCTCAGAACTCACACATTACGCTCCCCACAGTCTATGTCTGAAGCCATTTCTGCTATGCAAAGGTTCTATGGGTTGCCAGTGACTGGGAAGATGGACAGTGACACAGAAAGGTATGATATCTTTCTCTAAATTTATTTTTTTTGGCCTAAACAAAAGTAACCGGAGCAGCATAGCTCAGTACAATTTGGTAAAAAAGAATAAATAAATAAATATTAAAGTTAACCACAAATATGCAGATAGTGGGAATCTGATGCAATAATTTTATTTATCTAATTTACATTGTCAATCATGCAAAATTAGTCCCAATCAATTAATCAATGTATAAGACTGGTACAACTTGTTCTGGTTACTGGAACATCATACCATTTTCCCCAGGTCTTTATTGTTATTATTATTATACAGGATTTATATAGCGCCAACAGTTTGTGCAATGCTTTACAACGTTGGAGCAGACAGTACAGTTACAATACAATTCAATACGGGAAGAATCAGAGAGCCCTGCTCCTTAGAGCTTACAATCTAAGAGGGAGGGTCAAGAGATACAAAAGGTAATAACTGCAAGGGATGGGCAGATGAAGTAAATGAAAGTACAGTTGTTAGGTGGGGGCAGGATAGTCTTTTCTTAAGAGAAAAGTTTTCAGGGATCACCTAAATGTGGATAGATTTGGAGATAGTTGGACAGATTGGGGAATTCCACAAGATAGGGAATTCCAAAGTATGGGAGAAGCTCGGGAGAAATCCTGGATGCAAGTATGGGAGGAGGTGCCGAGGGAGCTAGAGCAAGAGGTCTTGGGCGGAACGAAGAGGACATTATCATTATATTATTATTACTAGTACTATATTTGCAGACGTAAGACTGTCCAGATCACTGGATTAGCTTCAGATGTTGATAATAAATTGAAAGCATACTGTATATACATAATACAAATGAGGGTTTATGAGTAATATATTTGTTATAGAGACACATGTTTGGCATGCCTCAAGCATGCACTAATTTAGTCTTGTGCTTCTCATACTGTGGCAATGTATATCAAGCATCTAGAAGCATTCAAAAGCACTTTCACCTAGCAGCAAGAGGGTCGCTGGTTCGAATCCCAACCACGACACTACCTGCCTGGAGTTTGCATGTTCTCCCTGTGCCTGCGTGGGTTTCCTCCGGGTACTCCGGTTTCCTCCCACACTCCAAAGACATGCTGGTAGGTTAATTGGATACTGTATAAAAAAAATTGGCCCTACTATGTATGTATGAATGTGAGTTAGGGACCTTAGATTGTAAGCTCCTTGAGGGCAGGGACTGATGTGAATGTGTAATGTATATGTAAAGCGCTGCGTAAATTGACAGCGCTATATAAGTACCTGAAATAAATAAATAAATAAATAATGACACATACACTACACATTACACGTACATGAACTTTAATGGCATCCCAGTTTTAGTCCGTAGGGTTCAATATTGAGTTGGCCCACCCTTTGCAGCTATAACAGATTCAACTCTTCTGGGAAGGCTGTCCACAAGATTTAGGAGTGTGTCTATGGGAATGTTTGACCATTCTTCCAGAAGTGCATTTGTGAGGTCACTGATGTTCGCGAGAAGGCCTGGTTCGCAGTTTCCACTCTAATTCACCCCAAAGGAGTTCTATCGGCTTAAGCTTAGGACTCTGTGCAGGCCAGCCAAGTTCCTCCAACCCAAACTCCCAAACAACCCATGTCTTTATGGACCTTGCTTTTTGCACTGATGTGCAGTCATGTTGGAACAGGAAGGGGCCATCCCCAAACTGTTCCCACAAGGTTGGGAGCATAAAATTATACAAAATGCCTTGGTATGCTGACCCTTAAGAGTTCCCTTCACTGAAACCAAGGGGCCAAGCCCAACCACTGAAAAATGACCCCACGCCATAATCCCCCCTCCACCAATTATTTGAGACAGTGCACAAAGCAAGGTCCATAAAGACATGGATGAGCAAGTTTGGGGAGGAGGAACTTGACTAAGTCCTGACCTTAACTCGACAGAACACCTTTGGGATTAATTAGAATGGAGGCTGGGAGCCAGGCCCTCTCGTCCAGCATCAGTGCCTGACCTCACAAATGCGCTTCTGGAAAAATGGTCAAACATTCCATGGACACACTCCTAAACCTTGTGGACAGCCTTCCCAGAAGAGTTGAAGCTGTTATAGTTGCAAAGGGTGGGCCAACTCAATATTGAATCCTAAGGACTAAGATTGGGATGCCATTAAAGTTCATGTACGTGTAAAGGCAGGCATCCCAATACTTTTGACAAAATAGTGTAAATATACATCGATTCATTTCCATGTCATATTTATTCTTAGATACTAATACCTGGTTATCTTTAGGGCTATGAAAAGGCCACGCTGCGGTGTCCCAGATAAATTTGGTGCTGAAATAAAAGCCAACGTGAGGAGGAAAAGATATGCCATCCAGGGTCTAAAATGGCAGCACAAGGACATCACTTTCTGGTATATTAAAACATATATTTAGAAGGAGAATCTGTTTATATTAACATTTCACCTTTACTTTTAGTATAACGTTTGTTTTCTCCCAGCATACAGAACTACACACCTAAAGTTGGCGAATATGAGACAAATCAAGCCATCCGGAGAGCCTTTGCTATTTGGGAAAGTGTAACTCCACTGCACTTCACTGAGGTTCGATATGTGGACATTCAAGATGGACATGCAAAGCATGCTGACATCATGATCTTCTTTGCTGAGGGGTTCCATGGGGACAGTACCCCTTTTGATGGAGAAGGGGGCTTTCTGGCACATGCATACTTTCCTGGGCCAGGTATTGGAGGAGATACTCACTTTGATTCTGCAGAGCCATGGACAGCCAGAAATGATGATTTAGATGGTAAGGACAAAGTCACACTCAGAATGAGAAATTTTTACAGCATGGAGGATAAGCAGATTAAAAAGGAATCGGTAATATCAGTAATAAAAATGTAAATACTTCTGTTTACTTAGGTAATGATCTGTTCCTTGTGGCTGTTCATGAACTGGGACATGCATTGGGATTAGAACATTCCAATGATCCATCAGCAATCATGGCCCCATTTTATCAGTGGATGGACACCCAGAACTTTCAGTTACCGGATGATGACCGTAGAGGAATTCAACAGATATATGGAAGTGGTAAGAGGCTGGAGACAACACAGTTAAATGAAATGCTACAAGCTATGTCAAAAGCAGATATATTAGTTGAATAGCATTTTAGGAATCCATATGCTGTACTCAGTGCTTTAAGTGGTCCAAAAGAGGTGCCGGTACTCTATTATAGCCCCCACCCCACATCAGGGTCCCCACAGAGCACCCCCCCGGCCTGGGCTGGGACTCTGGAGCAGGGGGACTCACTGGTGGTGACTGATCTGGCTCTGGAGTGAAAAATATTCTTGGGGGGGCAATTGAGGTGCAGATGTCAAAAATGAGCGTACTGGTACGCTAAGGCGCACAGATAGGTGACGGTATGCTCAAGAGCCATATTTGGGAGTGGCTGTACTTAGTACCAGTGCATACCGGCCCACTTAAACCACTGGCTGTACTGTATATACACTATATGTGAATGTCTACAATTATGCAATAAATTAATAGAATATGTGCGTATTTCAAAGATTGTTTACTCCTATGTTTTGTCCGAGAGTTAAAGTGGCCATAGACAGTTTCGTTTTTTTGGTTCAGCCAGGGGGGCTGGGTGGAGAAATGCCCCCCCCCTCCCCCCCCCACTGGAACATTGTATTCTGACAGCAGGACCCAGCCCTTTCAAGATATGCTGATCTACAAATATTTCCCAGCTTGCCCATTCGACAGAAGTCAATCTACTGATCGACTTCTGTAGAAAAGGGATAGAAAACAAACTGACCAAAATTCTGCAGGTCCCTGCAGGCCAGCTTAGAGTGTCCATTTGCCAGTCTAAGAGAAAGTCAGTTTCTATATAGGTGACTGGGGGATAACTGGGCTATTGCTTGTATTATGAAAACAGATATATTTTAAACTCATGTTTACTGATTTTCCACTTATTCTTAGGCCATGGAGAAGGACCACCACGTCCCACACGTGCACCTCAGCCAACTCCACGATACCGTCCAGATGTCCCAGATGACCCAAATGTTCCTCCTTACGGACCAGATATCTGTCAAGGCAATTTTGACACCGTTGCTGTGTTGAGAGGGGAGATGTTTGTGTTTAAGGTTTGTGATCAGAAATCTTTCTTAATTTAAAGACTAGGTTATCATCTACGTATCTCTTGATTTAAACAAAATATCTCTGCAGGAACGCTGGTTCTGGCGTGTGCGTAATAATCGTGTAATGGATGGTTACCCAATGCCCATTGGACACTTCTGGCGTGGGCTCCCAAACTCAATAAATTCGGCTTATGAACGAAAAGATGGAAAATTTGTCTTCTTCAAGGGTAATTAGTCAATACTGTAGATTTTTCAGTGTTTAATAAATAATTATTAACTATCAATTAACAATAAAAAAACAGGACACATATCATGTTGTTATAATAATTTTGAGATATTCATCATTATTTTCTGTCTTTTTTTGTGTGTTCAGGGGATAATTACTGGGTATTCGATGAAGCCATTCTTGAGCCTGGATACCCCAGAACATTAAAAGAAATGGGCCGGGGATTACCAACTGATAGGATTGATGCTGCCCTGTACTGGATGCCAAATGGAAAGACCTATTTCTTCAGGGGAAACAAGTAAGTGATTTTGTGAACTGAAAAGGGAGGAGAAGATAGGACATTTCTACATCCTAATGGCTAAATGAAAAAGACAACTCCCGCCAAACAGTTAAATCATCAATAGAAAAACATGTGGGAGCTCTTTTACATACCAATGCCAAAAGATTTCTAAAGGAATGACCATGTTTTGTGACTAGTTATGACTGCTGTGCTACTCAGCCGGATAACATACTCAAAGTGACTGTACTATTTAGAGCCTCTAACTGTGCAGGCTTCTTTTGAGGCTTTATCCACACTATAAGCTTAAAAAATGCCATAAAAACCCTGGATTACAAACTTTTTTTTTTTTTTTTTTGTGCCAGCTTCTAGCAGCAGTTAGAAGCTTTCAGCTTTTTTTTCTGCTGGAAAATCGCACCCAAAAATGCCTAGAAGGTGAAGCTTTAAAACCGCGTCTAGACTAAAATAGTGTGCATGATCATAAAAAAATGCCCAAAAGCTGTTGCTAGTAGCTTCTTTTTTAAGCTAGTGTGTATTGAGCCTTACTGAATACTACTTTGTTGTTGATCCAGAGCAAAAGCTTACTTTTCTGTAAGCTTAAGAGCTTCCCACTGTTATTTATCAGTTTACCCAGCAGGCATTCCCACTGTAAGTTTGCATACCAAAACTAAGCTGACAAAAAAGACAGAGGTTATGAAATTAAACTAGCTAAATTTTTCAACAAATTTGTACATTAATATTGCCTGGAGTTATTATTTGAAAGAGAAGTATGGCCAAAGCTTTTTTGGTCATACTTCACTTGTGGGTCACAGAGCTGCTGCAGGCTCTGAAAGATATTGTTGGGATCCACCCAGCTGATTGACAGCTGATTGTGGCCGAGAGCTGAAGCCAGGTGTGACTGCCCCATGTCCTACCCGTTGCTCCAGGGAGGACTGGAGGAGCAGAGTGGAGAGTGATGACTGGCAGTCACTGCGCTGCGCTGCAAGAAGCCCAAGAACTGAGCAATCAGTGGTCATATGATTGCTCAATTCACGGTTTTGGAGCCCAAGTGAGAGAGCTGCAGGATCACAGTGAAGCTGCATCATAGAGGTAAGTATTTGTGTTTGTTTGTTTTTTTTTTTTAAACCCCAAAGTTAAACCTGTGCTTTGACCATGCAGTGCAAAGCAACAAATTTGTTTAATTAGCCCTTCAGTCCATCAGCCCATACCATTCCTTTGCTTCTCAATCGCTCTGGTCAACTTCTGGGAATAAAGAAGAAAGACATTTCTGTGTAAGCTCCATGTTGGTGCCATTAGAGCTTTACCAGGGCTCAGGACTTTGCCTGTGACAATGCTGACCCAATCACCAACCACCAGCACTGTCACATAGAGTTAGTCACGTGCTACCCCATACCCAGAGGTTTCAGGTATTTTTCCCTTAAAAAAGCAATGGATAATTTAAAAAAGGGTGAGTATACAGTATGCTGCTTTGGTAGAGGGGCAATAAAGCTGTAGATAGGCAAAGCACAGCTTTGCTTTTAGAAATATTTTGGGGTATTATTCACATATTTTGTCCCTCTTTTCTTTCAGTTACTATCGGTTTAATGATGAGATGAGAGCTGTAGATTCTGATTACCCAAAGAAAATCAAAGTATGGGAAGGAATCCCTGATTCTGTTCGAGGAGCATTTATGGGAAGTGATGGCGGTAAGGAAGGCATATTCTTACAAATTATGAGGAATTATTCGGTTTGTCATGTATGCGCACATGTACAAAACCATTAGGACACACCATGTGAAAATGGTGGTTTATTCTGAGAGTTTTGAACACACTATGTTCTCTAATGTGTAAGTTCCCTGACCAACTTTGCGACAATGTTGAATTCACTGCATCTGCCTATACACATTAGAGGACAGGATCTGCATAAACTTGTAAGTTCAGGTTTATCTGACTGGAGGGGGGAGTGGGAAGCAGAGGCTGCAGGACACAAGTGACAGAATTTGGAGGCAAGTTTCCAACCCATCTGATCTCTCATTCCCCTTGGCAGGGCTGGTTGGCTTTGCCAGCCTCTGCCCATACACACAATATTGTAGCCCAATCCAACAGTTTCTGGGTTACATTTCATGTCAGTTAGTACTTTTAAATCTATTTCTATAACCATTTCAAGGCAGTGCCATCTTAAGAGCATTAAAGGGCCCCGGGCAATGCAGTGCACTGGGGCCCTCCCTGCACAATCACCCATGAGAATGAAAATGCAAATTATCGATAAGGTGATATTTATTGGTACAGCAGTGCCAGGCTAATGACAGCTTCCAAGTTCAGCAGCTGGGTCCGGTGAACACACACACACGGACGGGAGTCAGACTCAACTGTCCTGTGTGTGCCTGTTCCCGTGGAGGCGGACAGGCATTCCTGCAGTTGTGGGCTCCCCCTCCATGGCCCAAGTGGCCTGACAGCAGCACAGGGCCAACAGGCACTTGCCACCTGCTGATGCACATGGGAATCTGGACTAATGCTTGGCTGGGGCTCGGTCGCTGGACAAGTGGGGCCCCCGGGCAACTTCCCATCGTGCCCATTCGGTAAGATGGCCCTGTTTCAAGGGTCAGTGCAAGTAATAGTTGAGACTGTAAATTTTGTCAAATGGATATTGTTTACTCCTTGATAAGCTGAATCAGAGGTGTCTGAAATAAAAAGTAAAGCGGGGTAACACAGCACATGCCTGTTGTTTTGCTTCCAAAAGTTTCTTGTCTACTAAGCCCAAACGAAGGGACACTGCAAAATAGGTTTATCTTGTGTCTTGGTCTCCTGTACCGCATGAGACTTGCTGACATCTGGACCCCCTCGCCAGTGGGATCTGGTATGCTTTCCTTCCAGGCGGGTGGTTTGATGAGTTGGAGGTCCCTTATACTTGGTTGATCACTCAGCCGAAGCTTTAATATTATCCTTCACAGATTCTGATGCAGTTGGTCTCATAACCTATTAAACATGTTGTATTCGCCAGAACTCCACCATGTAACCAGCATGCAAGACAATACAATTATTACCTAAAGCTTTGTTAGAAATGAATATAAGATGCTGAAGGGTGAGGGTAATCGGGGTAGGTTGTGAAGGAATAGATGTATCTGTTGTCTGATAGTCTCTTTATTGTGGATAGTGAAAACTTCATTATCAACAGCCTTAATGAAGCTTGTAAACATGTGTTTTAAGCATAATTGAACTAGTTTTATACTATACTACTTTTATATATTTTTATGTTGTTTCATATATCTTAACTGGCACCTGCAAAGTCCCAATACTAGGCAAGAATCTTATTGAAAAAAACAGGAATGCTTGCTGTGCATGCCTTCCCCCGTGACCATCTCTCAATAATAGCCTTAAACAATATGATCGTTTATGTTTAGTGCTGGCTGGCATAGATGCCCATGGTTGTTTGGTATTTCCTGTACATTCAACCACTCTCTAGTATATTTAGTTAATTTGTAGCTTATCTAAACCAAAAACAAAAATGTTATATATTTCATCTTACAAGTCCTCATATGTGGTGGCTGCATTCATTTTTAGCTCTTTTGTCCTTTACTTTCATCTTCTAATAACACACTTCGTTCCTTCATGTCTACACTCATTTCTCCACTGTATTAATGGAGGATGCCATGGTTGTCACAAAGGCTGGACTACCTTTAATCTCACAGGAAGTGACAAGTTCAGTGCATTTTTGGCTAGATCAACAAGTTTTTTTCTCTACTTGTTGAAAATGTTATTAGCATGACAAGGGAAAACAAATGTAGCCAGCACATCTACAGACTGGCAAGCTGCCATATATTAAAGTGGAATTCCAGTCTAAATCTAACTATTCTTAAAAATACTTCCTCCCCCCTTCTTACATCTGTGCTGACTAACCTGTGTAAGAAATATGTGTACACTTACCTATTTTCAGCCTGCGTGGGCTCCCTTGTGTCAGTCAGCGACGACTGCAGGGGAGAGGAGGGACCGCCGACAATGCATGGGCCATGGGAATCTATGGATGACCTCACTACTCCCAGGCATTCCCAGCCACTGTCAAGCGCTCTCTGCAGTCATTGCTGGCTGACAGAGGATTACATGACTGGATCGAAGCAGGTTGAAAATAGGATAAGGGATCTACATCTTTTTATTTTTATTTTTTTACACAAGTTAGTTAGCATAGGTACAGTATTTGGAGGGGATAAGGAGCATTTTTAAAACTAGGTAGATTTCTAGTTTAGATTGTTTTGGGGTTCAGATTTGCTTTAAGACGATGGGGAAAGAGTCTTGGGGGTTTCATTAACCTTTTTATTTTACTGTAGCATTTCTTAATTCTTAGGTTCTCTTTCCTTTTATGTTTTGCAGCCTTTACCTATTTCTACAAGGGTAACAAGTACTGGAAGTTTAATAACCAGCAGTTGAAGACAGAATCTGGTTTTCCCAAGTCTGTTCTGCAAGACTGGATGGGTTGCAGAACCGTCAAGCAACCTGAAGATAATGATGTTGATGATGACAGAGAAGTAGTAATCATTGAAGTTGATGAAGCCAGCGGAGGAATAAGCATGGCAGCTGTTGTAGTTCCAGTGCTTCTTTTGCTTTGTGTCCTGTTCCTTGGACTGGCCGTATTTATCTTCAGGCAGTATGGCACTCCCAAAAGGCTTCTATACTGGCAGCGATCCCTGCTGGACAAAGTGTGAGACATCACATATCTGGACCCTCCCCCCCATTGCTGTCTCTCTGGCCCTCCCATGCCTCCCTCACACAGATTTCATGGGGAGCAGTAATAGCCTCCTGGGGAGGGAGAAAGGGAGAGAGGCAGTTTGCACCATCTTTGCCGCTATTTATGTGGCACACATCATTGCATTTAACCCCTCCATTGCCAGACTGGAGCCATGTCTTCCATAATGGTTATTGCACGGGTACAAGTTGTAGTTTTTCGTTAGTAATTTGTTGGGAAGTGCTCTCAGTATAGCTACCACTTGCAGGAGTCAGAGCAGAGATGGACACCCTTTTAAAGGGTCTGGAGACATTACCTTAAGTTGTGTGTTTATTCTTTCCAGAACACTACAATCCCTTGCTAAGATGAATAGTTTTTTTGCTAAGAGCATACAGCCTGAACCTTAGTCATGGCTGGGGTACATGGAAGTGCAAGTGGGGGAAGACCACCCTGTCTGGCCATGTGAGCTTTTGTCCAAAGGTTGTTTCCTCTGTGCCATACTGCCAACTGCCAATAGCACAGCTAGCTTTACTAAGAGCCAACAGAAGGACGTTATTAGTCAGTAAGAAGATATTGACTTCTGTATATAACCTGGGTCACAGCTGTGTAATGGGGTACAATGTTCCAGACTTTTGTGACAAAAGCATTTATAATAATTTGGTAAAATAGAAGGGCCTGAGGTCCAATTTAAGTTGGGAAAAAAAAAAAAGAAAAAAATATGTTTTCATAGTAACCAAACGTGTGTGACAAGGACAATAATGTTTTGTCCTTAGGATTTTCAAGTACTGTCTGTGATATATGATCTAGAGGAAGCTGAGATAGGTAAGTGTATTTTTGCAGAGCAGGAATCTGTACCTGGAGAAAAAGAGGGACAAGTTTAAGGTCAGTGCCACCCAACTCCCAGAGTGCCTTGAAAAATGCCCTGTAAACCCATCCATTGTACTTCTACGTTGCCTCTATGCTCTATTCTTATAGATATAGAAGGAAAGCGTTTCAATCTCAGGGTCTTCTCCTGGTATCTGACTTGGATGATGTCAATAGATGCTTATATATACTTGGTTTAGTCACTACTTTCAGGTCCTGGCAGAGGCAGCATTGTGTTGGCTTTCTGTGATGTAAGGGGTTGATCACTGCTCTGAAAGATTCTTGCAGTTCTCTTGTCAGAGAAAGGACTGGGCTCACAATGTTTCAGTCCATACAAAATGTTAACAATTGCTCTGCAGGTCTCTGGCTGTAGTGGGGTTAATCATGGTTGCTTAGTGCCCCTGTAATTGACAAAAAGAAACATCAGTGCTCTGTGAATCTCATGCACAGGGAAGGAGTTATTCACAGCTCTGCAAGTTTCTGGCGGGGTGAGGTTAAGAAGGGCAAATTACATGGTACGGTCAGGGGGTGGGGGTCACATTTCCTGTCTTGTTTCCCGTCTTCTTATTTTTTGTTTATATTTGATTATTATAATTAATATTATTTGATATTAAGGCAGCTCCTGCAGGTCAGGCCGCTTTGCATCTCCCACCTGTCCACTGCCAGAAGGATCCATCTTGTTCCACTGGTCCCTCTAGCAGTGAGTGGGTGACCTCTTCACCCCTCCCCTCCAAGCATGGAGCTTGGGGTCAGGGTTTGCACAAGATTATGGGGGCAAAGAGAAGCATGTGCCCTTTCTAACCTAACCCCCCCCCAAGTGCCTTATATCACCTGTAACCTCAAACCTAAAATGTGCATCATTCCCTTATTTTAATATGTGCGTGGAGGGGTGTGGGAGATCTACCAAATGGAATTAATTAAAGCTTCTCTCTTGTGGACAAAGTTGTGTTTTTTATTTTATTATTTCCTGAAGTCTTTTTTTAAAAAATCTACCAGAAACTATTTGTTATGGACCTATGTTTTTTTTTATATCAGAAATATAAAAAAATATAAAAACAGAGATTTATCTGTGTTCATTTATCTCACATACACTAAGTAGTACATTTAAAATAATTGTGGAATCTCTTAAGCTTGAACATTTAGTTAAGTGACCATCCTAACTTTATACATTTTATATTTTCCTAAATTGTGCTTTTGGTGTTTCCTTCTTCTTTTTATGATTTTTGGTAATCTTCTAAGCCAATCTAAACACTACACATTTCACATCACAGACCATATGCACATATGGCCTTTTACTGGCATATAAAAGACTGTGTTTTTCCATGTTTTTTTACTGTTACTGCAAGTGATCAATGCAGTAAAGTGATTCACATTTTTGAAATGTATAAAGGATATATTAGCTAAACATACAATGGTGGATTGGAATTGTTTTTCCCCCAAGCCATCTAGTGCACATTTTTGTCTGGGCAGGTTTATTCAGGAAAAAATGAAAAAAAAAAAATAGATTTTTGCATTGTACCATATTATGACATTTGTATTGTATTCTGCTGTGCTTCAAGGCTATGCAAAAATGTATTTTTGTATAGGCATAGGATTTGAATAACTATGCTGAAGGTAGAGGAGAGAAAACGAATAGATGAATATCTTATATTCTGTCTAAAAATGATGTCAGTCTCCTCTGAGACCTTAAGACTTGGGCTTAGTGTTGCGAGGAAAGCAATCTTTCCAGGAATTCTTTCCCTGTACTATATGGAAAATCCATTTAAGTTATAGCTCTGACTTTCTGTATTTCTGGTGTTACAATATCTCACTGAGCTGAAAGGAACTGCAGTAGCTTACTGTGAAGCTGTTTGTCCAATTTTCGGTATGCGGTGGCCTTTTTGAAGAACCCCTTTTGTGATAGTGGTAGACTATTTCCCAAATGACACTTCACTCCCCTAGCAATTATAAGCTCAGTGCGGAGGCAGCAACAATAAAAAGCAATAAACCTACGCAATATACAGCGGTTTTGCTAAGGATTGAGGCAGCATATTATTTTTGGTAAAAGAGGTTAGGAATAGCTTCATGAGGAGGATGAAATATACTGATCGCCCATCTAAGATGGCTGTTAAATGTTTCTGTACATTCATAACTCACGAAAACTGTATTACTAATCTGAAAGTGTCAATAGGCCCTAAGAAGGACTTATGAGGGATGCGGGGTTAAGTATGCATAATTTGACTTAATTACCAAACACTGGAAAAGCAAGTACAAGGGCTCTTTATCATGGGTTAAAGCTATTAAATCCCACTGTGTTAAGTCTCAGTAGGAAAGTTTTTAATTGCTACAGAGAAGGACGGTGGGAAACACACATACACTGTATATAGCAGTACAGATGACAGAGCCCACACTCGTATATGCATAAAGCCCCTTCCTGATTTAAAACTTTGCAGTGTCACAATGGAAGAGAATATACATATACCCAAGACGTGTTCACTCCATTTTGTGACTGAAATCTGGCTGCCTATTGCACTTATATATGCTTAAAGCTTATGCAGCTTTCCACAGACTAAAGCAACCAAAAGATGAGTCAAATTGGTTGAACAAAAAATAACTTCTTCCCTGCTGATCTTTTGTATTCTAACAGCGGGGGATTTCCCTTCCATCAGAATACACTGACCAGCATTGCAGGCTATAGCCTGCAGCACTGATCGAGCAGGGAAAATCTGACAGGGCAGTTGTATAGAAGTCAATAGGTAGATCAACTTCTGTGCAACCTCAGTGTCCATGCAGGAATCAAAATTTCAATCCATGTATGGCTGGGATAAGCTAGCTTGAGCAGCCAGGCTTTGGTCCCACTTTACAAAATATTAGGGAGCTACAAATCTACGTAGGTGCTTGTCTATCCTTTTACATTTCTATACGTAAAGGTTTGAAGCTTCCCTGGGACAAAGTCAACTGGATAAATACTGCAAATACAGCCACAAAGCTTGTTGATTGTTAAGTCCATCTCTAAAACAATAAGATTAGCTACTACAGTCTAATTAAAAGAAACAAAAAAAAACTGATTGCGGTAACTGCAATAAATTCTACAGTGTGGTTCTGAAGTTGTGGTGGTGCACATCATCATCGGCCCTTTAAAATCAGCTGTAAGTATAGCTTTGTTGCTAGGTGGGGAAAAGAGCAGGGGCTTCAGCCCGAAGGTAAATTTGATAACCCCACATTTTAAAGTAAGTCCAGCCTCATGGGAAGGGGGGGGTAGGCTCACTTCCTGGTTGCTACTTGTTTCACCAGTGCCCATCAATGCAGCCTCACCAGTGCCCATCAGCTCAGCGTCACCAATGCCCATCAATGTAGCCTCATCAGTGCCCATCAATGCAGCCTCATCAGTGCCCATCAACTCAGCCTCACCATTGCTCATCAATGCAGCCTCTTTAGTGCCCATCAGCTTAGCCTCATCAATGCCCATCAATGCAGCCTCATCAGTGGCCATCAATGCAGCCCCATCAGTGCCCATCAATGCAGCCTCATCAGTGCCCATCAGCTTAGCTCACCAATGCCCATCAGCTTAGCCTCATCAGTGCCCATCAATGCAGCCTCATCAGTGCCCATCAACTCAGCCTCACCATTGCTCATCAATTCAGCCTCTTTAGTGCCCATCAGCTCTGCCTCATCAATGCCCATCAATGCAGCCTCATCAGTGCCCATCAATGCAGCCCCATCAGTGCCCATCAATGCAGCCTCATCAGTGCCCATCAGCTTAGCTCACCAATGCCCATCAGCTTAGCCTCATCATTGCCCATCAATGCAGCCTGATCAGTGCCTATCAATGCAGCCTCATCAGTGCCCATCATTGCAGCCCCATCAGTGCCCATCAATGCAGCCTCACCAATGCCCATCAATGTAGCCTTTCAGTGCCCATCAATGCAGCCTCATCAGTGCCCATCAACTCAGCCTCATCAATGCCCATCAATGCAGCCGCATCAGTGCCCATCAATGCAGCCCCATCAGTGCCCATCAATGCAGCCTCATCAGTGCCCATCAGCTTAGCTCACCAATGCCCATCAGCTTAGCCTCATCATTGCCCATCAATGCCGCCTGATCAGTGCCTATCAATGCAGCCTGATCAGTGCCCATCAGCTTAGCCTTGCCAGTGTCCATCATTGCAGCCTGATCAGTGCCCATCAGCTCAGCCTTACCTGTGTCCATCAATGCAGCCTGATCAGTGTCCATCAGCTCAGCCTCACCAGTGCCCATCAGCTCAGCCTTGCCAGTGCCCATCACCTCAGCCTTAACTGTGCCTATCAATGCAGCCTGATCAGTGCCCATCAGCTCAACTTTGCCAGTGCCCATCACCACAGCCTTGCCAGTGCCCATCGCCTCAGCCTTAACTGTGCCCATCAATGCAGCCTGATCAGTGCCCATCAGCTCAGCCTTACTAGTGCCCATCAACGCAGCCTTGCCAGTGTATGGGGAGAGAAGAGCCGTAGAATTACACAGAGCAGAGATCTCCCGCTTACCGTGCATGGTCGCTGTCACGCTAAGTCCTGCATCCTGGACCAGCTCCTATGATGGACGTCACATGTCCTAGGATTGGACCAGTGTGACGTCCATCATAGGAGACTCATAGGAGACGGTCCAGGAGTTGGAACTTCACTGCACCGGGTAAGCGGGAGATTCCCGTTTTGTGTAATCCGGCAGCGCTCACGCCCCCTTCCCTTCAGAGGCAGCCCATGCACCCACCCCTGTATAGCCTAGAGTTCCCGGCCAACTCCAGGCCTTGGGGCTAATCATTCAGAATGCGCAATACGAGACCCAGGGCTTTTTGGGGGCCCACTCAGGGCTATAGTCTGGGTCAGCGCCCCCTCCCAATGCCACTGGCCACGTTTCATGCTATTTATCTGGTTATCAGTCAAGTGGATAGTGTAGAGGGCTATCACTAATTACAACTTATAATCATATTCTCAAGTGAAGTTAAAGCTTTGTGATTTTTACCTACATGTAAGCTGTAAAATTACTATCTCCTAAACGTGCACTACGTATGAGATATTCACCCTGGATGCAGCCGGTGACATCGCTGGCGCATGTGCTCTGAAAGTATGGGATACCTTGCCGGACCTTCAGAGCTTTGTGTCAGAAATGAGGTATCCGACACGTATGCTTGCGAATGATTGGCGTCCATGCATATTAGCACATTATGCAGTTGCCTTACAGGTGTTTTTTTTTTTTTTTTTAACCAGCCTCGGTTTACTACCGCTTTAACTTACAGGAGGTGCCTCCAGTAATTATTTATATGGTAAGTATCATGTGAGGGGAACCTAGGGAAGAAATGGAGAGAAGAGGAAAGCACTATGCAAAGAAAAGTGTTATATATATAAATTCTTTACAAAAAAAATGTCTTCAATAAACACAAATCAATAATGAAAAAATTGATCTATGGAATCCCTGGGTTCAGGAAGGATATTTTTTTTTTTTTAGCTGTTTTGGCTTTCTTAGGTACATACTGTATTTGTCAGAGTTCACATGTAGTTCACATGCCAAAATGATTTCCAAGAAAAGTTTTTACTGATTGGCGCTCCGAGGATTGCATCGTGATACAAGACCATGTTGTTTAAATAACTGTATGTATTATATGCAAATTTGTCTTCAAAACTTCAAAAACACAATGGAATACACAGCTAAAGTGGGGCACTTAGTACAATTTTCGCTAAGTTTGCTGAAAAATAGAGGATTTTGAATATTGTTAAAATTTTATTGTGTTAGACTGAATACAAATGACATTGACACATTTTGGATAGGATTAGCATAATAAATATAGCCACCGATCCTTTTCTATTGGATATCCACATGCTATGGTTCAATATTTTTTATCAACACTAATAAATAAATGTATTATTACTCATTTTTCAAATGTATTTTGTACAGGTAATTTCAAAGTTTTATCAAAAGCTTTAGACTACACCCAGTGTATCATACTATTTGAGCTGAACTACTGGCAAACAGCTAAAAATACAGGTGAAATGCAGATATGGAAGTTGTTTTAACTGTCATAGGATTTGCATTTCTGTCCATCCAGTTCTGAGTTCTATACAGTTTTGCTAGACAATGCAGCCTTGGCTGGTAATGCAGGAGACCCATTTTTTTTATCTATTGCAATTAACCACTTCAATACAGAGCACTTTAATCCCCTTCCTGCCCAGACCAATTTTCAGCTTTCAGTGCTCTCACACTTTGAATGACAAATACTCATGCAACACTGTACCCAAACAACATTTCTATTATATTTGTTCACACAAATAGAGCTTTCTTTTGGTGGTATTGAATCACCACTGGGCTTTTTTCTATCTTTTTGCGATATAAGTGAAAAAAGAGTTAACAAATTGAGAAAAAAAAAACTTTTTTTAGTTTCTATTATAACATTTTGCAAATAAGTAATTTTTGTTCATAAATTTGTGCCAAAATGTATACCGCTACATATCCTTGGTAAAAATAACCCATATTAATGGATAATATTTAGTCTGTGTGAAAGTTATAGAGTCTACATCTATGGTGCTAATCATTTGCCTATCTCATTTCTTGAGGCCCCGAAATGTCAGGACAGCACAAATACACCCAAAATTACCCCTTTTTGGAAATTAGACAGTCCAAGGTATTTTGTAAGAGGCATGGTGAGTTTTTTGAAGTTGTAATTGTTTCCCACAATTCTTGGGAAAACGAAGAAATTCATATATTTTTTTTACACAAAATTGTCATAATAACAAGTTATTTCTTTCACATGGCATATGCATACTTGAAATTAAACCCCAAAATAAATTATGCGATACCAGGTGTGAGACTTTTACACAGCCTGGCCACATAGAGAGGTCCAACATCGCTGGGCATTCTAGGAGTATAAATTCCGCATATGATTTCCTGACGAACTATCACACTTTTGAAGGCCTTGGAGCACCGGGACAATGGAAACGCCCACAAAATAACCCCATTTTGGAAAGCAAACACCCCAACAAATATTCTTTAAGGCATGGGTTGCAGATAGGTACTCAGGTACTCTGATGGGCTGCAGATAGGTACTTGGGTACTCTGATGAATTGCATATAGGTACTCAGGTACTCGGATGGACTGATGACAGGTACTCGGGTACTCTAATGGGCTGCAGATAGGTATTTGGGTTTCTCTAATAGACTGGAGACCGGTACTCGGGTATTCTGATGGGCTGCAGATAGATACTCGGGTACCCTAATGGGCTGGAGACAGGTACTCAGGGACTCTAATGGGCTGCAGATAGGTACTTGAGTATTCTGATGGGCTGGAGACAGGTACTCGGGTACTCTGATGGGCTGCAGATAGGTACTTGGGGTACTCTGATGGGCTGCAGATAGGTACTCGGGTAATCTGGGCTGGAGACAGGCACTCGGGTACTCTGATGGGCTAGTGTCAGGTACTCTGATGGGCTGTTGACAGGTACCCAGATGGGCTGGTGACAGCTCCTCCTTATTATTGAGCAATCTGTGTGTTTTACTGTGCACCGTAAGCAGTAACTAGCTGTTACCACAATCTCCTTCTCACACATGATCGGCGTGTAATGAGGAGAACCCAGTAACAGGTAGTTACAGCGGTTTGTTAAAATTTGTGACTGGCTGTGATTGGACACACGTGGTAAAGAGCAAATTTCATTGGCTCTTTACCCTTATAGTGGATGGGCTGTTTTAGGATGACATGCCTCATCCCTGATCGCCGTGCCGCACTCCCCTGGGGAAGCACACGAGCAGCGTAAACAAAGACAGTGTTGTGATTGGACTCAACCAGTCACGTGGTAAAGAGCCGTTTTCATTGCCTCTTTACCCTGATCGGGATTAGGCTGTGTCCCGAGGTACATGCCTCATATCCAATTGCCGCGCTGAAGTCCCTGGAGGCACACGAGAGTGGAGAGAACGGTCGGAAGTCATATGACGCCTGCTCAGTGGGAGGAAAGGTTCCATATTACAATGCGCCGGTAGGGAAGGGGCTAAGTAACACTTAAACTGGCCATACATGGATCAAAATTCAGGTGGTTTAGCAGGGATCAGCTGAGTTATGATCCATGTATGGGCACTGCGGTTGAACATTTCCACATGATCAGTGCTGCGGGCTATTGCCTGCAGCGCTGATCAGTGTAGTCTGACAGCACAACAAGAAAAATATTGGCGGGGGTTAGAGCCTTCCATTACTGTATCCAAAATGAAAAAAAAAAATGTTTTGCCTTTAGTTACACTTTAGGCTTGGTTCACACCTATGCAATCACAGACATTGTATGTGATTCGCACCGTATTGCTGTACAGATCACATGCGATATCTGTGCGATATAAATTCAGCCATACAAACTGTATGACTGAAATCGCATTGCATTGGCACCAAAATGGTGCAGGACCCTTCTTTTGGTCGGCGCTGGAATCGGATCACATGGGTGTTCACACCTTTGCGATCTGATTCCTGCACAATTTGACAGTTTGCACTACTATTTGTGAACCGATGGGGGTGTCAGTGTAAAGTTCATGACACCCCAGCGGTTTGCAGATGTCAGTGTGAACCAGTGTGCATTTCAGGTGCAATGCGGGAAACGGCACTGAATCGCAAGATGTCCCACATAGCACCAATGAGAACTGGGACTTAAAGTAGAAGTTCAGCAAAACCCAACTAACTTTCAACCTACTCGCAGCCAAAATATAAACCTCACCTATCTAGCCCTGTAAAGAAGAAATCAATGTACTTACCTGTTCTGCAGCCGCTCTGGTCCGGTCCCATGCTGAGCTGTCAGCGGCGGCTTCAGCATGTGGTAGTGTGCAGGAGAGGCAGCCACCAACGGAAGCCCCATAGTAACTCTATGATTATTGATCCATTAATTTCATAGCCGTTGTTGGGTGTGTCCCCTGCAGAGCATCCGCCACTAGAGACCGGACTGGGTCAGCTTCAAAAAGGTATGTATAGCGATTTGTTCTTTACAGGGTTAGTTAGATTTGTTTTAGAATGTAGCTGATAGTAGATTTAGCGTTATAAAGTTTTTGCCTGAACCTCCACTTTATTTGTATGCTTTTTACAGGGCACACCCTAATCACTATCTGCAGTGCCGATCCCCTTTCTTGTTGCCCCCCCCCCCAGTTCCATAGTGCTGCTGGCTTCCCTCCTCTCCCCCAGCTGCTGTTTCAGGATGGAGAGTGCGGGAAGGGGTTAGCAAATATGTAATTTACCAGCCCCTTCCTTTTCTAAATGAACACAGTAAACACATTCACTTACTGTGTCCATTTATAACTGAAGCAAAGTAAATTGTGTTTACTATGCTTCCGTGTGTGAATGAACAGGAAGCCACTCAGCACAGAGCCCTTTCCATTAATTTACTGTCCAGTGCAGCTGAGGCTGCAGAGAAAGGTAGGTGTGTTTGAGCTTTGGGGTGCACAGGATTGGCAGCAAGGATGGGAAATGTCATTATAATGGGGGACTTTAATTATCCAGATATAGACTGGGCAGAAGGAACCGCGCATTCAGCCAAGGCTCGGCAGTTCCTAAATGTTCTGCAGGACAATTTCATGGGTCAGATGGTGAACGCACCGACAAGAAACAATGCGGTACTTGACATACTGATTACCAACAATACAGACCTGCTCACGGATATAGAAATACGAGGCAACTTAGGAAACAGTGACCATAGGTCAATAAGTTTCAGTATTAATTACAGTAATAGGAAACGGAAGGGTAATATAAGGACACTGAATTTCAAAAGAGCCAATTTCCCAAAACTGCGCTCTCTGCTAGAAAATATCAAATGGGATAGAACCCTGGAAACAAAGAACACAGAGGAAAATGGGAGTGCTTGAAGAGCATGCTAAACAAAGGGATTGGCCAGTGCATTCCAAAGGGAAATAAATTTAAAAGAGCAAAACTAAACCCTGTTTGGCTAAACTCCAACATAAAAATTCATATTAATACTAAAGAAAAGTCCTTCAAAAAATACAAGGCTGAGGGGTCATTGGCAGCATTCCAACAGTAAAAAGAGTGTAATGAGAAATGTAAAGATGAAATCAAGGCGGCTAAAATAGAACATGAGAGACATATAGCGGAAGAGAGTAAAAAGAACCCCAAGAAATTCTTGAAGTATATAAACAGTAAGAAAGCGAGGCCAGAACACATTGGCCCCATAAAAGTCGACAAAGGAAATTTGGCCACAGAGGACAGAGAAAAGGCGGAAGTGTTAAATATTTTCTTCTCTTCAGTCTTCACAAAAGAATCGGGGGGCTACACTAACCCAGCTTGTAATGCTAAACTAAATAATACACCTCAGGAAGTACCCCCATGGCTAACAGAGGATAGACTTAGAACTAAACTAGAGAAACTTAACATAAATAAATCACCGTGACCGGATGGCTTGCACCCGATGGTTCTTAAAGAGCTCAGCCAGGTGATTGCCAGACCATTATTCTTGATCTTTAAGGATAGTCTACAGATGGGTATGGTGCCAGCTGATTGGAAAAAAGCCAGCGTGGTACCAATATTTAAAAAAGGGCCAAGATATATCCCGGGTAACTATAACCCGGTCAGCCTAACATCAGTAGTCTGCCAGATTTTGGAGGGGATGTTAAGGGACCACATACAAGACTTTAGTAATGAAAACGGTATTATTAGTAGTAATCAGCATGGATTCATGAAAAATAGTTCTTGCCAAACCAATCCATTAACCTTCTACGTTGAAGTGAGTACCACCTAAATAAAGGTAAGCCTGTGGATGTGGTGTATCTGGACTTTGCAAAGGCATTTGACACTGTTCCCCACAAACGCTTACTGTACAAACTAAGGAGTGTAGGTATGGACCATAGGGGGAGTACCTGGATAGAGAACTGGCTCCAGGGGAGAGTCCAGAGGGTGGTGATAAATGGGGAGTACTCTGATTGTGAGGGTGTGGAAAGCGGGTCCCCCAGGGTTCTGTCCTGGGGCCAATCCTGTTTAATTTATTCATAAATGATCTAGAGGAGGGGATATCTAGTACAATCTCAGTATTTGCGGATGATACTAAACTAAGCATGCCAATATCTTCTATGCAGGATGTGGAAACCTTACAAGCGGACCTGAACAAAATAATGGGGTGGGCAACTACATGGCAGATGAGGTTTAATGTTATAAAATGTAAAGTAATGCACTTGGGCATCAGAAACACGAAAGCAAGCTACTCACGGGGGGGGGGGGGGGACCTCTGGGTGAGTCTAGGATGAAAAAGGACCTGGGGGTACTTGTGAGACACAGGCTTGGCAGTGGCATGCAATGCCAAGCCGCTGCAAGCAAAGCCAACAGAATACTGGCATGTATAAAAAGGAGATTTACTCCAGAAATAAAGAGATTATTCTCCCACTCTACAAGACTCTGGTCCGGCCACATCTGGAGTATGCTGTCCAGTTCTGGGCACCTCAGGAAGGATGTGCTGGAACTGGAGAGAGTCCAGAGAAGGGCAACAAAAATAATTAGGGGAATGGAGGGCATCGGCTATGAGGAAAGACTACAAACACTGAACTTATTCTCTCTGGAGAAGAGACGATTGAGGGGGGATATAAAATCAATGTACAAATACTGTACTGGTGATAACCCTAGCATAAGGAACAAACTTTTTAGAGAAAGGGAATATAATAAGACACGTGGCCACTCACTAAAACTAGAGGAAAAACGGTTTAACCTTAAAATACGTAAGGGGTTCTTCACTGTCAGAGCAGTAAGGATGTGGAATTCTCTTCCGCAAACAGTCGTATCAGCAGGGAGCATCGATAGTTTCAAAAAACTATTAGATGGACACCTTAAAGACCACAACATACAGGGGTATTCAATGAACAGTTAACAGCAAACACACACACATCATAGGTTGAACTGGATAGACTGATGTCTTTTTTCAACCTCACAAAATATGTAACAATAGGCTGCACACGCCTACAGTATGGCTTTATAATTGCCTAGAGTTGAGCTAAGCAAAGATTAGAAAAAGCTACAATCTCTTATTTCTGATGTGTAGCTGGCTACAGCCGCTTCTGTAGCTGGATACAAAGCTTATTTGTGGAGATGCAAATCAATAGTTTGCCATGATCATCATAGGCTGCATTAACACGGACCTAAAGATCAAAACAAACTGTGCACAGCCATACAACAGCTTTCAATAATCTTTCCTGGCGCATCATGGCAGCATACAATAGGTTGTGGCTCCGCCCCCACAATCTGATAGGACTGGTCACCTACAAATCAAAGACAGACCTGGCTTGCAGCATTCTCCTTTTTATCTTCACCTGATCAGGACTGGAGTCGCGAGGTATCCCTTACCGCTTGTCACCCCAACCAGGTTCAGCCTCACCTGGGTGGAATCCTTCCTGTACAGCCTCTAAATGAGCTATACGGTTGGAGCCCCATTCTGGTTGTCTGGGGGGCATAGCTCAGCCTCTTCTGGGTTGAAATCCTTCCTGTACAGCCTCTACATGACCTATATGATTGGAGCCCCATTCTGGCGGAACAGGCATGTCAAAGAAAGCTTTAAACAAGCTTTGACGTAAGTGACAGCGTTTCCCCTTTGCTTTCCATATGCTTTATACCTCTTTTCTATTTTTTGTGGGCATTTGCCATTTCCAAGATGGCTGCAGCAGTGCAAGTACAATCTGAGCATGAAAGGCAGGAAGTGATGCGGCCCCTGTGGCCTGTTTCCTGGCTAGCTCTTTTCCAAGATGGCAATCTGAGCATGCTCAGGCACTGATATCTTCACTCATGGCAAAATGTGATAGTTTTAAACGCTTTTTTGGCAACACATGGTGGAGCTCTCTACTCATGCATGCTGGTTGCTTATGTGGTGATTGTTTGCAGGTATGTTTTCCCTTTTTTTGGCATTGCTCTGGGATCACTGTGCTATATATGGCATTCAACTGGGCTTTTGATTTCTCCTTCTCAGTGTTGCTCTAGGATCACTATGCTGTTTACAGCATTTCACCTTGGCTCTTCCTATCCCCTTCTCAATGCTTACTTTGGGATCACTGTGCCATGTTGTTATTCATTTCAGTCTGCTGCTTTGCTCTATTTCTATGGGGAACGCTGCCCAGTCAGACCACCCATTGCTTTTAAGGTATAGGGATTAGGTAAGAAGTGAAGTTTGAGAAAAAGAGAGCCATTATCTACAGCCCTGTAAGGACCAGAAGATGGAGGAAGCCCTCTAAAGGTCAAGACAAGTCGCCATCTAAGAGCAGACATCCAGGCAATGCTGATCAAGGTCATCATCTCGCCATTCAGTGGTGGAGAGTCATTTCCTGTCAAGCTATTATGTCAAGTCTGCCTGGAACAAGCAGGCTACAGCTCTGCAAGGACCTCAAAATGGAGGGAGCTTTCTAAAAGCCAGAACATTTACCATTTAGGCGCAGACATCCAGGCAACGTTGATTAAGGTCATCATCTTGCCCTTCGCTATTATTTACAAACACCACAGGTTACCAGCCCTAATGGTTGCGGCGTTTGTGGTAGAAAGTCATTGCCTGACAAGCTTGGTTGTCAAGCCCCCTTGGAGGAAGCCACAACTGACAAAGAAGGGGCTGCCTGAAAAGTAGCCACCTTGATTAAAGAATCAGCGAAGGAGTTGATACATGAAACCTGTACTCCTGTCCCCAGTCGGTGACTGACTTGCCTATCACTTCCAACCAGAGCCAGTAAGTGGTGTCCAAATTGGAAAGCTTGTCAGAAGAAGAAGGCATTACAGGGGCCACAGGCTTTGACGATTGCCCAATAGAGCCTTTTGCAAGTGCAGTTAATATTGCAATTGTCTGGAGTGAAGTGGAGGAAGCTCTCCACAAGGTTAGAAATACTAATTTACCTTCACTAAACAACTGGAGAAGTTAATCCAGAAAGAATGGAAGGGGTCAGAGAAAAAGACCTGTATAAACAGGTTGTCAAAACTGTATACCCAGAAAAAGCTAAACGTCAACCTGCCGTAGTCTCCTCCGATGGTGGATGCATCGTTAATGCAGCTGGCAAGACACGTCACCTTGCGGTTACATTTAAGGAGGCTCTAGTCTTAAAATTAGAAGGAGCTCTGAAGTGCTCCTATGTATTGTAGCATCTGCAGATGCCTGCAGACAAGCAATACCCAGACAATGTGCTGAGTGAGTCTAATGAAAGTGGTTTCATAATTATCAACCAGCTGCTGCACCTTCAGGACTCTGAGGAAAGTGACAGGGTCTGCATCCCTTTAGACGTGATTTCCTATTGGGAGTATCTCACCAAAAAGTTAAATTTTTGTTGCAGTGGATGCCAAAAATCTGATTTGTATCTTCATGCAGACTCCTGGGAAAATCCAGTGAGCCAATCACTCAAGCAGGAAATTATGTTTTAGGGAAGCGTTCTGTACACATTCTGTGTACAGAACACCTCCAGATAGCCATATTGCCTTGCATTTTACAGAAAATGACAGCCCTGCAGACTGAAAAGGAAAGTGGAGTTACCCTTTAAAGAAGCCCTTCTGGAGGAAGTAAAGAGAGACAAGGTAGTAACAGCTTTGTAAGAGCTGAAATTGGCGGGAGACTCTGCGGCGACTCTGCGTCCTCTGCCAGTTATGATGGATCTACTCTCTCATGGCCAGTTTTGCCATCCAGCTCCAAGAGACTACTTTTGATGCCATGGAAGTTGAGAGGAGGAGGCTACCAAGTCAAGGGTGCTCAGTGCAGGTAGTGGCTACCTATTGTCAAGCCAGAGATGTATCCTTGAATAATTTTTACCAGAGAATAGAGGTAAATTATGCAGATCTCACACAGCAAAAGTCTGGAGTCCTTTATCATCTAAACCAGCCAAGGTTCTGCAGTTCTTACAACTGGGAATGAACGAGGGCCTAGGTTCAAATATGTTCAAAGTTGAGCCCTGTCCGCACTTACAGGGGTTTAAGGAGTCCTTAACCCTTTAGGTTGACATTCTAGACCTGCCAAGAAACCATTGTTCTCTATGAGGGATTTGCTTTTTGTCCCCAGCTCTATCAAGGCCTCATTTCTATCTTACAGATTTGGCTACACTCTGCAATCTAACCCTGAAGACCATATTTCTGGTTGCTACAACCTCTGTGAAAAGGGTGTCAGAGCTGCAGGCTTTGTATTCAAGGAGCCTCACCTAACGTTCTACCCGGACCGAATAGTCCTAAAACCCCAGACTGTATTTTATCCATGGGGCATCTTTCTCCTTCCACCTATAATAGGAAGTCAATTTACAGTCTTTCTTGGTTAAGTGAGAGAACCACATACCCTGGATGTTGATCTAGCTCTGGTGACCTGCTTGGCATCTACCTTTACATTCAGGAAAGTTGAAATCTATGCTTGGTTCCAGCATGGTTTAAGGCAGGGTCAGTCAGCATCAACACGTACAGCCATCTCCTAGATTGTTAGGGCAATTAAAAGAGTCTACTCTTTACAAAACCCTCCTGTTCTGGAGGACTTAAAGCGGAGTTCCGGGCACAGAAGTCATTTTTCACTGAACATACCCCCGGGACAGTCAGGGCTAGCACATTCCACAATGGCTAGCCTCTGATCTGTCCCGGTTCGCACTTACCTTTTAGAAGAAATACTTACTTATAAAATTTCTTCCACAGCGTTTCCATCTCTCTTGTGGGCAGCTGAAGCCGGCGCGGTCCTCTTCGGTGTCTTCTTCCGCGTCTTCTTGTCCCAGAATGCGCCTGCACCGGCCCCTCTCGTCACCGTCACTTCCGGTGCGTCGCCCGGAAGTGACGAGCGGGGCCAGATGACGTTCAGCTCCCAGGAATCAGTGCAAGCCAGGAAGTGACGGGTGAGCCGCGGCGCTGAGGGAGGACGTGAAGACTAGGTGAGTATCTTCGATCTTCAATTACAAGGTGAGTGAATAAAAAAAAAAAATCTAACTATCCAATTCTGTTTCAGGTTAAGGGGAAGAAGCGGAGGGGCACAAAAAAAAAATATAGATTTTGTGCCCGGAACTCCGCTTTAAGGGCACAATCAACTAGTGCAGTGGACCGAGCAGTGCCGAGTGTCTCCTGAGGCTATTTGCAAGTCAGCAATATGGTCCTCCCAGGACACCTTCATTACACTTTATTAGGTGAACCCGCCTCATGACAGTAAAAATGTGGAAAATTCCTACTTACGCTACTGGCCAATACAAAATTTTTCTTGCACCCTCCCGTATGGCGAGTTAGTATGCTGCCATGATGCGCCAGGAAAACTGAAAATGTAATACTCACCATTCCGTAATTTTCCTTTTCTGGTGCATCTTCATGGCAGCATACAGATTTCCACCCAAATGGTGAGAGTTACAGAGAATGCTGTAAGCTGGGTCTGTCTTTGATTTATAGTTAACCAGTCCTATCAGATTGTGGGGCCGGAACCACAACCCATTGTATGCTGCCATAAAGATGCACCAGGAAAGGAAAATTAAGGAAAGGTAAGTATACAATTTTCTGTTTTTGGCTCCTTCCAGTCAATTATCCACTCTTATGTTTGCGTAACAAAATTGCAGGAAAAATCTGCAAGAATGAGCTAGAAAGTTTTCAGTAAGCAACAAAAATGTATTTCATTAGACACCATGATTTTATTATAAAAGTTCATTCTATATTAGAATGTATAGATCAAGGAGAGGACATGACATCAAGCTCCAAAACTGCATTTAGAAAGCAATACTGCCTACTATGCAAGAAAATAAATGTTTGATTATATTGTGGAACCACCTTTGTGATTGTGCAAGACCTTGATTTTAGGTCATTATGGGGACTATTTATTTCATAGCACGTTGTCCAGCAAATCTGCATGTCCAATTGTTCTGTACAAATTGGACAAAAATGAAGGTTCTTTCGATTATTCTCTCTTCTGAACGAAGGTTGTTTTTTTATAGGCAGTGGTAAAATTCTGCATTATGGCCATTAACCACTTGCCAACCAGCCGCCGTAATTATACTGTGGCAGGTCGGCTCTGTTATACGAAATGACGTACATGTACGTTGCTTCGTGTAGCAGTTAGTGTAGGTGGGCATGCGCCAATTGGCTAGAGGGGGAGCCATGATGTCCCCATGGAGACAAAACGGCTGTCTGCCAAGGTAAACAAGGCAGACAGTGTTCTGTCAGTGATGAACACAGGGATCCTGTGTTCCTCCTATTTAGGAACACAGGTCTCTGTGTTCATCCAGTGAGCCCATCCCCCACACAGTTAGAAAGCAGCCCCTAGGCACACGTTTAACCCTTTGATCACCCCTGGTGTTAACCCCTTCCCTGCCAGTGTCATTAGTACACATATAGTGCATATTTTTAGCACCGATTACTGTAGTAATGTCACTGGTCCCCTCAAAAGTGTCAAAAGTGTCAGGTGTCCAATCTGTTTGCTGCAATGTTGCAGTCCCGCTAAAAATCACTGATCGCCGCCATTACTAGTAAAAAATAAATAAAAATGACGTAAACCTTTCCCCTAGTTTTTAGACGCGATAACTTGCGCAAAACAAACAATAAACAATAATAAAAAATAATTTGTTACCAAAAATATGTAGCAGAATACATATTGGCCTAAAATGATGCAAAAATTTGATTTTGTAATTTTTTTTTATTGGGAGTGTTTTATAGCAGAAAGTAAAAAATATTGTTTTGGTTTTTTTTCAGAATTGTCGCTCTTTTTTTGTTTATAGCGCAAAAAGAAATTGCAGAGGTGATCAAATACCACCAAAAGAAAGCTTTATTTGTGGGGAAAAAGGTCATCAATTTTATTCGGGTACAGCGTCGCACGACCGTGCAAGTGTCAGTTAAAGTAATGCAGTGCCGTATTGCAAGAAATGGCCTGGTCATTAAGGGGGGTAAAACCTTTCCGGTCCGGAAGTGATTAACCACTTTACCACCGGAGGATTTTGCTGTCTTACGTCCAGGCCACTTTTTGCAATTCGGCACTGTGCAACTTTAATTGACAATTGCGCGGTCATGCAATGCCGTACCCAAACGAAATTTACGTTCTTTTTGTCCCACAAGCAGAGCTTTCTTTTGGTGGTATTTGATCACCTGTGCGATTTTTACTTTTTGCGCTATAAACAAAAAACAGAGCGACAATTTTGAAAAAATAACAATATTTTTCACATTTTTTTATATGAAATTCCCCCAAAAAAATGTAAAAATCTAAATTTTTTTATCATTTTAGGCCAATTTGTTTTCTGCTACATATTTTTGGTAAAAAAAAAATCGCAATAAGCGTATTTTGATTGGTTTGCGCAAAAGTTATTGCGTTTACTAACTAAGGGAACGATTTCTGTCATTTTTGGTGTTTTTTTTTTAACGAGTAATGGCGGCGATCTGCAATTTTTTTTTGCGGGACTGCGACATTGTGGCGGACAGATCGGACCCTTGACAGACATTTTTGACACTTTTGGGGGTACCAGTGACATTACTACAGTAATCAGTGCTAAAAATATGCACTGTTACTGTAAAAATGACACTGGCAGGGAAGGGGTTAATTTTTATTGGAGAGGGAGGGGTTAATGTATGCCTGGTGCTTACTAACGTGTGTGGGGGGAGGTGACTGAGTGACACAGGGACAAATCGCATGTTCAGCTATGCTGAATCCTGCAATCTGTCACTGCCTGTCACTTAGGAGATCCGCCCCTCTCTGTTTACACAAGCGGGCGGATCTCCACACTCGATTCCCCGACGATCGAGGAAGAGCAGCGGTGATCACCGCCGCTCCTCCCCTGGCCTGACTCCCGCTGTGACTGAAAACAGCAGGAGCGAGCCTCCAGCGGCACGCGCGCGCCGCCCACAGGGTCTACGTCTATGTCGCTGGACGATAACGAGCCACATTGCCACAGTAGCAGCAATGTGAGCGGTGGTAAAGTGGTTAATGGAACTCCGGATCATAGGAAATACATACATCTTGTTAATGAGAGATAGATTTACTAAAAGTGGTGCACACAGAATCTGGTGCAGCTGTGCATAGTAACCAATCAGCTTCTAACTTCAGCTTGTTCAATTAAAATGTTACTAAACCCAGAACCTGCATTCACTATATCTGGTCTCCCACAGAACACAGAACATGGAAATGCAATTATTTTTGTAAATATAAACTGCTAAATACCTTTTCTTATTAGCAGTATAAAGCAGTCTTTATTAGACTTTTATTAGTGTCTGATGAAAGCTTGTAGGAGGAGTTTTTATTCTACTCTGCCTATCCTATGAGGCTTCAGGATTCCTAACCTAGTGTGTATGGACAGGGTTGATTGGCCCGGTGCTGATCACATGCACTCTCCCAAGAAAAAAAAAAAAAAAAAACTCTCTAGCAATACACACCACACTGAGCATGTGCAGAGTGCCCCCAAGGCTCTGTTCTATCAGAAGATGGATTGGGGACTGTAGAAGCAGGGGAGGATCAAAGAAGACAGGATCAAACAGACTTTTTTTTACAGAATGCAGAGGATTAACCCCTTACATTCCACAGTGAGTATAACAAGCATGCTTTACTGCATATACAGATGGATTTTACTGTTGTAGGTTTGATAACACTTTAAGCTTTGACAATAAAACCTGGACGCTGATTGGTTTCTATGCTGAGCTACACCTCCCCCCATGTAATATTTCTATAGAATACTAGCAAGAATTCACAAATAAATGTAACATTTATTTTCAAATTCTCTTGAGTTGTTACATTGTACCATTTGGTACAAGAGACACAATATAACAAGAACTATGCAATTTTTTAAATAAAATAAAACCCTATGCAGTCAAACCCTTACAGTTAGTTTTTATTAGAAAGCAGCCACAGTCTGAAAGGCAAAAGCTTGCCCCCTTCTACCATGGTAGCAGGATCCTTGCTCTCTGTGTGGAAGTGGTCTCTCAGCAGAGGTCCTATATGCCCCCTGCAGTCAGAGCTAGAGCTCTCTAAGGGTCCTTTCACACGGCGGACTCCGTTTTATGATTAGCGGGGATCGATCTGCCAATCCCCGCTGAGCAGGTGGGTGACAGCTCCGTCTCCGCTTACTTGCGGTGCAGGCAGTGCTGATGCACTGATCCTGGTGCATCACACTGTTCACTTTATTTTTTTTTTTACAAACTTTATTAAAATCTCCCAAAGTGACAAAGTTCTATTGGCCAGTGTGTGGTGACTGTATTGCACTGGAAAAAATACTGCATGCAGTACTTTTTTTCACTGTGTAGCTCCACAATGCAGTGATGTGAACCGGTCACATTGGATACAAAGCATTTTTCCTTGTATCTGGTGAGGGTGTGATGGGACCTCAGTGGAATAGCCATCCAATGCAGTCCTACCGCATCTGATGTGAATGTACCCTGGGAGTTGTGATAAGAAAAGTTGCAGTGTCTGCATCCCTTTGAAAGTAATTAATTCATTAGGGAGCATCTCACCAAAAACGACATTTCTGTTGCAGAAGATGCCTAAAACCAGGTCTGTATGTTAATGCTGAGTTCTTCACTAAAGAAGGAAATTACATTTTGGAGATGCTCTGTATATCAAAGGTGTATATTGCCATATTCAAATTTTACATAAAATTACTGTGCGGCAGTTTCAAAAGGAAACATCATTTTTTATAACATTAAATTATAATATAGCTCGTGTAGCAATTGTATATGCAATTTTTTTTTTATTATTTGCTATCTTTTTCTTCCACATAACTGGAGTGGCCCTTTAAACTGAAAGTTCAATTAGGCTTTAAATATGTTTTTCTATCTTAATATTAATATTTTACTCCATTGCAGACAGGAAGGTGCTAATCTCAGTTCTGTTCCAAAGTGTTCCTTGTCTTTTTTTTTTTTGCTCCCTTGTTGTAAATAGCCAGTTTACCAAGCTCAGTAGCTCAAGTTGTAATTTAGTGAATCAGAGGAGTGAAAGTATGCTGGGGAATTATATTATTCTTTTGTACTGAATCAAAGGAGTGACTCATCTGCATTTAAGGATTCAATTAGACAAGGTAAGCTTTAGGCAGACCATTATTGCTGTGCTGTCGCTTTAGTTAACCATTGGTGCTCAGAGATTCTATTGACATGTATCAAATCAAATGTTTATTTTCATTAGAGTGGGAAATCTTTCATCTTTGACTGAGCTAAAAGTCTCTGTAAGAAAAATCTTTCATTGGTTGTGATCCAATTATTTCTACCAACAAAATAGCTACTGTGCCTTAAAAAAGTATTCATACCCCTTGAGATTTTCCACATTTTGTCATGTTACAACCAAAAATGTAAATTGATTTTATATGTAATAGACCAACACAAAATGGCACATAATTGTAAAATGGAAGGAAAATGATTAATGGTTTCCAAAAATGTTTACAAATAAATATCTGAAAAGTGTGGCATGCATTTGTATTCGGCCCCCTTTAATGCCTGTACACATGATAAGAAGATCGTAAGTAAAATTTCGTCCGATGAGCGATCTACCGATTTTCGGATCGTTAGTATGGTGCTTTTGACAGCCGATTACGAATTTTCGTATGATAAAAGCTGGATGTGCAGGCTATAAAATGTTTATCGCACGTGAACACAACGTCCGATTTTCATTTAATTAGTACAGTTTTCGTCTGAAAAAAAATGGTAAGAGCCAGACTACGCATGCTCAGAAAGGAAAGAATACATAACAAAACAATTCAACATATTACATCACTTCTGAAGTTGAATTCTGTCGTACGGAAATTTTCGTATATAGGTACACTCTTCACTTTCCATATGAGACTAGCATGCAACAAAAAAAAATTGTAAGATAATCTGATCGTGTGTATGAGGCTTTCCTCTGATACCCCTAATGGGCCATACACACTATAAGATTTTCTGAAGACTTTTTCCTTTAGACTTACCAAAACCATATAATATGAGGTCACACCTAAACACTTTCAATTCGTATGCAATATGGCAGGCCCTTGCACTACATAGAAAAGGTAAATCTGAAGGAAATCTAACCACAAAAGTTGGATAGTGTGTATCCAGCTTAACTAATATCTAGTGGAACCAATTGCCTTCAGAAATCACCTAATTAGTGAATAGTGTCCACCTGAGTGTAATTTAATCTCAGCATAAATACAGCTGTTCTGTGAAGCCCTCTATAAGAGGTTTCTTATAGACCCTTAGTGAACAAACAGCATCACGAAGGCCAAAGAACACACCAGACAGGTCAGGGATAATGTTGTGGAGACGGTTAAAGCAGGATTAGGTTATAAAAAAAATCTCCCAAGCTTTGAACATCTCACAGAGCACTTTTCAGTCCATCATCCAAAAAAGGAAATAGTATGGCACAACTGCAAACCTACCAAGACATGGCCGTCCACCTAAACCGACAGGCCAGGGAAGCATTAATCAGAAAAAGCAGCCAAGAGGCCCATGGTAACTCTGGAGGAGCTGCAGAGATCCACAGCTTAGTTGGGAGAATCAGTCCACAGGATAACTATTAGTTGTGCACTCCACAAATCTGGCCTTTGTGGAAGAGTGGCAAGAAGAAAGCCAATGTTGAAACAAAGTACGAAAAAGTACCGTTTGCAGTTTGTGAGAAACCATGTCGGAGACACAGCAAACATGTGGAAGAAGGTGCTCTGGTCAGATGAGACCAAAATTGAACTTTTTAGCCTAAAAGCAAAACACTATGTGTGGCAGCAGGGCCAGCACAAGGGGTGGGTAAGAGGAACGGCTGCCTTGGGCACTGTATCATGTAAGGGGGGGGGCCACAAGGAGATTGGGGGAGGACATTTGTGTTGGAAGGGGGGATTTGGGGGACAGCAGGGGGTAAGTATTGTTCTAGGAGGGGAATTTTGGGGGGAGTGCTAAGAATTAGATTTAGGGGGATTTGGGTTGGGAGGAGGGAAGGGGGAATGGAGGGAAGAAGATTTGTGTTATGAAGTGGGGATTTGGGGGAATTAGTGCTGGGAGGGGGTGAATTAAAGAAGGGGGAGAAGATGTGTACTAGGAGGTGACATTTTAGGGGTAAAAGATTTGTGCTAGGAAAGGTGAATTTTTTGAGGGGGAGGGCAGGTGAGTTGGGGGGATTTGGGGGATGGGGGGGGGGGAAGATTTCAGCATTGGGTAAACTTGTATGGGAGGAGGGGAATTTATGCTTAGGGGTAAGCATGGCAATTAGTGCTCAGTGTTTTTGTGGAGGGATTCTTGCTGACGCTTGATGCTCATATTGCTTGTGGGGAGGGCCCAGTTTGGCATGCTAGCCCTGGGCTCTAGAGGACCTTGTCACAGCACTGTGTGATGGAAAACTAATACTGCACATCACCCTAAACATACCATCCCCACCGTGAAACACGGTGGTGGCAGCATCATGTTGTTGGGATGCTTTTCTTCAGCAGGGATAGGGAAACTGGTCAGAGTTGATGGGAAGATGGATGGAGCCAAATATGATCCTAGAAGAAAACCTATTAGAGTCTGCAAACGACTTGAGATTGGGAAGTTTACCTTTGAGCAGGACAACGACCCTAAACATACAGCCAGAGCTACAATGGATGGGTTTAGATAAAACCACATTCATGTGTTAGAATGGCCCAGTCAAAGACCAGACCTAAATCCGATTGAGAATCTGTGGCAAGACTTGAAAATTGCTGTTCACATCCAATCTGACAGAGCTTGAGCTATTTTGCAATGAAGAATGGGCAAAAATGTCACTCTCTAAATGTGCAAAGCTGGTAGAGACATCCCCAAAAAGACTTGCAGCTGTAATTGCAGCGAAAGGCGGTTCTACAAAGTATTGAATCATGGGGGCTGAATACAAATGCACACCACAGTTTTCACATATTTATTTGTAAAAATATGTGAAAACCATTTATCATTTTCCTTCCACTTCACAATTATGCGCCACTTTCAATCCCTAGCACATAAAACCCCAATAAAATGCATTTACGTTTTTGGTTGGAACATGACAAAATGGGGAAAATTTCAAGGGGTGTAAATACTTTTTCAAGGCACTGTACGCAATGAGTTTTGGCATCTGCATGAAATCACTCAAGAGACGTACAGTAAATGTTAGGTTTAAAGATTGCAATTAATGAAGAATAGATTTTTGGTCAGTGCTTCTTGCCTTTGCAGTTTTCATATTCACATGCACTCATCTATTGCACAGTGTGATTAATAAACAGTATCATTTTTACATGTTTATATGCTTGAGAACATGAATCTACACATGTGAATCAGATTTAAGGAGTGTTTTTCTTTCTTTTGAGATTGTCAACTCAGAGGGATAACAGTGGCCTCTCCCTAAAAATACACAAGCTCAGAATGTTTTTACAAGACTTTGTGGAAGCGATTTGTGCCTCAACCAATGAAATGTTCCACAAACCATGGGAATCATGGTTGATGCTCTTGAGCTTTAAAGGGAATACACAGTCAGAACTAAAACACTGGGCTCCATTAAGTAGCGATAAATCAGATACATTTCTGAATACATGGACATTTGTTGCTTTTTAACAATCTACTTTAAAAGGTATGGCTTATGCTTTAAGGTTTGTAATGCTTTTCACTGTGCCTAGGCTTAAATATAATTGAAAAATCATAAAATCAAATTGCATAGATCTCATACATGTGGCAGGAAGACAAGAAAAATATATTTATGCAATGACAAACACTTTCATGACATAGACCTTCTTTGGCAGGCCTTAAAACCAATTATGAGAAGACATGCCATATATATATATATACTGTATAAATAAACAAATGACATAAGTATATTAGCATTCATGCATACTAAAAAAAAAAAGATGGCAAATAAACAATTTTGAATGCTTTGTTAGACAACTTGTTTACAGTCGCAGACCAGAGAAGAGTAGACGTGATCAAAGAATAGTTCTGCAGAGGCTGGTGCCATGTATTGATATGGTGTAGCTTTCCGCAGCATTTTTCTGTGAGTCTAGGCAGGTGGCAGAGTTTGATGCCCTGGCTCACAGGAAGTGGGTCAAATGATATTGGGCTTCATTCAACCCAGAAGAGGAGTGGTGGTAGATTGGTGTGCAGGTGAACCTGTCTGGGACAACGCTGTAGATAGTGTGAGTAAAGCAGCCAGAGCTGCTTTTTCATTTTTTGCAAGAAGCTGAGGAGTAAAATTTTTCAATTTTTTGCCAAAACTGGAGTTGGGCTTTAATGCTCCAAAGCCCATTGGAAACCTACTTGAGTTATAGATTATCCATTCTGCTGGCCATCGTGATACACTTTGTCCCCAGTAAAGTGTCCTCACTGGGGACAAAGATGGCAGAAAAGACCTGATGGAAAGGAAACAAGAATAAGAGGAAATCTCGTTAATGTGTGGACTAACAAGGCCACAATTATCCCCCATGGGTTGCAACCCTTTCCTACATTATAAAAAAATGAAACAAAAAAAATGTTTTAGCTGCAGAGGTTGAATAAACATGGAGCAAATCGACAAAATGTGCAATCGGCTCCTGTCTGAAGGGTCAGAATGGCCATTAGGGATAAAATAATGATATTTTGCAATATCAAATAGTGGCCATACTTGGGAAGATAAGATTACCAAACTTTTTAAGTCAGTGTTGCATACACATGCTAGGCTGTGAGAGAGTGACTGCAGGGATGCAGCTCCCTGTCCTTCCCAGGACTTAGTCAAAGCCTCTGGAAGATTGTGCACATGTCTAGTAACTTAGTGAGTGCGCATTTTAGGATCCTTGCTCGGAATAGGAACTTTAGGAATTAGGGAGATTGTGCACATGCCCAGTAATATAGTGAGTTCTCCTTTTGGGATCTTCGCTCGGAATAAAAAGGATAACAAGGGGTTGATTTACTAAAACTGGAGACTCCTTTTTTTTTTTTTTTTTTTTTTTATGCTGAAGATACGTCTTAATGACATTGGCTTTATGGTTGGGGTTGTTTCCTGCTGCATAATACATTTGGGGCTAATCACATGCCTCCCTGATGGTATGGCAGGATGGATAAGTATCTGCCTGTATTCCTCAGCATTAAGGGAAACCATTGATCCTGACCAAATCTCCAACTCCATTTTCAGAAATGCAGAGCAAACATTGCAAGGAACCTCCGCCATGGTTCATTGTTGCCTGCAGATATTCATTATAGTAACGATCTCCAGCCCTTTGGCGAACAAACTGCCTCAAGCTACAGCCAAATCTTTCAAATTTTAAATCATTTGTCCAAAGCACATGCTGCTATAGTTCTGCACCCCAGTTCCTATGTTTTCATGCATACAGTATCTCAGAAAAGTGAGTACACCCCTCACATTTTTGTAAATATTTTATTATATCTTTTCAAATGACAACACTGAAGAAATGGCAATTTGCTACAAAGTAAAGTAGTGAGTGTACAGCTTGTATAACAGTGTAAATTTGCTGTCCCCTCAAAATAACTCAACACACAGCCATTAATGTCTAAACCACTGGCAACAAAAGTGAGTACACCCCTAAGTGAAAATGTTGAAATTGGGCCCAAAGTGTCAATTGTTTGTGTGGCCACCATTATTTTCCAGCACTGCCTTAACCCTCTTGGGTATGGAGTTCACCAGAGCTTCACAGGTTGCCACTGGAGTCCTCTTCCACTCCTCCGTGATGACATCACGGAGCTGGTGGATGTGAGACCTTGTGCTCCTACACCTTCTGTTTGAGGATTCCCCACAGATGCTCAATAGAGTTTAAGTCTGGAGACATACTTGGCCAATCACCTTTACCCTCAGCTTCTTTAGCAAGGCAGTGATCGTCTTGGAGGTGTGTTTGGGGTAATTATCATGTACACGTTGACATTCATGGTTCCCTCAATGAACTGTAGCTCCCCAGTGCTGGCAGCACTCATGCAGCCCCAGACCATGACACTCCAACCACCATGCTTGACTGTAGGCAAGTCACACTTGTCTTTGTACTCCTCACCTGGTTGCCGCCACACACACCTGACACAATCTGAACCAAATAAGTTTATCTTGATCTCATCAAACTATGGGACATGGTTCCAGTAATCCATGTCCTTAGTCTGCTTGTCTTCAGCCAACTGTTTGCGGGCTTTCTTGTGCATTATCTTTAGAAGAGGCTTCCTTCTGGGATGACAGCCATGCAGACCAATTTGATGCAGTGTGCGGCGTATGGTCTGAGCACTGACAGGCTGACCCCCCACTGCTTCAACCTCTGCAGCAATGCTGACAGCACTCATACATCCTTTTCCCTAAAGACAACCTCTGGATATGACACTGAGCACATGCACTGAACTTCTTTAGTTGACCATGGTGAGGCCTGTTCTGAGTGGAACCTGTCCTGTTAAACTGCTGTATGGTCTTGGCCACCGTGCTGCAGCTCAGTTTCAGGGTCTTGGCAATCTTCTTATAGACTAGGCCATCTTTATGTAGAGCATCAATTCTTTTTTTCAGATCCTCAGAGAGTTCTTTGCCATGAGGTGCCATGTTGAACTTCCAGTGACCAGTATGAGAGAGTGAGAGCGATAACACCAAATTTAACACACCTTCTCCCCATTCACACCTTTTAGACCTTTTTGCACTAACGAGTAACATGACACTGGGGGGGGGGGGGGGTTGGGGAGGCTAATTGCAAGCTGTACACTCACTACTTTACATTGTAGCAAAGTGTCATTTCTTCAGTGTTGTCACACGAAAAGATATAATATATTAAAAAAATGTGAGGGGTGTACTCACTTTTGGGAGATACAGTAGTTGAGTCACTTAGCCTTGTTTCCACGTCGGAGATATGGCTTTTTGGCTGGAATTCTTCCATGAGGACCACTTCTGGCCAGATCTCCTTGGACAGTAGATGGGTGTACCTGGGTCCCACTGGTTTCCACTAGTTCTGTGCTGATGGCACTGCTGGACATCTTCCGATGTCAAAGGGAAGTAAGCATGATGTGTTTTTCATCTGCTGCTCTAAGTTTTCTTTGGCTGACCATTGCATGTACGTTCCTCAACTTTGCCCTTTTCTTTGTGCTTCTTCAAAAGAGTTTGAAAAGCACATCTTGAAAGCCCAGTCTGCTTTGAAGTCTTTGCCTAGGAGAGACCTTGCTGATGCAGTATAACTACCTAGTGTTGCTGTGCTCAGTCATTGCCATGGTGTATGATCTGTGACATGAAACTCTCTTCCGCAACCTCACCTTAGTAGCAGAAACAAATTGATATTCATTAGCACCTGCTTGGTATAATTAGTTAATCATACACCTAACTCTAATCCTACAAAATCCCTGATTTTGTGCAAGTTTACAAAGTGTGCAAGTGTAAGAATCAACGCTGGTTTGAATCCAAAGGGTAGTCACACCAAAAATTGATTTGATTTAGATTTTTCTTCTGTTCACTTACTGTACAATGTGTAAATTATTAAAACTAAACAATAGAATATATATTATTGAAAGAATTCTTACTTTACAGAATGCCTAAAACTTACACACATGCCTAAAACATGTGCATAGTAATTTATATGACTATAATAAGATAAAAACTAGGAACTTTCTAAGATGGCACACAAAGATACAGATTCAACATATACGTATAAAAATTATTTTCAAAATTTTATTCACAACATACACAAATTAAAAGAAGCACATGATGCTCAATACAATATCCTTTTTGTGAAAAACAACAAAAGCCACTTACATATGTGTATACTGTATACACAATACTGAGTGTCCAATTACACAGATAGGAAAGGGTTATAAGACATCCATACCCATCCATGTCCCATTGATCTCAATATAGTGATCTCAGTTGGTTTAAGGCATCATATGGATACATCGATCCAAAGATATACACATCTCCACAAGGGAATAGCTAATAGGTTACTCCTATATTGGACAGAAAGGTCCAGAACTTAATGTTGTCCTGCCATGAGATGAAGATATTGGAAGAAACTTTCTTCCTGGTCCACAAAATAGCAATGAGCTCATTTCATACACATATATATATATTGTATATATATGTATACAACACTATGTCAATGTATTCATATATGGATTAGAACACTCGCATTAGGATACAAGCATCAGCTTCCAAAGAGATGCAATACATTTCTGTCTGCTTTTTGTTTTATTTCTGAAACTGCAAGAATTATTAGAGGTAAGGTTTTGTCATGTGGTACTATCCTACTGGCAGTAATGTGGGATCTTCCAGTGTGCACTGAATAATGAATGTGTATGTCCTGTGAGACCCCTTTGCATGGTCTATGTGCATTGTCCATAAATATGAAGAAGAAATGTGCACACTATTGCAGGCCAAGAAAGGAGCCATTCCATTGGAGCTAGTCATCACTGTTACAAAGTATATACACTATATTGTCAAAAGTATTGGGATGCCTGCCTTTACACGCACATAAACTTTAATGGCGTCCCAGCCTTAGTCCGTAGGATTCAATATTAAGTTGGTCCACCCTTTGCAGCTATAACAACTCTTCTGGCTTAGGAGTTTGTCTATGGGAATGTTTGACCATTCTTCCAGAAGTGCATTTTTGAGGTCAGGCACTGATATTGGACGAGAAGGCCTGGCTTGCAGTCTCCGCTATAATTTATCAGGTTGAGGTTAGGACTCTGTGCAGACAAGTCAAGTTCTTCCACCCCAAACTCGCTAATCCATGTCTTTATGGACCTTGCTTTGTGCACTGGTCAAAAACATTTGGTGGAGGGGGGATAGGGGTGTGGGATTGTTTTTCAGGGGTTGGGCTTCGCCCCTTAGTTCCAGCGAAGGGAACTGTTAAGGCGTCAGCATACCAAGACATTTTGGGCAATTTAATGCTCTTAACTTTGTTGTAACAGTTTGGGGATGGCCCTTTCCTGTTCCAACATGACTGCACACCAGTGCACAAAGCAAGGTCCTTAAAAGACATGGATGAGCAAGTTTGGGGTGGAGGAACCTGACTGGCCTGCACAGAGTCCTGACCTCAACCCGATAAAACACCTTTGGGATGAATTAGAGCAGAGACTGTGAGCCAGGCCTTTTTGTCCAACATCAGTGCCTGACCTCACAAATACACTTCTGGAAGAATGGTCAGGCATTCCCATGGACACACTCCTAAACCTTGTGGACAGCCTTACCAGAAGAGTGAAGCTGGTATAGCTGAAAAGGGTGGGTCAACTCAATATTGAATCTTACAGACTAATGTGGGTGTAAAGGTAGGCATCCCAATACTTTTGGCAGTACTGTATAATGTATCTCAAGTTTTTATCTAAAAATGTAACTAAAGCAGAATGTTACATTTTGGAAAATTGACAAAAGGATCAGTGCTTATTTGTTGCTGTTTGTAACTACCCTCTAATAAAGTGTTTGCAGAATTGACAATGATTGCCAACTTTCAAAGATCAAATCCCAGGGTAGACTAGACCACAGATCTGATATACCCAATCACCACACCATAAAAAAAAAACTCCTTTGGTGTAAAAATGGTGCCCACTGGGTTGTACATTGTGTCTTAAATGACTAGGCTCGTTCATGTGTCCCTTAGCTTTGTTCATGAAGTCCTCCTAAAATAAGTGCAAAACTAACATGTGTATGTTTTCTTGTGTAGGCTTAGTTTATAATGACCATAAAATGGCTAACATTTTTAGCATGCCTGTAAACTGTAGGGGTTTCAGAATAAACAAAGGACGCTTTTTCTATAAGTTGCAAAGGAAAGAACACGAAAAGCGCAATTATTCCACATTGTCCCTTTGAGTATACTATCAAAACAAAGGTTGGAATGTCTTCTCTTTTCTGAAGCACTGGTCATATACTGTATATTAGATATTGAAAAATGTAATTATGCAGAGCTGATTAAAAATGTGTTAAACATACTGCTTGTATCCCCTTGTTCTATAAACAAGCTATAACCGATTAGCCTCTGGTTCCGTAAAATGAATTAAAACTAGGCTTATGGAAGAAACTGTGGTGTCTGTTAAAGGGAAAGAAGAACAGAAGAAAGAAGAACAAAACCTTCTTTTATTGGCATGATATTACTTACTCCCCAGAATACCATGTTCATTTGTTACCCATGGACATTTAGGTTCAGTGTCCTAATTGGAATTGCAACTACCTTCTTCCTGTATTTTCAGCCTTTTTTTCCAAGTGCAAATTGCCTCTCCCATGTAACTTCATCCAAAAGTGACCATGCGGGGCATTACCAGTGTTAACATCCTAAACTGTTACTAAACCCACAACAGTAAAATCAATCAGTATATGCAGTAAAGCATGCTTGTTATACTCACTTTGGAACATAAGGGGTAATCCTCTACATTGTGTAAAAAGGCTGTTTGATCCCGTCTTCTCTGCTCCTCCACTTCTTCCACAGTTCCTGATCCACCTCCTGATAGAACAGAGCCAGGAAAGGGTGTTTTCTGCACATGCTCAATTTGGTGAGCATTTGGAGAAGTTTTTTTTTTTTCTTGGGAGGGTGCATGTGATCAGCACAGAGCCAATCAACCCTGTCCAGGCAGAGGGTCAGGGGTCCTGCAGTCTCAAAGGACAGTCAGAGAAGAATAAAAACTCCTCCTACAAGCTTTAACCAGACCCTGATAGAAGTCACAAGACTGCTTTATACTGCTGATGAGAAAAGGTATTTAGCAGTTTATATTTACTAAAATAATTGCATTTCCATGTTCTGTGTACTGTGGGAGACCAGATATAGTGAATGTAGGCTCCTGGGTTTAGTAACACTTTACCACCGAAGGATTTTGCTGTCTTACGCCCAGGCCACTGCGCGAATTTAACTGAATTTAACTGACAATTGCGCGGTCTTGCGACACTGTACCCAAACGAAATTTACGTCCTTTTTTTCCCACAAACAGAGCTTTCTTTTGGTGGTATTTGATCACCTCTGCGATTTTTACTTTTTGCGCTATAAACAAAAAAAGAGCGTAAATTTTGAAAAAATAACAATATTTTTCACATTTTTTTATATGAAATTCCCCCCCAAAAAAAATGTAAAAATCAAAATTCTTTTAAATTTTTGGCCAATTTGTTTGGTAAAAAAAATCACAATAAGCGTATTTTGATTGGTTTGCGCAAAAGTTATTGCGTTTACTAACTAAGGGAAAGATTTCTGTCATTTTTGGTGGTTTTTTTTTAACGAGTAATGGCGGTGATCTGCGATTTTTTTGCGGGACTGCGACATTGCGGCGGACAGATCGGACCCTTGACTGACATTTTTGACACTTTTGAGGTTACCAGTGACATTACTAGAGTAATCAGTGCTATACATATGCACTGTTACTGTAAAAATGACACTGGCAGGGAAGGGGTTAATTTTATTGGAGAGGGAGGGGTTAATGTATGCCTGGTGCTTACTAACGTGTGTGGGGGGAGGTGACTGAGTGACACAGGGACAGATCGCAGGTTCAGCTATGCTGAACCCTGCAATCTGTCACTGTTTGTCACTTAGGAGATCCGCCCGCTTTGTTTACACAAGCGGGCGGATCTCCAGACTCGATTTCCCAACAATCGGGGAAGAGTGGCGGTGATCACCGCCACTCCTCCCCTGGCCCGACTCCCGCTGTGACTGAATACAGCGGGATCGAGCCTCCGGCGGCGCGCGCGCGCGCCGCACACAAGGGGAGGAGTCCAGTGACATAGGTCTACGGGACGGGAACGAGCCACTTTGCCGCAGTACAGTCAATGTGACTGGTCGGCAAGTGGTTAAGTAAAAAAAGTAAAGCTCTCAGGGTATTACTTAAAAAGAGAGGAAATCTACACTCTTTGAGTTCAGATGCACTTTAATTAGACAATAAAACACTCAGTGGCTCTGGGCATAGTTCAAAAACTGTGCACTGTGGGAGACCAGATAAAGTAAAAGCAGGCTTTAGTAGGGTTTAGTAACACTTTAATATTTATATGGCAAATCCTTTTTTCAAAGGGTACTTTTCTTTGTCCTGAATGTATGGGGTGGCTTTACGGCACATTCACAATGTTTCTGTAACTCTGCCATGTATTTTATATTCTTTAGCCTGCCCGGTCTTTGTCTCTTCGAGGTTTTCTTATGTGTGTCTTAGAGTCACTTGATTGTCAAGATGTTGCATGAGGCTATTGTTTTTCTGTACGCATATTCTATTTTTGCTGACTGCGTTATTTCCTTAATGCTCATGTAAAAAGAAAATAAAGGATTTATTAAAAAAATATGCCATGCACCCTAAAGCACTGAAACAGTTAAAGTACGCAACTGAAAAACTGAATCCAATTAGAAGTATAATGACACCAGTATAATGTATCCACAAAGTCCGTCACGTGCTGTCAGACATTAAACATTTGTTCAGCTGTGTTATTGTTTTCTCTGCTCTACAAATACATTTCTTGCTGCATTTGCTCATTGATGTCTTCCTGTCTTTCTTTCTTTCTCCCATCAGCCTTCCTCCTTAGCTTGCGACCCCCTCCCTTCTTCTTCTCTTCCTGGCCAGGGGTCTGTGTCCTGTGATCAGAAAAGCTGCCAACATTCCACAGAAAATGGAAACAGAACTATCCAAACTCGTGACTCCAGCATCACAAAACAAAGAGGATGATGGGGAAAATATGGAAAAAGAGGGGGGGGGGGTGAGGAGTCAGGATATATAGAAAGGGGAGAATCATTGATGCAGAAAAAGAAAGAAGGGAGAGAATTGCTGATGTAGGGAGGGGGTACAAACCACCAGACATGAAGACTGATGAAATGCAGAAACGCTCATTTAGCACATTTAGTACATTCAGTAATGAGAAGCAATGACGACACATTGATTTCAAAAGAAGAAAACTGATTTTTGTCTTCTGTTATGCAAGGTTCTGTTTAGAGTCTGCCTAAACAAAGGCAAAAGCCTCTGTTATTCTAGACAGAATAAAAAAAATGGCTGACTTTGACTATCCCTGCATGGGGCTCCCAAGGGAATGGAGTATCCAGATACATTGGTTTTAAAAAGGATGAGAGGGCACCAACCCCAACTAATGTGTACCTCTTAACCTTATTAAGGCTGCTGCCCCTTTAAGTGCAAAATATCACTTATAAGTATGCAAACTTAGTTCGCACATTGGTATTAAAGCGCATCTTTACCTCACCTGTTGATCATTGGTAGTCATGATAAAATACATGAGTTAAAGGCTAAAATTATTTAAACGATAAGTACACTTTAATTAAAATGTCCACTAATGAAAAGATCTGGAATAAGGCCAGGATGCTGCAAAAAGTTACAGGGCTTACCAGGTGAAGCCCTGTGTGGGATAATAACTACAGTGGGGATCGAAAGTTTGGGCACCCCAGGTAAAAATTTGTATTAATGTGCATAAAGAAGCCAAGGAAAGATGGAAAAATCTCCAAAAGGCATCAAATTACAGATTAGACATTCTTATAATATGCCAACAAAAGTTAGATTTTATTTCCATCATTTACACTTTCAAAATTACAGAAAACAAAAAAATGGCATCTGCAAAAGTTCGGGCACCCTGCAGAATTTATAGCATGCACTGCCCCTTTGCAAGGCTGAGACCTGCCAGTGTCATGGATTGTTCTCAATCATCGTCTGGGAAGACCGGGTGATGTCAATCTCAAAGGTTTTAATTGCCCAGACTCATCTGACCTTGCCCCAACAATCAGCACCATGGGATCTTCTAAGTAGTTGTCTAGAAAACTGAAACTGAAAATAGTTGACGCTCACAAAGCTGGAGAAGGCTATAAGAAGATAGCAAAGCATTTTCAGATGTCAATATCCTCTGTTCGGAATGTAATTAAGAAATGGCTGAATTTTGATATGTGTAAGGCCAGTTTAAGATTATGGCATTTCTTGACAGCTAAGGTATACAGTTCTATTAGGGGTGGATTGCTGAAGAGACTGGGGGAAGCCATTATGCCTGTTGACAAAACTGCTAAGAATATCCTGCTCCACCCATAGGCATTACTTTTCCTGCTGCATGCTTCAAAAGTAAAACTAATTTGGCATCCCATGTTGGGGCTTAGTGTAACAGCCACAACAATGGATGCAGGTGGGAACTCCGGTTCGAAGATCTTGCTTTTTTTGTAGCCAAGCAGTTACTAGGTCACTCAGCCTGGTGGTTTTAGCCTTAAGCCCTGGTTCACATTGATGCTACTTTGAAATTGTGCTACTTCAATTGATGGTCAGCGCGATTTTAGGTGCTACTTGAAAGACCAATTGCAACAGTGCTATTGCCGGCAATAGTCATATTTCATCAACTGATATTTACAAAATATATGAGCAATTAATTGAGTGGTATCAGGCCCTCCCTAACATGCATATTTCTTGTGTGATATTGTAGCCCTATCAAAGCAGCACTTACTTCTGTTTTAGGATGGTAACAAAAAAAGTATACTGCTTCCATTATTAGGTCAGTGGTTTTACAGGGAATTGGAACTCACACCCCATAACCACCAGCGTCATGAAAAGCAGGATCTTTATTGTTCATGTAGAGGACTGGGAAGAAGCTTATGCACCCCATAAACCAAATTACTTAAAAAATGGCGCCTCCTATTCATGAATAACAAAGATTTCAATGTGTACAGCTACTGTCAGATTTGGTGTGTACCAAACAAACAATTTAATATTTCTTATGAGGCGCTGTTGTAAACAAAATAAACAATTGTGATCTCCTATAATACTGTGCTCAATTGGATACCCCATCAACACAGTCAGTGTTGTAGAGAAATGCCTCCCGCAGAGCTATTGTAGTCTGCCAGCGATGGGGGCGGGGAGCGGATAGCTGATGTCACAGTGTGCAGAGCTCAGTGAGTAGAACTCTGAGAGCTGATTGGAGGGAAAGGACACATCCCCCCTTCACACAGCTCATGGGAACAGAGCTGGGGCTGTCAATCAGCTGAAGCTCCCTCCCCTGACACCATTTTTCCCTTGGTATCGAGAAATAATTCAAGTGATTCATGCTGATGGCAGAGCAATGAAGCAGCAGACAAAAGTGACACTCAGTGCTCTTAATTGAGACAAGTACACACTATAGAGAGATATGCTTCGTTCATATTTCATGTCTGAGGTTTACAACCACTTTAAGGTGCAATAGATTGTCCATAGAATGATAATACTAGTGATGATAATAGTAGAAATGGTAGTATGGGCCCTGCATCAGTCTTGATGACATCAGAGGATCTTAGACCACTGAAGCATATGGAAAAAAGAGGCTGCAGGGATTGGTCTAGCAGCATGGAGGAGTCTGCGGTAGCAGAGGATCAAGTAGGTAAAACTGCTGTATCCGATCCCCCTAGACATAAACAAACAGTTCATCTCTGCAGTGCAGACACAGCCCCACATAAATAGACAGTTAACTCTTGCAGTGGACTTTTAGTTTTTCCAGAGTTCAGCTTTCAGACAGCAGGGGAAAAGAGCTTGTCAGCAGGAAGCTTCTGTGTATGAGTTCATATGGGGAACACATACACAAGATTGTGGGATGTGTTGCTCTGAAGGTTTAGATGCAGGGGTACAGGGTAAAACGCAACAAAGATGATCTGTGGATGATGAGATGAGCTGAGGAGAGGAGGAAGTGGCAAATGCTGTGCTGTAACTCCCCTCTAGGAAAGCCCATGAATTGGGCACCAGCCTTGGGTGGAGCTAACAGGCAACAGAAATAGAGAATAAATCTGCTTTATTAGACAATGTAGCCACAGATGAGAACTGGACCAAGTGCTACATACTCTCGGTCCCCTGGGGTATTCAACAAATATTTTGTTAAGCTGTGTTGATAATTCTTTTAATATAGCCATGAATACAGCACTGTGGAATGTGGGGAGTGAGCACTCAGAGCACTCAGCAAACCTACCTTCCGGACCTTCATCCCTGAATATACAAGGCCCCAAACACCAGTACCGTTCAGTGCAGCATTCAACCCTGTCCAGTTGCAGCCTGCCATAAACTTGACAGGCTGCCTGCAGGGGGACTGGACACTGAATCTCTCCCTGCCAGGCACACTCAAACTTCAGGAGGGAGGTACTGCTCCTTTAAAAGTCTATGGTATCAAAACACAATGCAATTTCACTAATAGCTCCACTGTCTTTCGAACTGATCAGACTAGCAGATTTTAGGTTTCGAGCATATTTGAGGATTTTAGAATATTTTAAAAACAAAATTGTTGTGCAATTAGACAACCTAGAGACTCATGTATTGGATTCTTTGTTTGCCTGTCCTGGCTGAGCTGATTTTGTTCACACAAGGTCAGTGAGGCTTGCACACAGGATTCATTGAGACCTACTGGCAGACATTGACAGTCAGTGTACCCAAGGTTTCGTGGTGAACAGACTTTAATTAGATGGCTTTATCGGACAATCAGCTGTCACTTTGAACGTGAAAGGTCAGCGGCAGACACCCTGTCCCACAGGGTTCAAGGTGTGATAGTGCCTATCTTCTATTCATTCTCTGGTTAGGGAAATTCAACTCAAACAGAAAAAGAAAGAATCATGGTATCCTAACCTAAAATGACCTTGTGTATTATTCAAAGTCTGAGAGATCCATGAAAGACTACAGACATACCTAGGAACACACTGCTAATAGTAGCGTTGAGACTGTATAGATATAATGCAGTACAGCCTTCCATATGGGAGGGAAGCACTTGGCAATGAAAACTATGGGAGAGTCCAGGGTAGTGAGGTTAAGAGGTCTCTGAAGCTTTGAAGCAGAGAAACATAAGAGAAGTATTTAAGGGAGAGACATTATAATTAGAGATGGTGAAAACATAAGTAACATACAGATTACAGGGGTTGTTCTGCAGAGATAAATTATTTAGCATAGGAAAATAGTGAAGAGTAATAAACCAGACTACAGTATAGTTTATGGGAATAAATAGAAGAGCAAGTACTTTGCATTCATGATATCCTCTATTTTTGGGCTTGTGTAATGTAATACATTGACTTGTGTGCAATATGCAGCAGGGGAACCATTATATCACAGTTTACTGTACTAGATGGTTTTTGACGAGGTGCTATGCTATGCCCAGAGCCACTGGGTGTTTTATTGTTTCATTAAAGTGCATCTGAACTCAAAAAGTTAAGCTTTCCTCTCTTTTTAATAATGCCTAAGCAATACTCTAGAGAGCTTTACTTTTTTTACTTACAGTGTTACTAAACCCAGGACCCTGCATTCACTATATCTGGTCTCCCACAGTCAGGGCCGGACTGGGAATAAAAACCCGCCCTGGAAATAATTTCATACCAGCCCCAGTGGTGTAGCCTGGGTTGTCAGCACCCAAGGCAAGGCAAGTAATTTGTGCCCCTAACCTGCGGACATTTAGCGCTCTGAGTCCCTTCCACTCATACAGAATTAAAACGTCTTATGGTACATTTTAGGATTTACCACTCCTCTATGTTCTCCTTTCTTTCCCTTTTATCCCCCTCTATCCAAATGTTTTTTTCCCTCTCTCTCTCTCTCTCTATCCAGCTTTCTTGTTCTTTCACTTCTTTCTCTCCCTTTTTTCTTTGTTCTGCCCTCTCTTTTCCTCTCTCTTCCATGTATTCTCTTTTTATTGCTTCTCTTATTCCTTGTTGGGGGGGGGGGAGGGAGAAGGGTAGCAGTGCTGGGGAGAGGGGAATCAGTGGCAATGCTGGGGGGGGGACAGAATAGTGACAGTGCTGGCAGGACAGGACAGACTGACAGCCTCCAGGGACAGCCCAGCTGGGTGACCACAGCCTCCAGGGACAGCCCAGCTGGTTGGCCATAGGTTCCAGGGACAGCTCAGCTGGGTGGCCTCAGGCTCCAGGAACAGCCCAGCTGGGCATCCACAGGCTCCAGGAACAGCCCAGCTGGGTGGCCACAGGCTCCAGGGACAACCCTGCTGGGCAGCCGCAAAAAGGCTGTGAGAGCGGTGCGGGCTCCAGGAACACTCCAGCTGGGCAGCCACAGGCTCTAGGAACAGCCCAGCTGGGAGGCCACAGGTGCTAGGAACAGCCCAGCTGGGAGGCCACAAGCTCCAGGGACAGCCTAGCTGGGCGGCCACGAAGAGGCTGGGAGAGCAGGCTGGGCTCCAGGGACAGCCCCAACTCCTGTTCACAGCAAAGCCAGCACTTCTCTCTATGCTGTACTGGCTGGTACTGCTGGTGGGTACTGCTCCTGGAAAATGCTGGCTGGCACTTCTGGTGGGAAATGCTGGCTGGTACTACTGGCTGGTACTGCTGACTAGTACAGCTGGTTGGTACTGCTGACTGGTACTGCTGGTGGGAAATGCTGGCTGCTAGTGCTGGTGGGAAATGCTGGCTAGTACTGCTGGTGGGTACTGTTGGCTGGTACTGCTGGCTGGTACTACTGGCTAGTACTGTTGTGGGTACTGCTGGTGGGAAATGCTGGTTGGTACTGCTGGCTGGTACTGCTGATGGGTACTGCTGGCTGGTACTGCTGTGGGTAGTACTCACTGCCAGCTGGTACTGTGCTGGCTGGTACTGCTCTGGCTACTGCCAGTGGGTACTGCTGGCTGGTACTGCTGGTGGGTACTGCTCCTGGAAAATGCTGGCTGGCACTTCTGGTGGGAAATGCTGGCTGGTACTACTGGCTGGTACTGCTGACTAGTACAGCTGGTTGGTACTGCTGACTGGTACTGCTGGTGGGAAATGCTGGCTGCTAGTGCTGGTGGGAAATGCTGGTTGGTACTGCTGGCTGGTACTGCTGATGGGTACTGCTGGCTGGTACTGCTGTGGGTAGTACTCACTGCTAGCTGGTACTGTGCTGGCTGGTACTGCTGTGGCTACTGCCAGTGGGTACTTCTGGCTGGTACTGCTGGTGGGTACAGCTGGCTGGTACTGCTGGTGGGTACTGCTCATGGAAAATGCTGGCTGGCACTTCTGGTGGGAAATGCTGGCTGGTACTACTGGCTGGTACTGCTGGCTGGTACTTCTGACTGGTACAGCTGGTTGGTACTGCTGGTGGGTACTGCTGACTGGTACTGCTGGTGGGAAATGCTGGCTGGTAGTGCTGGTGGGAAATGCTGGCTAGTACTGCTGGTGGGTACTGTTGGCTGGTACTGCTGGCTGGCTGGTACTGCTGGCTAGTACTGTTGGTGGGTACTGCTGGTGGGAAATGCTGGCTGGGACTGCTTATGGGTACTGTTGGCTGGTACTGCTGGCTGGAACTGCTGGCGGGTTCTGCTGTGGGTACTGCTGGTGGGTACTGATGGCTGATACTGCTGGTGGATGCTGCTGGCTGGTACAGCTGTGGATACTGCTGGCTGGTACTGCTGGTGGAAAATGTTGGCTGGTAGTGCTAGTGGGAAATGCTGACTGGTACTGCTGGTGGGTACTGTTAGCTGGTACTGCTGGCGGGAATTGCTGGCTGGTACTGCTGGTGGGTACTTCTGACTGGTACTGCTAGTGGGTACTGTTGGCTGGTACTGCTAGAGGGTACTACTGTGGGTACTGCTGGCTGGTATTGCTGGTGGATACTGCTGGCTGGTACCACTGTGGATGCTGCTGGCGGGTACTGCTGTGGGTACTGCTGGCGGGTACTGCTGGCGGGTACTTCTGTGGGCAGTGGCATAGCATGGGCTGGGGTGGCAAGGCCACGAGTGCAACATTTGGGGGGGCGCATCCCGCGCCAGTGTCACTCTATCTTAGTCTTTAATAGTTCCACTGACTGTGTCACTTGCTGCGCTCCAGCTGCCATTTCAGGCTCAGCGATGGCCGGCGGGCGCCCTGTGATTGGGCGAACATAGTCATGTGTGGCAGGGTGGCTGGCCAGTGGCCTGTGCAAACGGTTGCTTCTAGAGCCCCGCCTCCCCATCTGAGTCCCTGTCTTTTCCTCAGCCGCTCCGGATCTCAAGATAGTTCTCAGTGAGGCAGGCAGTATGGCAGAGCAGATGGATCATTGAAGAAAACACTGGTGAGACATGAGAGTTATTTTGCTGGCCGGGGGTGTGGACACGGTCTGGGGAGGAGGCGTAGTGGTCAGTGTAGTGGACAGTGTAGTGTACAGTGTAGTGGTTAGTGTAGTGTAGTGGTCAGTGCAGTGTAGTGGTCAGTATAGTGTAGTGTAGTGTAGTGTAGTGGGTAGTGTAGTGTAATAATCAGTGTAGCGTAGTGCAGTGGACAATGTAGTGGTCAGTGTAGTGTAATGGTCAGTGTAAGGGTAAACCAATCTATTAACCTTCTACGATGAAGTGAGCAGCCACCTAGATAAAGGTAAGCCTGTGGATGTGGTGTATCTGGATTTTGCAAAGGCCTTTGACACCGTTACCCACAAACGCTTACTGTACAAACTAAGGAAGGTAGGTATGGACCCTAAGGTGAGTACCTGGATAGAGAACTGGCTCCAGAGGGTGGTGATTAATGGGGAGTACTCGGATTGAGCGGGTGTGGAAAGTGGGGTCCCACAAGGCTCTGTCCTGGGACCAATCCTGTTTAATTTATTCATAAATGATCTAGAGGAGGGGATATCTAGTACAATCTCAGTATTTGCGGATGATACTAAACTAAGCATGCCAATATCTTCTATGCAGGATGTGGAAACCTTACAAGCGGACCTGAACATAATAATGGGGTGGGCAACTACATGGCAGAAGGTTTAATGTTGAGAAATGTAAAATAATGCACTTGGGCGCCAGAAACACGAAAGCAAGCTACTCACTGGGGGGGGGGGGGGAATCCTCTGGGTGAGTCTAAGATAAAAAAAGGACCTGGGGGTACTGGTGGACAACAGGCTTGGCAGTGGCATGCAATGCCAAGCCGCTGCAAGCAAAGCCAACAGAATACTGGCGTGTATAAAAAAGGGGATTCACTCCAGAAATAAAGAGATTATTCTCCCACTCTACAAGACTCTGGTCTGTCCACATCTGGAGTATGCTGTCCAGTTCTGGGCACCGGTCCTCAGGAAGGACGTGCTGGAACTGGAGAGAGTCCAGAGAAGAGCAACAAAAATAATTAGGGGAATGGAGGGCATCGACTATGAGGAAAGACTACAAGTACTGAACTTATTCTCTCTGGAGAAGAGACGATTGAGGGGGGATATGATATCAATGTACAAATACTGTACTGGTGACCCTAGCATAAGGAACAAACTTTTTAGAGAAAGGGAAGACACGTGGCCACTCACTAAAACTAGAGGAAAAACGGTTTAACCTTAAAATACGTAAAGGGTTCTTCACTGTCAGAACAGTAAGGATGTGGAATTCTCTTCCACAGGCAGTGGTGTCAGCGGGGAGCGCCGATAGTTTCAAAAGACTATTAGATGAGCACCTTAAAGACCACAACATACAGGGGTATACAATGTACGGTTAACAGCAAACACACATCATAGGTTGAACTGGATGGACTTTTTTCAAACTCACAAACTATGTAACTATGTAAGTGTAGTGTGGTGTAATGGTCAGTGTAGTGTAGTGGACAGTGTAGTGTAGTGTAGTGTAGTGGTCAGTGTAGTGTAGTGGTCAGTGTACTGTAATGGGTAGTGTAGTGTAGTGGTCAGTGTAGTGTAGTGGGTAGTGTAGTGTAATGGTCAGTGTAGTGTAGTGGACAGTGCAGTGTAATGGTCAGTGTAGTGTATTGGTTAGTGTAGTGTATTGGTTAGTGTAGTGTAGTGGTCAGTGTAGTGTAGTGGTCAGTGTACTGTAATGGGTAGTGTAGTGTAGTGGTCAGTGTAGTGTAGTGGACAGTGTAGTGTAGTGGATAGTGCAGTGTAATGGTCAGTGTAGTGTAATAGGCAGTGTAGTGTAGTGGTCAGTGTCGTGTGATTGTCAGTGTAGTGTGATGGTCAGTGTAGTGTAGTGGTCAGTGTAGTGTAATGGTCAGTGTAGTGTAATGGTCAGTGTAGTGTGATGGTCAGTGTAGTGTAGTGGTCAGTGTAGTGTAATGGTTAGTGTAGTGTAGTGGTCAGTGTAGTGTGATGGTCAGTGTAGTGTAGTGGTCAGTGTAGTGTAGTGGTCAGTGTAGTGTAGTGTAATGGTCAGTGTAGTGTAGTGGTCAGTGTAGTGTAATGGTCAGTGTAGTGTAGTGGTCAGTGCAGTGTAGTGTAATGGTCAGTGTAGTGTAGTGGTCAGTGTAGTGTAGAGTAATGGTCAGTGTAGTGGACAGTGTTTTGACAGAACCCAAAATAAGTAGGAAAAAAGTTGCCGCCTCAGAGGCGGCCATGTTTTGGTTAGTAGCAGGCAGAATGTCCACTCATTTCATTGTGTATCAGAGTGTATAGGCTGCCAGTGTTCTGTGTAAACAGCAACCCGTCAAAATCTCCAATTATTGCTGCTTTACCGTCACTGGAAGTGATGTGGTTGGAGATTTTGGTGAGTTGGAGTTTTTGGCAAAACAAGGGCATCCCTGAACAAGTACTGAATCTGAGTGGATGCAGCCACTATTCACCCAACAAATTTTCTGCCTGGCTGCTTCAGTATTCAGATTATAGGGTATTGACGGGCCACCCAAAGTTCAAAATTCAGCCAGTCCTGATGAAATATTTCTCTCTGGTATGGCCAGCTGAAAGGAGATTGTTGTTTGCATATCTAAATAAGGTGGTACAATCAGAGTAGGTTATTTGCAATGTAAAATTTATATTTACATTGAATCGTAATTCTGGACAGCATAGCCACTTCTTCTTTTATTAGTGGTAGGTTCTATTTAAAAGGATGTCATGTGCGGTTTTGTTTAGGCATGTTTCCCTTCTGCTTTCTAGCCCCAATATGACGCAAGGAAAACAAGATTTTCTGTGGAATCAAAGACATTTTGCAGTTTCTAAAAATAAATGTATCATTCTCATGACACATGCTCTTCCTTCCTCATTTCCTTTCTTTTTAGTTTTTCTAGGCTGTTTCATCGCCATCTCTGTGTGAGGCATACAAAACCACATCCAGGAAATGAAACCAGACAAAGATACCACCAGCAGAGCCGCCCCCAGTTTTTCATCCGTCATCCCGCCGTCCAACGCACATACATGCTCACCGCAGGGAATCGCATGTTATTCCAAGTGTATTCTAGAATTGAATATAGTGAACCTGTGGGACTGGCAGACAACCAAGATTAGAAATATAAGTGAGCTGTGCAGAAAACAAGCTGAACATGAAGATGTCACAACACCGCAGAAGGAAATATAAATTAAAAGAGAAGTATGGGTTTGATTTTTTTCCCCCCATGTATATTTACCTAGGCGAATTCAGCATTGGTCCGATGCTGCATCTGTTCCCCGGTGCCTCTACACTGAGAACCGAGCAATTGAACACCGCTGATCGCTCGGTTCTCACAGCTCCCTGAGCAGAGAGCTACAGACTGTCAGTCACAGCTCTCCGCTCGGCCCCCTCCTCACTCATTGGAGCGCTGAGCTGTGGAGGGGTGGAGAGCTGACGGCTCAGGCTATCAGCGGCTCACTGAGAGGCTGAGCCAGGTTTCGGTTCAGGCACCTGGTGGATCCTCACTTTGTGGTTGTGATGACGCAGTGCCTGGACCGACATCTGTGATGTCTACAGACAGCGGACTTCAGTCCACTCTCTGCAGAAAACAGATCACAGGAGCGCAGAATGAACTGCCCTCCTGTGATCCATTGGTGATGTACAGCCATACAAGCTTTGGCTGTACATTTCCTTTAAAGCTTTTATTTTAACATTGTGTAGTATATAAAATACAGAATCATGACATATATGGCCAACACAAGGGAAAAAATCAGATAGCAATGATGTTATTGCTAAGGGAAGACTGTGAGCAACAAAACAGAGTTCCAGTATATAGAAGAACTTCCAATAAACGCCAGTCATGTTTTCTCCATACATTCCAGTAATGAATTCTGCAGACAAGCAATCACATGCCTTGGCGTCAAGCTAAACAAAAGAAAACCATAGCAAGGGTAACCTTATGATCCCCAGGGAAATTCTCAGGTGATGGAACCTGCCAGTTTCTACAAATACCAAAGAAAAAAGATATCAGAGATCTAGTCTAAGTCCAAATCCATCTAAAACGTTTTATGTTGTATTTTGTTTTGTTGCCAAATAAAGTTACAGCCTTTGTGGTTGTTAGTGCCGGTTCACACTAATACGACTTGTCAGGCGACTTGGTCAGCCTGGCAAGTCGTGCACCGTCGCGGTCATTGAGTAGTACAGGACCGGTTCTAATAGGAGCGACACAAGTCGCTCCGACTTAGAAAAGGGGTCCTGTACTACTTCGGGGCGACCTGGAGGCGACTAGCATTGACATTCATTTTATGAAGTCCGTGCAAGTCGCGCCAAAGTCGCGCTGCACGCGACTTCACAGGTCACCCCCCAAGTCGGAGCGACCTAGTGTGAACCGGCACTTATTGCTGTCTACGTCCCTGTTGCAGAGATGTTGATACATAGCGATACAAACAAAAAGACATTCTGACTTTTTTTCTGCAAGTGTCTTCCTGTCCTAATTACACTAGCACTTCTCTCCTCCCTTTTCTTTTTTTGGTGTTACAGGGACAGGAAATGAGGGAAAATATCCCCATGAGGTCACAAACAGAAACAAAGATCTTGCAGAAAATTCAACTCTTCTCTACTACTACAAAAGGGACAAAAATGTTTTGTTTGGAGTGTGGCTGACCATTGGGAGTAAGGATGAATGTGTGAACTGTACATTAAAGCGGAGTTCCACCCAAAAGTGGAACTTCCGCTTTAAATAGTCCTAACCCCCTGACATTCCACATTTGGCATGTCATTTTTGGGGGGGGGGGGAGCGGGGACCTAGTTTTGACATGTACCCGCTCCCACTTCCGCTCGCAGCGCCGCGGCGCCCTGAGCGGAAGTTCTCCTCTCTCCCTCCCTCCCTGCAATCTTCTGGGACATGTCAGAGGTCCCAGAAGATTGCCGGCCAATCACGACGCATAGCGCAACTCGCGAATGCGCATTGCGTACCCGGCTGTGAAGCCGCAAACTGTCACAGCCGGGTGCCCACATCAGTGATGCCGGCGCCGCGGAGCAGAGAGGGAGAAGACGGCGCATCACTGGACCGTGGGACAGGTGAGTGTGCGGTTAGGCTGGAACTCCGCTTTAAGTGACCGTCTGCTGGTAATCAGAGGAGGCCCAACAAGTCATCATACAGCGAGCCCTACTGGGACAGTGCTACAATAACATCACAACGGACAATGTTCCAGAGCCGTGTAGGAACCCTTCATCAGTCGCATGCCTAATGAAGGGGTCCTGCACAGCTCTGAAGCTTTGCACTACGTCCTCTGTGATGTGATTGTTCGTTAATAAAGATTTGGATGCTATTTGATGATCCGTGGTGTGCTGACGAATATGTGCATTTGATCTTTATTGGCTCTTACAGTGGTCACATGATCAGAAGCCTGTCCCACTGGTTCGTCATCAGAAGCTGTGGCTGAAAGCTGTCAGCAACAGTTCGGTCAGTATGCTTGGAACAGGCAGTGAAAACTCTCACAGCAAATAACCTCAGGCCATCATGGACACTTGTGCATTGGTTGAGCGTTAAAGACTACTTTTCTTGCCACCACACACATATACTGTATATATTAATATTATTATTCAGAATTTTCATAGCGGCAACAGTTTGCGCAAGGCTTTACAACATGAGGGAGGACAGTACAGTCACAATACAATTCAATATGGGATGAATCAGAGGGCCCTGCTCATTAGAGTTTACAATCTAGAAGGCAGGGTTAAGTGATACAAAATGTAACTGTGGGGGATGAGCTGATGGAGAAAATCAAAGTGCAGTTGTTAGGTGGGGGCAGAATGGGCTTCTCTGAAAAGGAGGGTTTTCAGGGATTGTCTAAAAGCAAACAGAGTAGGAGATAATAGGACTGATTGGGGTAGGGAGTTCCATATGGTGGGAGAGAATCTAAAAAAGTCCTGGAGGCGAGCAGTGGAGGATGTAATGAAGGAGCTAGAGAGAAGGGGGTCTTGGGAGGAACGAAGGGAATGATGTAGGTGAGATTAGGCTATATATATATATATATATATATATATATATATATATATATACACAGTATCTCACAAAAGTGAGTACACCTATCATATTTTTGTAAATATTTTATAATATCTTTTCACGTGACAACACTGAAGAAATAACACTTTGCTACAAGGTAAAGTAGTGTGTGTGGAAGAGGGCAAAATAACTCAACACACAGCCATGAATGTCTAAACCGATGGCAACAAAGTGAAAATGTCCAAATTGGGCCTAAAGTGTCAATAGTTTGTGTAGCAACCCTTATTTCCCAGCACAGCCTTAACCCATTTGAGCATGGAGTTCACCAGAGCTTCACAGGTTGCTACTGGAGCCCTCTTCCACTCCTGCACGACAACATGACGGAGCTGGTGGATGTTAGAGACCTTGCGCTCCTCCACCTTCTGTTTGAGGATGTCCCACAGATGCTCAATAGGGTTTAGGTCTGGAGACATGCTTGGCCAGTCCATCACCTTTCCCCTCAGCTTCTTTAGCAAGGCAGTGGTCATCTTGAAGGAGTGTTTGGGGTCGTTATCATGTTGGAATACTGCCCTGCCACCCAGTCTCTGAAGGGAGGAGATCATGCTCTGTTCCGGTATGTCACAGTACATGTTGGCATGCATGGTTCCCTTATTGAACTGTAGCTCTCCAGTGCCGGCAGCACTCATGCAGCCGCAGCACTCCCACCACCATGCTTGACTGTAGGCAAGACACACTTGTCTTTGTACTCCTCATCTGGTTGCCGCCACACACGCTTGACACCATCTTTGCCAAATAAGTTTATATTGGTCTCATCGGACCACAGGATATGGTTCCAGTAATCCATGTCCTTAGTCTGCTTGTCTTCAGCAAACTGTTTGCGGGATTTTTTGTGCATCATCTTTAAGAGGTCATCATCATCAAGATCATCATCATCAAGAGGCTTCCTTCTAGGAGGACAACCATGCAGACCAATTTGATGCAGTGTGCGGCATATGGTCTGAGCACTGACAGGCTGACCCCCCACCCCTTCACTCTCTGCAGCAATGCTGGCAGCACTCATACGTCTGTAGCACCACCCCCGCAGGAGCTGCTGATTATGTTATTGGGTCTACACCCTGCCTAACAACCCTATAGAACTGGCTCGATCCCTCCTCAGGCACAACTGACCAGAATAGGACTGGACCTTCAAATGGATACACAGATTGGACTACAATACTTCAATATGCAACAGTGACTTATTACCTTCTTCAATGGTAGTCTTTCTGGGTGACACAATGGAACAGCACACAGGATTGTAATTAACCAAAGCTTAATTTACTGTATATCAAATTAAGCAAGTGAGATACAATGAAATACGGTTATTTTAAAGGGTTACTTAAATCGGCTTTAAAAAGATAAAAGAAATATCCCACACTACTCCCTCATTGATGCTAGACACAGTACAAGATAGATAGGCCTATCTGAGTCCCTTCCCCAAAGTCCTCTTCTTTCTTCTTCTTGAATCTTCGCTAGCAAGATAACTGCGCAGATATATTTGTAATCCGCATTAGGAATGAAGATCAAGAGAGAGAAAAAGAGCAGTGAGCTGTTGGTTGTCACCACAGGGTATCTGTGTAGCTGAGCAATAACTTCTGTGAGAGAGATGGGCCTCTGGCGACTCCTTTACAGATATTATTGTTTGTCTATGAATCTCCTGAGAGAGTATGCTGATCTACCCCGGGGTTTATCACCTTCTGTTACACTATAGCTATCTGTGGATAACGTTACTTCTTTTGGTAGATAAAGTCAGGTTTGGGCAAGTGCCCTCTCACCAACAGGATTTTCCCTTAGAACTCTCCACGGCTGTCTTAGTCTCTGTTCTCTGTCCCCAGCCGCGCGAGGTGTTTGGGGTGGATGGCTCCGGTCTCTGCAAACAGCGATGGGACCTCTGGGAAGGGTCTCTTGCTTTGCATGGAACGTTTCAGCGTCGTCACTTCAGGCCCAGAGGCTTCGGCCTAGCATGCAGCATCAGCCCACAGCGCTGGCTTCCTGCTTGTCTCACTGTGTCTCTCCCAAGAGACTGAGCCTGGCTCCTCCCTTCCTTTATAAAGCTTCCCCCAGAAGGCTGTGTGGTGAAGCAGTGCATCCTGGTAGTCCAAGAGCACTATGGATGATGAAGTCTCTCAACTTCCTGAAAGGAAAATCACATCACAAGAAATTCCATAGTAGCTGCAGTGTGTCGTTTTGGCCACTAGATGGAGCCGAGTTCCTCTCAAATGTCAAACAATCATCTTTCAGGCATATTAAACACCGCTACACACTCCCCCCACTTAAGAAACTTTGGTCCCCAAAGAGGACAACAGCATGTACTCCAGTGCATATGTTGGCAGTACACAACAAAAACATTAACATATGCATAACAGGGAATTATCTTCCTTTTCATAAGCAGAATTCAAACTCAACAACTGCATATTACAACACAGGTTCGACATAGGAACCTCCCACCAATTGTCAGGGGAGGGAAGGTAATTCTGTTCACAGACCCCCGACACTTGGGTGGCTTGTACAGATGTGCCTGGGGGTGAGCTAGGGTTGTCCTCCACCAAATCTGTGGTGGAAGAACTAGGCTGATCAAGAGATCGTTTGGAAGTAAAGATAGCTTCTTCCGAGCATTCACCCAATTGGTCATAGGTCAGTCTTTTGGGTGGGTGAATGACTCTTCTGTCCCTCTGTTCTTTGGGAGGCACGATCTCAGAGGTACTAGGACCAGCCACTTCTGGGGATTCTTCAATGTCCTCCTCCTCATGTTCCAACACACAGGAATCTGATGTTTCAAGAGCGGTCAGTTCTTCTTCAGAGAAAGGTGCAACCTCCTCCTCAGGATCTTCATCATCAACTACTTCTTCTGGAAGCATGTGAAAAGGTATGAATTCGGGGGCTTCTGCCCGAAGGGTTCCTCTTTCAGCCAATTCGGATGAAGACAGGGAGGCAGGTGTGGGTTCTGGTAACTGAGATGACCACATCCAGTCAGGTACCTCCTCTTCATCTTCCAGATCTTCAGATGAAGAATTTCCCTCCCTCACATCTGGGAGTGTCGACTGAGATCTGGTGACTGGTCTGGATAGGCGGGAGGTCGAAGGGGTATCTGGCGAATCTACGACAGGAGGCATGCGAACTGCTTCAGAGAGAGGCAGTAGATGGTTCCTATGCCAAGTCTTCAATGGGCCCACACTTCCTTCAGGCCGAATTTGATACACAGGGAGGTTTGGTAGTTGCTTGCAGATAACATAAGGTTGGGATTTCCAGCGGTCTGCCAACTTGTGTTTTCCCGGGACACCCAAGTTCCTCAACAATACCCTGTCCCCGGGTTGCAAGTCTTGGATCCGAACTTTTAAGTCGAAATTCCTTTTATTCCTCAGTCCACGTTGATCAGATGTGGCCTGAGCTTTATCATAGGCCGATTTCAGACTCTTCCGCAGTCGGTCCACATATCCCTTGTGCGATGCTGAAGAGGTGTGATCGGGCGAGATGCCAAAGGCCAAATCCACTGGCAACCGAGCCTCTCGTCCAAACATTAGACGATAAGGGGAATATCCAGTAGCATCACTGACAGTACTGTTGTAGGCATGCACAATGGCAGCTACATGTTTGCCCCAATGCTGTTTCTTCTCTGAGCTCAAAGTCCCCAACATGTCCAAAAGAGTCCTGTTAAATCTTTCCGGCTGGGCATCCCCTTGTGGATGGTAGGGAGTAGTTCTAGTCTTTTGGATGCCTAACAGATCTAACAGTCTCTTGATCAGTCTGCTTTCAAAGTCTCTTCCCTGATCTGAATGGAGGCGTTGTGGTAACCCATAGTGTACAAAGAACTTTTCTACAAGAACTTTGGCTACCGTTGAGGCCTTCTGATCCTTTGTTGGGAATGCTTGGGCGTATCTGGTAAAATGGTCTGTTATCACAAGGACATTCCCTTGGCCACTCAGATCAGGCTCTAGGCAAAGGAAATCAATGCACACCAGTTCCATGGGTCCCTGGCTTTGCAGATGGCCCATTGGGGCTGCTTGACGTGGCAGAGTCTTCCTTTGTATACATCGGACACAAGAATGACAGTATCCTTCAACTTCGGCCCTCATACAGGGCCAGTAGAACCTGTCTCTGACAAGCTGAAAAGTTCTTTCAGGTCCCAGATGGCCATGATTATCATGAAGAGCAGCCAGAACTCTCTCCCTGTATTTAGCTGGTAAGAACAGTTGCCACTTCTCCTCCAGATCTTCAGATGGGCCTCTTCGGTAGGCCACCCCTTCTCGGATCTGTAACCGGGTCCACTCTCTATGCAACAGGCGGGCCCCCTGAGGAGAATCGGTTAGAAGCAACTCAGGGCGCTGGATCTCCAAGGCTTCCAAAAGAAGTTTTCCCAGAGGGTCTTCCAGCTGCTCCTTCCTCAAGTCCCTTTTGGATAGCCGGGGTAAATCTTCCCCTTCAACCTGGGTCCCCCTGCAATAGTATTTGGGTACCCCGACAGCCGAAACCCCAATCTCTTCGGCTCTTGATCCTCCTCTGGATCGAAGTTCAGTTCCCTGATATAGGGCACGCACCCCTTCTGGAGCCAAATGGGTCCATTCTTCATCAGGTTCGTGTGGTGCATGCAACCTTCTGGATAGGGCATCTGCATCCCTGTTCCCGATTCCTGGCCGATACTTCAGGCTGAAGTTGAAGCTAGAGAGGGCAGCCAACCATCTGTGTCCTGTGGCATCCAGCTTGGCTGTAGTCAACAGATAGGTAAGGGGATTATTATCCGTCTTGACAATGAATTCAGCTCCGTACAGGTAATCTTTCAATTTGTCAACCACTGCCCACTTCAAGGCCAAGAATTCAAGTTTGTGGGTAGGATAATTCCTTTCAGCAGGTAGTAGACTCCTGCTCACGTAGGCGACAGGTCGCAAGTGACCCTCATGTTCCTGGTAGAGTACCCCACCCAGCCCATCTCGGCTGGCATCGACATGCAGTTCATATGGTTTCATGGGGTCTGCATAGGCCAACACAGGGGCAGTGGTTAGATTCTTTTTCAGCTGAATGAAAGCCCCTTCACATTCTGGGGTCCACTGATCCTGGATGGATTCCTTAGCCTTCCGGGGTCCCATGGTGGACTTCGTCGGCTTGACCAGTTCAGGAACGTCATCTTCCTCGTTCTTTAGTAGCTCATTGAGGGGTCGGCAATCTTGGCGAACCCCTCCACAAACCTCCTGTAATAGGAGCAAAAGCCCAGGAACGACCGAAGTTCGGTCACATTTGTAGGTCTCGGCCAGGAGGAGACAGCATCCAGCTTGTCCGGGTCGGTGGCTACCCCTTCTGCAGACACGATGTGGCCCAGGTAATGGACCGAGGATTGATAGAACTGACACTTCTCAGGAGAAAGTTTCAGGCCTTCTTCGTGTAGCCTCTTCAGGACCTTTTCCAACCTCTCCTCGTGTTCTTCCAAAGTCCTGCCAAACACGATAACATCATCCAAGTATACCAGTACCTCTATCAAATTCATATCCCCAACAGTCCTTTCCATCAGCCTCTGGAAAGTAGCAGGGGCTCCTGACAACCCCTGCGGCATGCGATTGAACTCAAAGAACCCCACGGGGGTTATGAAGGCTGTCTTCTCCCGGTCTTCAGGGTGCATGGGGATCTGATAGTACCCACTCTTTAAGTCCATCACACTGAACCACTTCGCCCCTGACAGGCTCTGTAGGGCGTCTTCAATTCGAGGAGTGGTATACTGGTCTGGGATGGTTCTTCTGTTCAGTGTTCGGTAGTCGATACAAAGCCTCAAAGATCCGTTTTTCTTCCGGACTACCACTATCGGAGAAGCATATGGGCTCCTGGATTCTCGAATAACCCCAGTCTTCTTGAGTTCCGCCAGCTGCTGACGTAGATCTTCTAAGTCACCCAAGGGAACTCGCCGGACTCTTTCTCGGAAAGGTTTGTCCTCACTCAGGCGGATCTTATGAGTGGCACTCCTGGCGCAGCCCACGTCAAACTCATCCTTAGAAAATATTCCTCGCCATCGAGCAAGTTGTGCCTTGGCCCTCTTCACCCATTCCGGTGGGAGGGCAGCGCTTCCAGAGCAGAGCTCTTCTATGACAACTTCACCACTTCCCTCCTCTTTAAGATCAGATGGGACAACTGGGGTAGCCGGGTTAACTTGGCCCAACAGCAATCTGGCCGGTACCTTCACCGGTGTAGTAGAGGTGTTTCTGACACTCACTAAAACCCTTCCACGGTTTTTCTGTAACACCTTCAAAGGGATCACTTCAGGGATTACTTCTATCCCTCTCTCCTCTTCCTGTGGACCTGATTCAAAGATGATAAAAGGGCCAGGCTGTTTCCATGTGAGTTTAACTGAAGCTTTCAGACAAGCCACCTCTCCTGGCTGCAAGACCTTTTCTGTTCTGTCCAACTTCCAGAGTCTTCCAACTCCTTCTGCAGGAGTCTCTTGCTCCAATACTAGTCGTTGATAGGCCTGCCGTAGCATGGGGTGAATCCTTGGCGCTGGAGAATCCTGTCCCTGGACCAGTTGTGTCAGGAGGCGCCTTACTAGGTCAGTGTTGGTCCCTACAATGAGAGAGCTTTTGTTGGCCCCTGGCGGACGAGGACAGACCACCGCTAGGGTGTCAAAGGTTTCAGCTTCACCAGCCACTGATGGGTCAAAGGTCAACTTGATTGGCAGATACCCGTCATAGGGAAAACTTTGAGTCCCGATACCCCATATCTCCAGATCTTCCAACTTCTGCAGAGGTAGATGGGTAAGGTGTTTATCATAGAAGTCTCTATACAGAAGAGTCACTTGGGCCCCAGTGTCGAGGAGGGCTCTTGTGTAAATTCCTTCTACCTGGACGGAGACTACAGGGGAAGGCCCGACCAAGTTAGTTGGGAATTCTCTTGAAGTGGCCTTGTTGTCTGATTCAGTTCTCTGCACCCAAGCTCTTTTCTTCTTTCTTTTTTTTCTTGGATTCAGTCCCCGCTGGGCACGGTGTGCATTGATTTTCCTCCCCCCAGTAGCCTGGAGTATAGAACGAGGGGCGTTGTACCTAGATCTTACTCCCTGACTCGGTTTCCCTGAACCAGTGAGCCTCCTGGAGTCCCTTGAAACTGGCGGGCACCCGGTTGACTCCTTCACCGGGGGCCCTCTGAAGTTTTCCGCTGGCTTGCGAGGTTTTGAGACAACCTTTCCTGGGCTGGGACATACTCCTCTAACATGACCTACTCCCCCACAGTTGAAACAAGTTAACAATCTTGTAGGTCTCGGTTCCGGATCTGCTCTAAGGTTAGCAGGTTCATCTGGCTTCTCTGATATGTTCCCATTAGGTAGAGTGGATGCCTGACTAGTCAGGATAGACACCATTTCTATCAACTGGGACACCTGGGTCTTTAGGAGTTCAACTTGCGAATCACCTTCTTCTACACTTATCACTCTGACTCGAGCAGTTGAGTCAAACTGCCGACTCTTCTTTTTGTTGTCCAACATGACCTCTTCCTCTCTGACCATTCGAATCAGGTCAGGGTATTCTAGAATGCCACCGTCTTGACGAGTTCGCAACAGTATGGCAATGGGATCTAAAGGTTGAGCCCCTCTCAGCACCTGCCGTGCACGAGTCTCATCTACCTTCCGGGGGTCTATCCCTTTCTTTAACAGGATCTGGTGGATGATCTTATCCAGGCGTCTAATAAATTCGGACAACTTCTCTTCCTCTTCTTGGTAACAGTGGTCTAACTGGTAAAGAAGTTCAGCCACGTTCTCCGTCCGACCAAATACATCTTGTAGAATGTCTAGATAATCCTGTGCAGTACAGTTCTTTTTGCTTAGCTTGAGATTACGTACGGCCTCTAGTGCAGGTCCCCTTAAACTTTCTGTGATTCTCTGTTTCTTATGCTGTTCTGGTACCTCCCACTCTTCCAAAGCCTGAGTGGCGGTATCTAACCACTCTTCAAACCCATCTTCTGTTGAAGGCACAGGCTGTTTCCCAGAGAATGTCCTGAGCTTCCTATATCCAGTCATCAGATAGTTTGGGGAGTCCTTACTACATTTTGCTACGATTTCCCCGAGAACAGCACACAGTTCTGAGCTAAAGGTAGACAAAGGTGGTGACTCTGGACTTCCTTCTTGGACACCTTTTTCTTTGCTGGATCCCCCAGGAGTGGTGGATGAGGGACCTTCAGTAAGGACTTCTGGATGTATTAAAAAAAGTTCTGTTTGGTCAGTAGTCTTTACACTGGTTCCCTTAAAGTAATCGGGGACCCCCTTCCTCCACTCACACAATGCATACGTGTGTGGAACGGTGGTGTCTGTCTTTATGTCAGTCACCCAGAATTTCCTGTCTGTGGACAGTGCCCTTAAAACTGGGAGGAGTTTTTCCTCAGTCCAGACCTCTCCCTTGATTTCAACCACCAGGCCATTTTCCACTACGACATTCTCTTCCCTGCACCACTCGGCTGCAGCGGTAGGATCCATTTCTGCGTTGAGGGGGATTCTGTGGCTGAAAGGGTTGTGTTGCAGGACTGTAGAGATCCCGGACGAGCCCCCACGTGTAGCACCACCCCCGCAGGAGCTGCTGATTATGTTATTGGGTCTACACCCTGCCTAACAACCCTATAGAACTGGCTCGATCCCTCCTCAGGCACAACTGACCAGAATAGGACTGGACCTTCAAATGGATACACAGATTGGACTACAATACTTCAATATGCAACAGTGACTTATTACCTTCTTCAATGGTAGTCTTTCTGGGTGACACAATGGAACAGCACACAGGATTGTAATTAACCAAAGCTTAATTTACTGTATATCAAATTAAGCAAGTGAGATACAATGAAATACGGTTATTTTAAAGGGTTACTTAAATCGGCTTTAAAAAGATAAAAGAAATATCCCACACTACTCCCTCATTGATGCTAGACACAGTACAAGATAGATAGGCCTATCTGAGTCCCTTCCCCAAAGTCCTCTTCTTTCTTCTTCTTGAATCTTCGCTAGCAAGATAACTGCGCAGATATATTTGTAATCCGCATTAGGAATGAAGATCAAGAGAGAGAAAAAGAGCAGTGAGCTGTTGGTTGTCACCACAGGGTATCTGTGTAGCTGAGCAATAACTTCTGTGAGAGAGATGGGCCTCTGGCGACTCCTTTACAGATATTATTGTTTGTCTATGAATCTCCTGAGAGAGTATGCTGATCTACCCCGGGGTTTATCACCTTCTGTTACACTATAGCTATCTGTGGATAACGTTACTTCTTTTGGTAGATAAAGTCAGGTTTGGGCAAGTGCCCTCTCACCAACAGGATTTTCCCTTAGAACTCTCCACGGCTGTCTTAGTCTCTGTTCTCTGTCCCCAGCCGCGCGAGGTGTTTGGGGTGGATGGCTCCGGTCTCTGCAAACAGCGATGGGACCTCTGGGAAGGGTCTCTTGCTTTGCATGGAACGTTTCAGCGTCGTCACTTCAGGCCCAGAGGCTTCGGCCTAGCATGCAGCATCAGCCCACAGCGCTGGCTTCCTGCTTGTCTCACTGTGTCTCTCCCAAGAGACTGAGCCTGGCTCCTCCCTTCCTTTATAAAGCTTCCCCCAGAAGGCTGTGCGGTGAAGCAGTGCATCCTGGTAGTCCAAGAGCACTATGGATGATGAAGTCTCTCAACTTCCTGAAAGGAAAATCACATCACAAGAAATTCCATAGTAGCTGCAGTGTGTCGTTTTGGCCACTAGATGGAGCCGAGTTCCTCTCAAATGTCAAACAATCATCTTTCAGGCATATTAAACACCGCTACACGTCTATTTCCCAAAGACAACCTTTGGATATGAAGCTGAGCACGTGCCCTCAGCTTCTTTGGTCGACCATGGCGAGGCCTGTTCTGAGTGGAACTTGTCCTGTTAACCCGCTGTATGGTCTTGGCCACCATGCTGCAATTCAGTTTCAGGGTCTTGGCAATATTCTTATAGTCCAGGCCATCTTTATATAGAACAACAATTCTTTTTTTTTAGATCCTCAGAGCGTTCTTTGCCATGAAGTGCCATGTTGAACTTCCAGTGACGAGAATGAGAGCGTGAGAGCGATAACACCAAATTTAACACACCTGCTCCCCATTTACCTTGTAACACTAACAAATCACTTGACACCGGAGAGGGAAAATGGCTAATTGGGCCCAATTTGGACATTTTCACTTAGTGGTGTACTCACTTTTGTTGCCAGCAATGTTTAGACATTAATAGCTGTGCGTTGAGTTATTTTGAGGGGACAGCAAATTTACACTGTTATACAAGCTGTACACTCACTACTTTACATTGTAGCAAAGTGTCATTTCTTCAGTGTTGTCACATGAAAAGGTATAATAAAATTCTTATAAAAATGTGAGGGGTATACTCACTTTTGTGAGATACTGTATATATATATATATATATATATACATATATATATATATATATATATATATATATATAGATATAGATATACAGCTGCAAGAAAAAGTATGTGAACCTTTTGGAATGATATGGATTTCTGCAAAAATTGGTCATAAAATGTTATCTGATCATCATCATCGAAGTCACAACGATAGACAATCACAGTCTGCTTAAACTAATAACACACAAAGAATGAAATGTTGCCATGTTTTATTGAACACACCATGTAAACATTCACATTTCAGGTGGAAAAAGTATGTGAACCCTTGGATTTAATAACTGGCTGAACCTCCTTTGGCAGCAATAACTTCAACCAAACGTTTCCTGTAGTTGCAGATCAGACATGCACAACGGTCAGGAGTAATTCTTGACCATTCCTCTTTACAGAACTGTTTCAGTTCAGCAATGTTCTTGGGATGTCTGGTGTGAATCGAATGAATTTCTTGAGGTCATGCCACAGCATCTCAATCGGGTTGAGGTCAGGACTCTGACTGGGCCACTTCAGAAGGCGTATTTTCTTCTGTTTAAGCCATTCTGTTGTTGATTTACTTCTATGCTTTGGGTCATTGTCCTGTTGCAACACCCATCTTCTGTTGAGCTTCAGCTGGTAGACAGATGGCCTTAAGTTCTCCTGCAAAATGTCTTGATAAACTTGGGAATTCATTTTTCCTTCGATGACAGCAATCCGTTCAGGCCCTGACGCAGCAAAACAGCCCCAAACCATGATGCCCCCACCACCATACTTCACAGTTGGGATGAGGTTTTGATGTTGGTGTGCTGTGCCTCTTTTTCGACACACATAGTGTTGTGTGTTTCTTCCAAACAACTCCACTTTGGTTTCATCCAGGTGCTCTTGTGCAAACTGTAAACGTGCAGCAATGTTTTGTTTGGACAGCAGTGGCTTCCTCTGTGGTATCCTCCCATAAAATCCATTCTTGTTTAGTGTTTTACGTATTGTAGATTTGCTAACAGGGATGTTAGCATTTGCCAGTGACTTTTGTAAGTCTTTAGCTGACACTCTAGGATTCTTCTTCACCTCACTGAGCAGTCTGCGCTGTGCTCTTGCATTCATCTTTACAGGACAGCCACTCCTAGGGAGAGTAGCAGCAGTGCTGAACTTTCTCCATTTATAGACAATTTGTCTTACCGTGGACTGATGAACAGCAAGGCTTTTGGAGATACTTTCATAACCCTTTCCAGCTTTATGCAAGTCAACAATTCTTAACCATAGGTCTTCTGTGAGCTCTTTTGTGCGAGGCATCATTCACATCAGGCAATGCTTCTTGTGAAAAGCAAACCCAGAACTGGTGTGTGTTTTTTATAGGGCAGGGCAGCTGTAACCAACACCTCCAATCTCATCTCATTGATTGGACTCCAGTTGGCTGACATCTCACTCCAATTAGCTCTTGGAGATGTCATTAGTCTAGGGGTTCACATACTTTTTCCACCTGCGCTGTGAATGTTTACATGGTGTGTTCAATAAAAACATGGCAACATTTCATTCTTTGTGTGTTATTAGTTTAAGCAGACTGTGATTGTCTATTGTTGTGACTTAGATGATGATGGTCATATCACATTTTATGACCAATTTGTGCAGAAATCCATATCATTCCAAAGGGTTCACATACTTTTTATTGCAGCTGTATATGTGTATATGTAGCAGATTTTCCAGGCATTGGGCCTGATGTGGGCCTGCCATGGTCACCGGTAGCACCTTCAGCCCGTTTAAGCTGAATACCCAAGTGTGAGATTTGAGTTAAAGACCAGTCCGGCATCTTTGGTTTGTTTTGTTTATTTTATATTGGGGATGGGAGAAGGGAATGAGTGGGATACTCCTCTGGCTCAACTAGGTACAAAATGCGACACTTGGAGAAAAATGCCTTTCAGCGCTGTCTTGACGCCGGCTGGGGGCCGACCAACGCTTGCTGGCGCTTCAAAAACTCTGATTTGCTGTACTGTACTTGAAACTTGACTTCTGACACTCTGGTTAGCTCAAAGTCCTGGACTGTACTGAGAACTGACTTCTGACATGCTGGTTTGCTCAAAAGTCCTGAACACTGCTCCCTCCAGTCCTCCCTGAGGTAGCTTCTGTAAACTGCTTCTGCTGCTGCAACTCTCAACACTGTACACTGCACGCTGTACACTGAACACTTCAGGACCCAACTGCTGGCACCCCCTCTACACTTCAGGGTCCACACACTGGCACCCCCTTTACTCTTCAGGGTCCACACACTGGCACCCCTTGTACACTTCAGGGCCCAAACTCTGGCACCCCCGTTACACTTCAGGGTCAACACTGGCACCTCCTTTACACTTTCTTCCTGCACCGGCTAGCTAGCTCCCGGATCCCTCTGACCTTCTCCGGAGTGGTCCCCTCTTACTAGGCAGACCCCCAGGGGCAGTTTACAGTACTCGTGAACTGGAAATGCTTTCCTGAAACTCGACCCCTCTCAGCTCCGCTGGTCCTCGGCACACCGGATCCTCTCTGCAGCTCAGTTCAGCCCTTCTTTTCCCCTTATACAAGCCGCCTGGGACACCCGATTCCTCTGACAGGAGGAGAGACAGCCATACTCTCCCTCCCGGGACTCTGCTTCCTGACAAAGACGCTGCGTCATGCGCTCCCCTCAAACTTATATCCACTCCCAGAATACTGTGCGGCAGAATCTGCCTTGCTGGGGTAGATACAGGCCTGAGTGAACCATTGGATGGGTTTCCTCCACTGCCCAATGAGAACCCTCTCATTAGGTACAGTGGGGAGACTCCCCAGTCTCAACAGCCACACCTGGGAGACATGACAGCCCAGCTGAAAACCATGGTCCTGCTGTTAAGCAGACAAGGCCAACTATACTTTACCTAGCACCTACCTTGTAGGGTGCTACATATATATATATATATATATATATATATATATATATATATATATATATATATATATATATTTTTTTTTTTTTTTTTTTTTTTTATATATATATACAGTTGTACTCATAAGTTTACATACACTGGCAGAATTTATGATTTCTTCGCCATTTTTCCAAGAATATGAATGATAACACAATGCCTGGAAAATTGTTCGGGATGCAAAGAAAAAAACTCACAAATAACTTCAGGTGAAATACAGGACTCTCTGAAAATATGTTGTAACGGAACAGGGCACCCCGGACCGGGTACCTTTGTTGACAGATGCTCCTAGTGCTTCCCGAGGGCTCTAAGCACTCCACCAGATACCATAACCACTTCAGACCCCACGAACCGCCGCAGCTTGATTAGGGTCTCGCAGCCTCCTACCCACCCTGGACCTACGACAAGGCTCCAGGTTCCTGTGGGTGAACCTCTCTTTCCCCAGAGAGTGCAGCAGGACAAGCTCTTGCACAAGCTCTTACAAGAGCTCAGTGATTCTCTAAGGGAGTATGGAAGACCATAGCAATCCCTTGTAGCATATCCCCCCAATAAGAGACAGGACTCTAGATTGAGGTTGAATGAACTCAGCACAACTTTATTGAACACGACTTATATACAGTTTTCACCCACAAAGTTACCACCCAGATGGACCTTGTTGAAGACTGAACATAATATTCACCATCCAATAGGAACAGAGTTTTACACTCTCATACAGTCTACAAAATATACAATGTGGGACAATCCCCCCTCCCCCTTAGCATCTAATCAACATTCCTATAAGTTTCTCTTAAAGCAGACAGACAGACAGGTGGGCTCATTAGCACAGTTAACAATAGGTGAATGGAAAAGGTGTCTCAGACCCTATTTTAGACAAAAGCACTTCAATGATTAGCAGCCATGCTGTCTCTACCAGTTCCTGGATGCCCATATTAGGAGTGGACTTCCTGTACCTTACAGTTTACAGGAATAAAGGTTTAGCTTCTAGGATAGAGGCAAGACTCCATTAGCCCCATGACTTATCCGTCTTTAAATTCCAGTGATGGTGAATACTGTCACATATGTAGTGTGGCTGTTTTAAGATGCACAATAAGGAGGCACTTGAAGAAAGATGGGCTGCATGGTCGAGTCGCCAGAAGAAAGCCATTACTATGCAAATGCCACAAAGTATCCCGCTTACAATACGCCAAACAGTGCAGAGACAAACCTCAAACCTTCTGGCACAAAGTCATTTGGAGTGATGAGACCAAAATTGAGCTTTTTGGCCACAACCATAAACGCTACATTTGGAAAGGAGTCAACAAGGCCTATGATGAAAGGTACACCATTCCTACTGTGAAACACGGAGGTGGGTCGCTGATGTTTTGGGGATGTGTGAGCTACAAGGGCACAGAAAATTTGGTCAGAATTGATGGCAATATGAATGCAGTATGTTATCAAGAAATACTGGAGGAAAATTTTCATTCATCAGCCCGGAAGCTGTGCATGGGATGTACTTGGACATTCCAACATGACAATGATCCTAAACACAAGGCCAAGTCCACCTGTCATTGTCTACAGCAGAATTAAGTGAAGGTTCTGGAGTGGCCATCTCAGTCTCCTGACCTAAATATTATTGAGCCAATCTGAGGAGATCTCAAACGTGCAGTTCATGCAAGACAGCCCAAGAATTTACAGGAATTGGAGGCTTTTTGCTAGGAAGAATGGGCAGCTTTACCATCTGAGAAAATAAAGAGCGTCATCCATAAATACCACAAAAGACTTCAAGCTGTCATTGATGTTAAAGGGGGCAATATACGGTATCAAGAACTGGGGTATGTAAACTTTTGATCAGGGTCATTTGGGTAGTTTCAGTTGTCATTATGATTTAAAAAGAGTAAACACAGCTGATTGATAATAAATGGCTTCAGCTAAACACGAACCATGAGTGATAGAAAAGTTTTTGTGTTATCATATTCTCTGAAAAATGGCCAAGAAATCATAAATTCTGCCAGGGTTAAGAATATGGAAAGGATAATAACACGCTTATACACATATCATCTATTGAAGTTTTGGAGACAGGAAGTCAGCTGATGACTGTGACTCAGCCACCTCATCTTTATTGTTACTTTCTTATGTACAGCACCATGAGGAAATGTTTGTTTGATTCATCCCAACACGACATTCAAGATCTTTTTCTGAAGATGTACTGTATTGCACAATTGGATATTTCAACAGCAAGTATAAGCAAATGGCAATTATGAATGCTTGCAGAGTTTTGATGTTTGAGCCACATTTGCAAAACAAAAAAAGTGCACTACATGATGTCAAGGAATTGCAAAACTATATCGCAATCTGAGAGTTTACAGTTGAACTATAAGAGAGCAAAAATCTTTTAAATTGATGAGTTTATGTCCCCTAAGGGAGGGCTATCTTTTCTGAAAAAAAAAAAAAATGCCTGTGGTCTATTTCTCATTAGTAACAATGGAAACAGGTCCCTTTTTCACCAGCCAGACTGGCAAAATGCAAAGCGGCAAAAGGTGTGATAAAATCATAGTAACTAAAGCTTTCTGAAGGCACATTTTTAATAACTACTTCAATAATCGGCACTTTCACCCCCTTCCTGCCCAGGCCAATTTTTAGTGCTGTCACACTTTAAATGACAATTGCGCAGTCATGCAACACTTTACCTAAATAACATTTTTATCATTTTTTGAGACAGATAGAGCTTTCTTTTAGTAGTATTTATTCACCACTAGTTTTTTTTATTTTTTGCTAAACAAATAAAAAAAGACAGAACATTTTGAATAAAAGAAAAACTTTTTTCTTTGTTTCTGTTATACAATTTTGCAAATAAGTAATTTTTCTTCTTCACTGATGCGTGCTGATGTGGCTGCACTGATGGGCACTGATAAGGTGGCACTGATGGGCACTGATAATAGGCGGCACTGACAGGCACTGATAAGCAGCACTGATATGCTGCACTGATGGGCACTAATGAGGCTGCACTGATGGGCACTGATGAGGCTGCACTGATAAGACAGCACTGATGGGCACTGATAGGCGGTACTGACAGACACTGATATGCTGCACTGATGGGCACTTATATGCTGCACTGATGGCCACTGATATGTTGCACTGATGGACATTGATGGTCCTGCACTGATAATTAGGGCACTGATGATCAGTGTAAATGTCCCCTGTAACTGGAAAGCCAAGTATCGGCTTTCCTTTTCTCAGACACTGACAGCGCTAAGGAAAGGAAATGCCGATAACTGGCATTTGTTTACATGTGATCAGCTGCAATTGGGCAAAGCTTATCACATGGTAAAGAACCTACATCATCAGCTGTTTACCCTGATCGGTGTTGCGCTGTGTCCTAAGGACACAGATCACTACTGATTGCAGGGCGCGAAGCATGGCGCAATTTGCAGGACGTCATATGATAGCAGGATGGCAAAGCCCCTGTCTGGCCGTCAATCTCCTATAGGTTGGGCGAGAGGGTGTTAAAATAAACATGTTTTACTCACCTGCTCAATGCAATTGTTTTGCACAGAGCAGCCCTGAACCTTTATTCTGGGGTTGCTCACCAGTGATCTTGACTCCTCCTCTCCAGCGTGACCAGTTTGGCTCAGCTTTTCCCCCTGCTCTCTACTCACAGAATTTGACTGACAGTAGCAGGAGCCAATGGCTCCTCCTGCTCTCAGTGTAGTGTAGAGAGAGCAGACCGTCAGACAGGCACAGCGAGCTGGATTGATGTAAAACCCGTAGACCTGGCAAAGGTTTGCGGCATGTCTGCACATGCACCAGATGTTCAGTAAGAATGGTGGCCCCAGAGAAGAATGCATAACCAGAGGCGAGCCTAGAATGTATCATACACTGTGTGTGTGCTTGTAGGAAGAAGGAAATTAAAACAGGGGTGGAGCTAGGGGTATGATTGGGTATGTTGAAGCACCCACTCAAATTTCTATGCTGGGGAACTGACCATCAGTAAGCAGGGCCACTGACCAACAGTATGCATACAGGGCTACTAGTACAAAAGGGGAAATACTGACCAACATTGTACAGGGGCACACTGACCACCACTGTACAGGGAGCACACTGACCACCATTGTACATGGTGCGCACTAACCACCATTGTGCAGATGCACACTGAACACCAATGTAAGGGAGCACACTGGGTATTGATCAACAATGTAGGAGGGCACATTGAGAAACGAATGTTGTACCCCCACAATCTGTACGCTATCTAGTGCTGACCTCTTCACTCTATATTCTATGATGTATGTTGCACAATGAAGGGGGCACAATAACTGCTATACTGCTGGGGGTTTATTATTATACAGTGCTGGAGGTTTATTATTTTGCAATGCTGGGGGTTAATTACTGTGCTGTGCTGGAGGGTAATTACTGTGTTGTGCTCTGAGTTTTTTATTGTGTTGTGTTGGGATTTTAATATTGTGTTGTGCTGGGGGTTTGATACTGTGCTGTGCTGGAGGTTAATTACTGTGTTGTGCTCAGAGTTTATTATTGTGTTGTCCTGTGGCTTTATTACTGTACAATGCTGGGGGGTAGGTACTATGCCATGCTGGTGGTTAAGTATTGAGCTGTACCCAGGTTAATTACAGTAGTGTCCTGTTCTGGGGGTTATTCACTTTGTCCTACCAGGGGTTAAATATTGTGAAGAGCTGTGAGTTAATTATTATGCTGTGCTGGGGTTATTGCTGAACCAGACAGAAGATGGGGGTTATCATTTCTTGGCCCCAATTGGGCTTATATTATACCCCCATTCTCTTCAATTCACCCCAAGGCCTTATTTGGTCTATGGGAGAAAAATGTCACACAACAAGCCATATATCATGAAGAAACTACCAGTTGCTGGCCACACCAAAAATTTGTCTGGAGATGCCCCTGGCAGAAAAAAATAAATTGGTATGTTTGATTAAGAATTTAATAACATCTATTATTAATTTATAACTCGAGCTTTCTTTTGGGAATAGTTCAATAGGTGGGTTTAGTTTTCGCTTTAATACTTTTAGAGAAATTCTGGTCCAATCTGCCTGGGCCAACATACTATGTTGTTTCAGTCCATTCAGTCCATAAGCACAAAGGCATATCCAAACCTCCCAACTGTTCCTGTTTTGTAAGGACTGTCCCTTTTTTTGAAACAAAAACATTGTCCCTCTTTACACCTTATTTGTCCCTCTTTAGGTCCGATAAGATAGATCGCTATAAAAAAATGTTCTTGTGTATATAGCCAATCCTTTTTGCTTATGAATTATTTATGGTTCACGTAAATTGGTGAATCACAGGGGTGTGAACTTGGCCTTTTTTCTTCTTCCTACTTCCCTTTTTCTTATCTCAAAATTTGGAAGGTATAAGCACAGCTACACACTTTAACCAACCGACAAAGAGCGGAATTCTCAGCTATAAATTATTCCATCCTATAATGCACTTAGTATAATGTTTTTTATAACTGCTTGTAGCTCATCTGTAATGCTGTTAATATAAATAGGTGGTTCTCTAGCACTTTTGACCAACTTTCAAACACAAAAGGGATTGAATTGAAGCAACCATCTTCCTTTCATATACACACACTCTTGCTGATATTCAGAGATCATTGCTCTGTGTATATAGCTAGTATTACATGCCATTTTGTGGTACTTTTAGGCTTTTACCAGAGGAATTTGCTACTTACGATTGATTTCAATTGTTTCCTGATTCTAAGTGACCAGATGATCGAAGCTGACTTGGAAGTCAATTGAAAATGCCTTCTAAAGGGTACTGCAGTCATTTTAATTGATTTCCTCCTCATTTGGTCATTCGAGATTGAGAGACAAATCTGGTGACAGATTACTGTGTGTGTCTCCCAAATTACTGACAAAGCTGTCAAGTATATGGCCAGTATAAATGTTCATTGGTATCCAAATAATAGAATTCTGGCCCTGCTGTAAATCGGTATATTTTTGTTTGCCATGGGTTACTGCACACAACTGCCCATGACAACCAAAAAGATGCTGATTTACAGCAGTTTAGAGTAGCCCAAATAAGAAAAACCAACAGTGATTGCTGCTGGTGACCATTCTTTACACATTGCTCTAGCATTTAGCATATTTGACTAACAATGTCCCTTCAGTGGTCATTTGTCTTCCATATCTGAACAGTCAGTGTTTTCTAAGAAAGAAACCAGACATCTCTGCAGGGCAGACAGGTGGCAGAAGTACAAGCAAAGGGAAATTACATCAGAGGATGTGCCCCTAGGCGCCAGTATTTTGGAAATAAGGAAATGCTGCGGAAGCTCCCTCTGCAACTCAGAACAATGTATATAAATATATACTGTTGTGTGTGTGTGCAGAATGGACCCTTCCCTGTTAGTAACGTGCAGTGCACTGATTCCTTTTCCTCCCAAAGACTAAGAGAACAATGCATCGTCTCTTCAGCAAGGATGTCTTTCCAGCTAGTTACACAAAACACTGGATAATGATTTTCCTTGTTGCCGAGTAAGCATTAACTACTTCAATACTAGTCAGAGTTACATTTAAATGGAAAGAATGTCAAAAATCACCCAAACTGCCTACCCTGCTCCTCCCAAGACCTCCTGCTCTCTAGTTCCCTGGTCATCTCCTCCTATGCTCGCCTTCACATTTTCTCCAGAGCCTTCCCCACCCTCTGGAACTCCCTACCGCAATCTATCAATCTATTTTTCACTCTGTCCGCCTTTAGGCAATCCCAGTCCTTTGGGAAGTCTATCCTGCCTCCATCTAAAAACATTATTTCACATCAGCTCATCCTTTACAGTAATTAACTTTTGCATATTTTGCCCCTTCCTTTTAGATTGTAAGTTCTCACAAGCAGGGCCCTCCTGTATTGAATTGTACAGTACTGTACATAAAAAAGCACCAAAACTGCATGTGCTTTGATGTGTATTTAAAGTGGTTGTAAACCCATTGTGTCCATTTTCTGCCATATTAGACATTACTAAGCACTTAACTGACCGCTGTGTGTGAAATCCTTACAACTTTGTTCATTTGTAATCCATCATGTTACTTTTCATTACATCACTGGCGCATGAGCACATTTGTCTCTTTTTACGGCATGCTCATCGTGCCGTAAGTCCTTTAATCACATATCGGGGCTCCATTATCTCCTGTGTCTACGGCACAGCTCCGAGATATGGCGAGATTTCGTTTCCATTCACAAAATAACTGAGCTTGCTAAAGAATTATGGCGCCTGCGCGAGATTACGGGCTGGGAGAAGAAGAAAGGGCGCAAGTCCAGAGCACATCGGATGCAGAAGATGGCAGCGGCTGAAACCGGAAATGAGGAAATTAAAAAAAATAAAGAAAAAAAGTAAGAAACATGCAATGGGGCTTCAATTTACTGTGCATTTGTTTAAAATGGTTTACTATATTTCCTTCTTTGAAATTTTGATTCGGAGGGTAAGAGTTTACTTTCGCTTTAACTTGCATTTTCAAGCGCATTGCATTACATTATGTTTTTATGTAATCCATTGTGAAGAGACAGGACCCTAGAAGAGTATTAATACCAACAACAATTTTTTTTCTATAGCTTTACTCTGATTTACTGCTCATGTGTATTGTGTTGCATTAAAATCCAGACGGGTTGCATATCAATACAATGCACATGCACACAACATTGTGGTGTGAATAAGGCACACAGGAAACCTTTGTATTCTAGATGCCCTTGCAGTGACTTGTGTTGATCTAGTGTGGAAAAACAAAGGTCACTGCATTTGATGTGAATGAGCCTTAAAGGTACTTTCTCCCTTTATTTTTTTTTTAAAGGCAAATTGTTGGTGCTACTGTATATTACTGTATATAAATCCTGTGTTATAATATTAATATTAGTCTGCTCCTTCAGTTCAGCAGAAAAGTGCTACTAGTGCTAATAGCTGTAAGGGTTAATTTATTTTGCTGTGACTTGTGTGGGATGGCATCCTGTGGATGTGGTCAGTCTTGTGGCGGTCTCCATAACAACCCTCCTCCAGCCTGCTCACCTCTGTTGGGTACTAATTAGCATGAGCTCATAAAACAGAGATGTACAGATATGCATCCAGTTTAGCCTGGTCTGATGTCTACTTCATTTCATAGAATATATTTATTCTGGCTCTTGATGTAGGAGGGTCAAACACTTCCTTGGCAGTAGCCTAATTAGGACCTTTCACTATGAGTGGAAAATACCACCATGCTCCTTATCAGGGCACAAATATGACCTAAGTCAGGGCTGTGGAATCATGTGACGCCATTCTGTTGGGTGTAATCATTTTGCAGTATTGAAAACGTGCATCATCCATCCTCCCAATAGGATGACCACCTGGCAGATAAAATGGGAACATGTTGCCAGTTTAATTAATGGGCATAATACCTGTCTTCTTTCCATAGAAATAATATCTTATCTCCCAAACAGTGGGTGACACTGTGAAAAAATATGCAGTATATTATACATATGGCCATATTTGACCTTAGCTTTATGCACCCTGGCTGAATTCCCACCTCTGATTCATCTGTTAAAAACGTATGGGATAGGCATGTTTAAAGCAAGTGCTTTTCATTTCCATTGGGGAATTGGCTCCCTTTTCTCATTCTCTCCTATTTGAAAAAACTACCATGCTTTTCCAAAAGCTTGTTCAATAGTGCTAGGTTGCCAAGCTGCAGTCTATGTTAAAGTGTAGATGACATTTCTGATAGAGTGGGCAAGGGTCAGACTCTTTGCCAATTTTTTTTACAGTCTATGTCCCCGTTGGGGAGGTTCACCCTTCCATTTGTGATCGTGGCCATTGTCACCAAGACAGAAAATAAATGTAAATGCTACATTTCAGAGTTGTCAAGAGAGCAAGAGGTGATGGAGAAATCTTCCAGAAGGGAAAAATGTTTTGGAGACAACTTGCTGACATGGGAATTCCTCTTTTCTTGGAGAGATTTCCTCTCATAATATGGTATGTCTCCAAAACAGGAAGTAAAGAAAAATTTCCCCAGCAGGAAACACTGAAAAATAACATTCCGGCACAGTGCCTGTGTGCTGAGATGACTGAACTCCTGTGATGGGAGAGACATCTTCCTACATTGGTCAATCAAGATGGCCCATGACTGGCACCCAGAAGAAGCCGAGAAGGTGCCAGAACCGGCAATGGACCTCAAACTATTGAAACAAAGGTAAATATTGCAGACCTTAGATCCGCTTTAAAATTGTTAAATACATTTAAATGTGTTTAGAAATTTCTTATAAATGCATATAATCGCATGCTCATATGAATAATACCCAAGTCTTCCACCACATCCTGCAGGGCAAAACAACACTTGGAAAATGCAGTACATATTTAACACTGATACCATCTAATTCAAAATGGCAATTGTATATTAGAAGTCAGCAGCAGGCATTTCTTGAGTACTGCTATGCCTCAGAAAATGGGAACAAGACAATTTTATACAGAAGGGAGGAACTGGACAGGGAGGGAAGGTAGCAAACCACCTCTCACGCACATAGAAAAATAACATTCTAAAATTTGACAAAAAAAATTTCCTTTGACAAACAGTGTATGTATTGTGCACTATTCCTCTATGGGTGGGACAATCACATTTTTTACAAGATATCTTCTTGATTCATATCTCCCAAAGGAAAAGAAGGGCACACAAAATTTATTTTTTAAGAAATATATTTAAAGCAGAAGTCCTGCTAAAGCCTTCTAAGTCTTTAATAGAAACTTAAAGGGAAACTCCAGTCAAAAATAAAATGTTTCCTATTTTTAGTATGTAAAATATATTTATATTTGATATTATTCATTTTCAGGCCAGCTGCTTGTGTAGCTTATAAAGTCTTATCTAAGCCAGACAAACAGCTTCTTCCTGCTCTTCACTGACAAAGCTATCTCCCTTTATCTGAATTTGCTAAGCTGTCTTTTACTTCCTGAAAAGGTTGTCGCCCTTTCTTAAACAGGTATGCCTAGACCTGCCCAGCCCCTCCCCCATCCCTCCCATCCTTCACAGAACATTATCTCCTTTTGTCTTCATAGCCTTGTTTAGGCTAGCAGCTTCTCCTGAGAGAGAGAGAGGGGGGGGGGGGTCACGTGACCAGTGCAAATATAAAAGAAATAAGGTACAAAGGAACATTTTTGAAATTTTAGAAGGATACAGATCTTATTCTATTGCTCATTACATGTAAGTAATGGGTTTTAGGTTTTGTTTTCACAAGTGCGACTTGTCATGCGACTCTGGACACATAATAAAGCATGACAAGTCAAAGCCCATTGATTTCAATGGCACTCGTTCCCATCTATGTGACTTTGAAAATCAGCGACTTTGAAATGGTGCCTGCACTACTTTGATGTGACCTTTATCCAGAGAGCGTAAAGTTGGATCAAAGCTGCCCCTTAAAGTAGCACTCTAAATCGCACAACTTAAGAGTCACACTAGTGGAAATGTAACCACTAGGCTAGAGTGAGACTTTGGAGTGTAACTTTCAGTGCAGCTTTGATCCAACTTTACATTCTCTGGATCAACGTGGCATCAAAAGTTGCACCAAAATAGTGCAGGTACCTTTGCAAGGTTGCTGATTTCCAAAGTCGCATAGATGAGAATGGGTGCCATTGAAATCAATGAGCTGTGACTTGTCATGCAGCTTTGTGTGTCCAAAGTCGCATGACAAGTCGCACTAGTGGAAACATAGACTCAGTGTGGTTGCCCGTACTATTCCTTTATTGTATAGTGATCATTGTAGACTGTGAGATGAGACCCCAGAGCACCTCTAGCTACACTGACAGTTTGTCCCCCGCATCCAGCTTCCTTCTCCTATAGTAGTCTTCATTCAAAGTTTCAAAGCCCAGCACAGCTATACTGTATATGTGCACTGCAACTAACAACCCCCCCCCCCCCCGTGTCCTTTGTGTATTATTTCTTCATTTCTTATGAATTCGGATGTACAATGCATTCTTACTGATGAGAGAACACTGGGCGAGAACCTATAATCAGATCCACCCATTCTGTATACGCCCACTGGTTACACAGGAGCAGCGTCTCTCCCTGGTAGTGATGTCACTAGCTTTCAGTAACCACACCCACTTGCTGCTCTTGAACTCAGAAGGAAGAGGAATTGTGACAGCAATTAATACTGCAAAATACAGGTAGAAAAACTGGTATTTTTTCATTTTGAGACATAAGGCTAAGCTCAGCTTACATTAAAGCAGTAGTATCCCCCTACAAAAACAAAACCTGCAAGACAATGGCATAATGTGCTAGTATGTATCACATACTAGCACATTATGAAATACTTACCTTAGAACAAAGCCCCCACACGGTCGCCCGGACACCGCTAAGGGAGTTGTCATGTTCCTTCAGCATCTTTTCCGGGTTCGGCGGCTCCGTCACTGTGAGTGGCCAGAGCCCCGATGACGTCACTCTCACGCATGTGCGCGGGAGTCACTTTATGGCAAGGAGCTCTGAAGGTCCAGCGGACCTTCAGAGCGCATGCGCCGCTGGTGTCAGCGGCTGCATGAAGGGTAAATATCTCCTAAACCGTGCAGGTTAAGAGATATTAATTTTACCTACAGGTAAGCCTTATTATAGGCTTACCTGTAGGTAAAAGTTAAAAAGCGGAGTATACTACCGATTTAATGATTGCAGAGAATTTTAGGTATTAGGCTGTACTTCCGCTTTAAGTCTGGTAATAGCCTCTGCATTAGTGCACCTATAACACCACAGTTATTTTCTACAGTATATGTAATGCTTTTTTAAATTTACCCTAAAAGTTATTTTGGTTTAATACTGGAACACAAAGGTTTAACAAAGTGCTAAGATAAAACCTGTAATTAACTCAACAGTCGGTGAAAGTTATGCTGGCCATGAATGGCTCAGCTTGAATCTCAGCCAGTTTCTGTTGATATCAGCTAGTTTCTGCTGATTTCAGCTGAAATTCAAGCCCACCAGTCTCAACAAAAATCAATTTAAAAATTGACTGGGCCTAGTGGGAAATGATTTGCTGAACAGTGACTGCATCCTATCAGCTTTGGCTGCCTAAATACAATAGCCAGTAGTAGAGATTCATCACCGGGGAATCGACTGCTTCCCTTACAACTTCCCTAAAGCTAGCCGTGTATGGCTAATTTAGCCCCTTCCAAGATAGGTTGCTAGGAGATTAGGTACATTTAGTACCTTTTGACTCTTCTGTAATCAGTGGAGCAGCTGTTGATTTCTTTGGGCTGTTCTGGATCTCACAGGCTGCAGGTTTGTTTGCTTCTCCCTGCCCACTAGAGGCTCCTAGAACTCAGTGGGATGGAAGAGTAGGCAGCGTGAATATTTATTGTGCTGCAGCCAATCCCTGAAGATGTGTGCCCAATAGGTGGCTGGAGGGTAACATAAATAGTCTGGGGTCTGGAGCAGCCATGTCTTGTCCGGCTGGTGAAGTCCCCAGCCTCAGGGGCTCTACTCATCTGAGGCAGTTTTGCTGGAGTTTTCTGAAGTTCATCAAGGTCCTAGCTGTGGCAGAGCTGTGGGGCCTATTCCTATTCATCTTTGGAACTAACTAAGCAGTCTCACCTAAGGATCTGGTCTGGAGGACTCACTGAAGAGTGCCAGGTGAAAGCTGGAAGGCGTGTAGCTGTGCTGTGGCATTGTGAGTATTAACCCCTCACATACTCAAGAGTGTCTGGTGGAAGCTAGGAACAGAGTAGTTGTCCTGAAGCATAGAGATGTCTGAAGGAAACTAGTGAGATCGGCTGTCCTGGAGAAATACTGTGAGAATAGACCTGAGCTCAAGACCCAAGTGACTGTGTGTGGTTTTCAAGGATAAGTGCCACCAGTAGCTCTTTCTGAGATAGCTCTTACAGGGTCTCAGTTCTGGCCATTCCTATTACCCTTGGCATAAAGACTGTTTAGAGAAGTCTGACTTGAAGAGCGTCCTCCTGTTACTATTCAGCATGCCTTGAGTATCCCATACAACCCTCACCCCTCTCCCATCCCATGTTCTACATGCAAAAAACTACAAAAATACAACCCCTATACTGTTTATTGGAGCCAGAGTAAATGAACTGTTCCTTTGTGACTGAAGGCCTCTGCACTCTCTGGGAAAGAACCAGTTAAATCAGTGGCTCCTACTGGGGTAGTGCTACACTGTCATTAGTGAAGTGTGATAAAACAGGGTAATAAAAGTAAGCCGGATAAGGAGTTGGTTATAGAAGAAGAAGAGGTAGAGTTACAGAGGTATTCAAAAGCAATTTAGCCAACTAAGATCAGACAATGAGTGCATGAACTTTTGTGTCTAAATCAATTACCATTCTTAGCTTGAAAGTTTTCCTTTCCTGAATGGTTTTGAAATTTCCTTTAAGAGCCAAGACATGAATGTCCTCTATAGAATGGTCTGGTTGTGAGAAATGCCCCACAGGTGTACAATTATTTTCCTGTTATGCTGTGTCTGTGGAGATTTGCTCTTTTTTGTTATGTCTGTTCTGTTTTACAAATGTAACATTGCACTTGTTACATTGAATCAGATGTGTCAAACTACTTAATAATATGAGTATGTAATAGTGAAAGTTTCTTCTGCATGTAGACATTTTTTGATAGAATAACGTGGTTGCAAAGGGATGACCAGATATATACAGTACCTGGTAGAAAAGAGTGTATTGAGGCATATGTGGACATAGTACCATACAAAGGCTTAACAAATTCATTCAGTAAAATTATATTTTATTAAAAAACATGTTAAAACATACATATCTAAAATATATAGACACAGGGAATGTGTCTTCCACAATTGGCTCTATAAAAACAAATCACAGGCGGGATGACCTTGGAAACATGACCACTGTCAATTCTGGCAGATACCCTCTGGATGTTGAGCGCTCAACATGCTTCGCGGAGATCCACCACTTCCTTTAGGAGCTTATAACACGATAATATAGAGCAGTAATCACATATAATGCTGTAATACTATAGAATAATGACAATAATTAGTTCCAATCATGCACAAAAAGTATAAATAAGAATAGTATAAACAAGAGTGTGTTGACTCACCCGAGGTAAGGCCACACACAGGGAGCCCGGAGGCAAAAGTCCATCCTCCTCGGGTAAGAGCATGCATGGGTTGTCACCACACTTGACAATTGACAGTGGTCATGTTTCCAAGGTCATCCCATCTGTGATTTGTTTTTATAGAGCCAATTGTGAAAGACACAGTGCCCTGTGTCTATATATTTTGGATATCTATGTTTTAACATGTTTCTGAATAAAATTTAATTTTACTGAATGAATTTGTTAAACCTGTGTATGGTACCATGAAAGTCCACATATGCCTCAATACACTTTTTTCTCCATCTTGTTAGGACGTAGGTACTAGAGTAAAAAAAAAAGAAACAAAGGGCACACCGGACTAGCGCATTATCCTCAATAACAGGCTTTAATAATTAAAAGTATATATACTCACAAACAAAGTTGTAAACAAGCATATCCAATCTGAACATCTGTAACAAACAGTATTCGTGACCAATGTCCTCAATATATGATGGCTTCGCCTCTTCTTCAGAGCCAGCAGGCCATGTCTAGACCACTCATTTATGTAGCAAATGACCCATACCACCTGGGAGTGGTCAAAAACAACTCCTCCCAAGTGGGTGCGGTTCAAAAAAATAATAGATTGGACTGTAGGGGTTAACCACACCCACTTGGGAGGACATATACATATAATGTTTCTCAACACTATTGCTTTGTAGTTTAAAACTGCACCAGGTAGGAAAGCTTTGACACTCTGAGTGATCCTGGGAGATGTAAGTGTGATGTACAGTATGTGTGACATCATCCCCCTTTGTGTGACATCATCCCCCTTTTTGCAGGGCTTCCCCACACTTTGAGTTCCTGGAAGTTAGAAGTAGCAGGGACCCATAGCTACTGGAGAGAGGAGTCTGCACTCTCCTACCTCCAGTCTGTTGTGGGTGGAACAGAGCTGCCACTGAGACTGAGAACACGCCTTAGTCTTAGCGCCATGTTGCTGGGTAATCAGGCCAAACTGCCTGTCTCCCCTTGTCATGTGTTATGTGACATATCAATTAACTGGAGAGGGGAAGAAGGAGAAGCTGCCTATTTTCACAAGGATACCATGTGCTGCTGTGTGATCTGTGAGTACAAGGAAGTGCAAGAACAAACTTAGCCCCAGACCCTCCTTCCTCCTTAGCCACTTATTCAGGGTAAACACTAGTGAACTAGCTGAACAAATAAAAATGTATAGATCGCAGTACTAACACAAGTGATGTGCATGTTCCCTTCCCTCCTTCATCTCATGACACAGATGCCAATCAGTCCTCCTCAAACTGACACCATCAATGCGTGGACAATTTTTCTTTTGAGTGACATCACCAATGTAGGGATATTTCTTCCTTACAGTGACACCACCAACGCTGGGACATTGTTTCCTTCTACTTTTTCCTTCCAGTAACACCACTGATGCAGGGACATTTTTTCCTTCCAGTGACACCACCGATGTAGCAACATTTTTTTCTTTCAGTAATACTACTAACGGTGGGCATTTTTTTCTTCACCATTGTTAGCCCCATATTTGTGCACTCATTTTTAAACTCTTCAGGTTGCTGCTGTGTACCACAACTATTGGTTCTATTTCAGTACATGCTACAGACATTAAATGCATTTTGCTCTGTGTGCCACTATTAGCCTCAATCCCTTCCTCCACCCTAGGAGAGGATGGGGCACAGTTTGCCATCTTCTCCCTGGGCACTGGATGAACATTTCCTAGCTCTGGAGGTCACAGTCAAGATGTGAGTGGATAAAGTAATGAATTCTAGTTAAGAAGGAGCATTGAGAGTCAGAAGAGCATGAAAGTGCATCAGAGTTGGCAGTCCTGGGCTTGAAAGTCATTATAAAAGTCAAACTCAGAGAAGAACAAGAACCAGTGGGCTTGTCTAGGGTTTAAGCAACAGTAATCTGATGAGGTGGTCCCTCAAGGGCCAGTTTGAGAGTGAGCACATCTCAACCCCAAAATAGTTCTCTGTTGGGGAGACTTTTTAGGGAAGATGATGCAGGAGCACTTCCCCCTCACAGGGGACTGAAAAGGATGGCACCCACTCCCACCACTGACGCAAAAACCGTAATGCAAAATGGTTTAGTGATATCTGATCTTGTTAGCACAGGACCAAAATGGAAGGCTTACTTCAAGACATGGAATGATTCAACTGCATAGGGAGACCAGTGGTTGAGGTTAGGCATCTTTCTGGGAGAGAGAACAAAGTGGTTGTTGATGAAATGCTGGCAGTAGTTAGTGAATCCTGGAAAGCGCTGTGTAGCTTTGAGAACATTGGGCAGAGGCCAGTAGAAAATATCAGGAACTTTCTCAGAGTCCATGGAAAGATCATTTTTAGAGTCTAAGGTGCTCAGAAAGGCACCTTAGCATTAGTCATTTTTCACAGAGACACTTCAAATCTCAATGAACATGGCATCTGTGTGTGAGCAGGTATGGGGAGAAAATTAGTATATCATCCAGCTAGACGACAACATACTTGTAGAGAATAGTAATGAGCAAACTGAGTAAAATTCAGCTTGTTGGACGTAGACAAACACTTGAAATATTTTGTGAACCCTGAACATAGCAGCAAACCCCAATAAAGTCTAAAGGGAACTGAATCTTGTAAAAATGGAAATTGGTAGCTTGCAATTGGGGTTCATGTACCAACCAATGCAAAATTTTTTTTTTCAAAAATTCTATTAGTGGGGAGCAGCTCCTTTAAAAAGGCTTAAAGGGCAAGACACACAAATCCTTTAAATTACATGTTTGAGGGATGCCTTAAACGTGCACATGTACTGGTCTACCTGTACAATATACTATTACAAAAGTGACTAAATGAGATTTCCCAATCCTTTTTTCTGTTTTAAACAGGAGTGGCCAGGGATTTCCCTCAACAGCTATACCAGCTATACCAGACTCTAATGTTGAAGGTCTGTTATGAATTGTAAGGGGGGAGCCACAACAAAAACAGTGTGGGGTTCCCTTTACAGGTCCATACCAGAACCTGATCTTTGACGAGGGTCTGCTATTGACTTTAAGGGGTACCTCATGCCAAAAAAAAAGAAAATACATGCCCCCCCCCCCCCAATATGTTCCAGAACAAACCATACCAGGCTACATGAGTAAATTGATAGGCATGTGAGGGACTGTGGGGAGGACCTATCAAGAATTGATCAAATAAAAGGGTCACCAGATATCCACCCCAACTACATAAATAAATATGGTGTACATGGCACCCATGATTACTCAGTCATAAAAAAAAGTAAACGAGTAAACAAACACACAATATTATGTGCCATGGTGTAAATTATTATTTTTTTTTAATAAAAAAGATTTTGTCACAGTGTTGTGTGTTTATTTACTTTGTATCTTTATTTTGGGAATGAGTAACCAGGGGTACCATGTACCCTTTACTCTTTTACATCAGGGGACATCTAGGGATTCTTTTTTTTTTAAGGAGGCTTCCAGATTTGGTGAACTGCAAAAGTTCAGGTATGTAATGTTCAGGTGGAACCCCACATGGCTGTAACATGAACCTCATTCCTAGTTGAGATGATCTAGAACAGGGGTGTCCATACTATGGCCTGAGGGCCACATCTGGCCTGCTGCAAGATTTTATCTGGCCTTCAACAACACTGATGTGATGGGGGGCTTCTGGTGAAAAGTGTGTGTGGGGGGAGGGGCTCTGATGTGATGGGGGGCTTCTGATGTGAAAGGGGACATCTGATGTGAAGGGGGGAGCTCTTATGTAAAGGAGGGCTTCAGATATGAAAGGGGAGACTTCTGATGTAAAAGAGGGGACTCTTCTTTGATTGAAGGCTTCTGATTTAAAAGGTATATTTTATGTGAAAGGGATACTCTTAAGTGATGGAAGGGAGCTATGATGTGATGGGGGGAGCTTCTGATGTAAAAGGGGGACTCTGATGCAATGGGAGGCTTCTGATGTGAAAGGGGACATCTGATGTGAAGGGGAGGGGGAGCTCTTATGTTAAGGAGGGCTACAGGTATGAAAGGGGAGACTTCTGATGTAAAAGAGGGGACTCTTCTGTGATTGAAGGCTTCTGATTTGAAAGGTATATTTGATGTGAAAGGGATACTCTTAAGTGATGGAAGGGAGCTATGATGTGATGGGGGGAGCTTCTGATGTAAAAGGGGGACTCTGTTGCAATGGGAGGCTTCTGATGTGAAAGGGGGAAACTGTTTTTTTTTTTGCTCTGTGCATATTTGTAAAATATACAGTGTGGTCCTCATACTGAAAAGAATGAAGACCACTGATCTAGAAGATTTGGTAATGAAGTGCTGGAAGACTGCAGGGAAATTACAGAGGATGAAATGCATTATCAGATATTGTAGTGACCTGGTACCCTGGTCTTCCATTTGTCTAATTCTTTGCCACAACTCAAGTAGCATGTACCTCATGGATCTGATTTAGCGAAGACTTGGGCTTCACAGAGGTGACTAAAGAGCTGAGAATCGCTACATATTAGCAATATCCTTTTATATACATTTATCAAGTCTTGCAAAAAAACACAAATGCACTTCAATATTTCAACTTACTTACTAGACTGTAGTGACATCTAGTGGAAACTACAGAAGATGGCTATGTAGAGGGAAGAGTCAGTATGAAGCCATTCAACAATGCACAATGGTTTGCTGTTTTCAGACCATTAAAAAATAATTCCTGCTGGTTTCTTTGGGTTGGACTATTCTCTTCCCTGCAAACTATCCCTAGATAGATGGAATCGTGTTTTTATTGATGCTAGCAGAAAATGAACTTTTGAGTGCAGTACTAGAGGGTGCAGAGTACTATTGATTGAGATCTATAGTGGTGACTTGAGATTGGAAAAATGGAAGCTGTACTAGTAAACAACAACAATTTTTCTGTAAACTTTATTTTATGTTGGTCATGGATTTTTTTGTGGCATGTGCTGGTGGGGCTGCTTGCCCTGCACATGCTCATTAATGCCTGGGACCCTGCGGGGACTGCAGTCATGTGACAATCAAATACTAAGGAAATTACCTGACTTAGACATGAGCCGTATCACTGTATACTCTAAAAAGTACCATCCCATGTCACTACACCGTGTTGCCTAAAGTATGTTGCATTTAGGAGAGACGTTGCAGAGCCTGTGCCCTCTCCACCAGTCCAGCCTACCTCTGTTACCTCACTCCCATTAACAGAATGGGGTTCTGCCATGCACATAGCGCAAACCTCATGTGTGCAATTGTTAACTCCTTCACTCTCATACCATGTGACCAGGTCCTGGATCTCAGTAACACAAGTTTGGTTCCGGCTGCTACTGACAATTGACCAATGGGGAGGGAGCCAGAACATCGATCCCCTCACTACCGGAGCACCCGTCACCTATACCAGGTACCATGCTGCACTTTACCTTGCACTAGTTCTTAGTTACCCATAGCAACTGCATTACACCTCTTTCTTGATTGCCGAGTAGACCTTTGATAGTGGCCTTACTTCATACCCCATATGTGCTTTATTGACCTAAGTTTTTTTGAATACACCAGAAACAACATGTACCCCTTTTAAATAACTTCAGGCCAAGCTCAAACCAGCTGATGCAACTTTTTATTAAAAATTCTTTCACATTACAGTCCATAATGAACATTAGCTTTGGAATATCCCTAACTATTTTTAACTGGCTGCCCAGGCATACCTCTACAAGCTAATAATCCATAGCTGGCATTCTCCAAGCCTTGGTTGATCTCTGGATCCCTGGTGCCTTACACAGACCGTAAGGCGCAGCAGTCCTCCTCCACAGAAGTCACTGCATCTCCTGCATAGTGCGGCTGGACCAGAGCCATGAACCCAGCCTTCCCCCATATTTATACTACCGGTCACCGGTGGGTAGGTTGGATCCAAAAAGCCCAGGAACAGCACCACACACATTAGCCCTTTTCCCTAGCCTGGGTCAGCCAAAATAGCATACCTGTAGACAACCTGCCTACACAAGCACATACAACCCCATAAAAGCAAAACTGTCATAACACAAGGGTGTCTTTATGTTTTCACACAACTTTTACTCAGGGTTCACACATTTTTTCAGTTAAATCCAATTAGAAAGAAATGTGAATCCTGGGTGAAAATGGTGTGAATCTTCTCTGAAAACATTTATAAATAGACCTCTAATGTGTTTTTAGACTGCAGCAGGTAATATGTATTTATTTAATTACATAGCACTCTCTATTTATGCAGTGCTTTACATATTGCATATTCACGCCAGCCTATGTCCTCAAGGAGCTTACAAAGTACAAGGTCCCTATCTCACATGTACAAACACGCCAACTCTGTATCTTGGCCTAGACCAACAAGGCACAGGCCAAGGGCGGCAGTTTGCAAGGAAGCGACAAAAAAAACTGCCTCTGCATGAAACAAACAGCCTCCTCCCGGCTCCTGCATGAAAAGAGTCCTCACCACTTGCGCTACACTTTTAGTGTAGCCCCAGTCTTATGGGCCGGACTGGGCCGGGTGGCAGGGTCTAGGAGAGAAATTGGTCTGGCGCCCCCATAAAGCGGCTGCACTGCTGCCAGTATGACAATACTGGCCGGTGGCTGATGACTGGACTGACATTTGAACAGACCGGTGCTAGCCAGTTGCATTACTAGTAAGTGTGGCACTGGCAACAGGTCTTAGCAGCCTAATGCTCTGCCTTCCCTCCTTTGCGGCATCCTGGGCTTTTGTAGTCTTCTGGATGAGAAGTAAAGCTGGAACATATACTTTTTTTGCTCATGGTTTTTGCAACCTGACGATTTGTCTTAGGTTTTGCGCTATAGGAAAATCTTAATGCCAGTTAATTCTGTTTTATTTAGAAAAATGTATTGTGTTAAACATACACAGGTAAAATATCTTTCAGTCTGTGTGTTGACATATTTTGGGTTCATTTTTGGCCTGATTGAGTCCTAATGCTTTAACTTTTTAACTGGTTTGTGTCACATGTCTTGGGATAAGTGGCACTGACACCAAGAGCGGTACCTGTGTTGTCGGATCAGCATTGTATGTCCTATAATCCACAAATATGGATTTAGCCCAACCCTATCTGCTTGCCCAATGTAATGTCATTTAGGGGTAATTTACCAGGTGAATATGAACACTTCCACCACTGGAAGTGCTTTTGTTATCACTTAGCACTGGCATTTGTTCTGACATCAGATTGAGATGTTTCAGTGATCATTCTGAATTAATTGACAGGTGCACTTGATCTCCTTCTGACCTGCTTAATGCAGAATTTGCATTCCAATAGACTTGCATAGGTATGGAAAACCTACTTTTTCAAGCAAACAAAAGCCTCTCATGATCCCCTCCCAACATGGTAATGACTCCAAACACACCTCCAAGATGACCAGTGCCTTGCTAAAGAAGCTGAGGGTAAAAGTTGATGAACTGGCCAAGCATCTCTCCAGACCTAAACCCTATTGAGCATCTGTGGGCATCCTCAAATGAAAGGTAGAGGAGAGCAAGTTTTCTAACATCCACCAGCTCCATGATGTCATCATGGAGGTGTAGAAAAGGACCCCAGTGGCAACCTGTGAAGCTCTGGTGAACTCCATGCCCAAGAGGGTTAGGGCATTGCTGGAAAATAATGGTGGCCACACATAATATTGACACTTTTGGCCCAATTTGGACATTATCAGTTAGGGGTGTACTCACTTTTGTTGCCAGCGGTTTAGACATTAATGGCTGTGTGTTGAGTTATTTTGAGGGGACAGCAAATTTACACTGTTATACAAGCTGTACACTCACTACTTTACATTGTAGCAAAGTGTCATTTCTTCAGTGTTGTCACATGAAAAGATGTAATAAAAATATTTATAAAAATATGAGGGGTGTACTCACTTTTGTGAGATACTGTTTATCGAATTGTGAGTCCCTGCTGGCCTATATGGTCCTACTCGACAATCAGCGGCAAGCAACAGGTTTAGGAAGCAGGATTAGGTTGTAAGGGTAAGGGTTAAGAATGGGGGGGCGTTAAGGCCTTGTTTTAGGTATCATGATACATTTAGTAGGCTTAGCCTTGAAAGTCACATGTTACTCAATGAATTCTTGCTGAATAATGCTATGTTCGATAATGAAATTTTGTTATATATTAACAAACTCTTTTGTACAAATTTACCTGAAGTTACCTTAAAATGGTGTATACATCATGCTCACAGATGAGATGAAAAAGTCAAGCAAAATATATGTAAAAAGTCCACCAGATGATCCACTCAGCATGGACTGCTGACTAGTGACATTGTGGAATTGAAACGTCCATAAAAATCTAACGCAATTCGAGGGGTGTCCCCTCTTTCTCAAAGCTCTGAGGAAGAGGGGACGCCCCTTGAAATGCGTCAGTTTTATTGGACGTTTCAATTTCACAACTGTCACTAGTCAGCAGTCCATGTTCAGTCGATCATCTGGTGGACTTTTTACATATATTTCGCTTGACCTTTTCATCTCAATTGTGAGTATGATGTATACAGGGTTTTAACAAAAAATTGTCGCAAGGTTAATGCACTAGGCTGGTGTACCATCCGTTTCTTTCTTTTTTTTTGTAAAGTTATATCTATTGAGTTTTTTTTAAAAAAGGTACAAACAACACAAACAAGGCCACGCTGGGCCAAAAATAAACAAAAAGCAGTGAAAACAATCATCCCAACATCCCCCCCCCCCCCAGACAACCCCACAAACAAGGTCTATACAGTTAGAGCAAAAAAGAACAGGTCTAAAGGTAAAAGGAAAGAGAAAGTCCCTCAAGGGCAGAATTACGAATCTAACCCTTCCAGTGTAGTGACCCAAGAGGATCAAAACTATGGCATTGTGAGAACAACTAATGGAACATAGAGGGGCAAAGCAGATAGGGAAACAGCCAGCCCGATAGGGCTGAAGTCCAGAGGGCATAGGACTGACACACAGGGCGGACCCACCCAGGTTAGTCTAGGCAGCCGTTACAGGACTCTCAAGCCAAGCCTGCCAGACCTTCTCAAATTTCGTCGGGCAACCCCTACTCAAATACGTGGCTTTATACAGCGGCAATGCAGTATTGATCAACCCCTTCCAGTAAGTGAGCGAGGGCGTGGTAGGTTTTGTCCAGTACAGGATCAGAGCCTTTCTAGCATAATAGAGTAATAGGGACAACAGCGTGCACTGAGCTTTCTTGGGCGCTAAACCATCTACCAGACTAAGTAACAGACCGCCACCGTCATCGGGACCTGAATGGAAGTAACCTCTAAAATACAGTTGAGTTCGTCCCTCCAGTAATCTCCAACCAGGGGCCAGGACTAGAATACATGCCCGAAATCAGCCGGAGAGCAAGTGCAGCGCCAGCACTCCGCTGACGCCCCTGGTAGATTCTGGCCAGTTTGGCAGGCGTGTAGTAGATCCTGTGTAGAAATTCAAAGTGGATCAATCTGTCCCGTGCCATCACAGAGTGGGTGAACGGCACCGTCCAGAGATCATCCCACTCCTCACCTCCAAGGTCCGGGACATCTGCGACCCACTGTTGCCTACACCTAACCACTGAAGGAGGGGAAACAGGGAAGAGTTCCTTATAAAGCTCCGACAAAGTCTTCTTCAAGGTGTCATCCAGCAGGAGATTCTCAAGGCCTGATACTTTCAGCACCACATCACCAGCGCCAAACTGGGCAGTGAAAGCATGCCGCGATTGCAAGTAGCGGAAGAGATAATGGTTCGGTAATTTAAACTTCAGCTTAAGTGCATTAAAGGTCAGCAGTTTTCCCCCCTGGACAATATCCCCCAGCATCTTGATCCCCCTATCTGCCCATATAGCAGGATCCGGAATGGTAAGAAACTGGGAGATACGAGGGTTCAACCACAGTGGGGAGGCTGGGGAAAGAGGCGCAGGAGCAGGTTGCAGCAGAAGCTGTATAGAGTCCCAAGCTCTAAGCGTGGCCCTCATAGTAGCCGTAAGGGAAAGTGCAGAATCCGCGCCTCTATACAGCAAAAGGCGCAGGCTCTCATATGATCCCAGCACCGCAGCCTCCAACACAGTAGCCGAATCTCCATCGTCCCCCCTGAGCCACCTATGTGCAAACACCACCTGTTCGGCCAAGAAGTACTTAAACAAATCAGGAAGTGCCAGAACTTCCTGTTCCCACGGCTCCTGCAGAGCCCTGAGGCCAATCCTCGGGGGGGGGGGGAAGGGCGGGCAGCCCCCCAGATAAAGATGCTAAAGAGGCCATGCACTTTACGAAAAAATGAGCGAGGGATCCAAACAGGTGAGTTGCGAAGAAAATGCAAAAACACCGGAAGAATCTTAATGAGATTAATACGACCAATTACCGATAACGGGAGATTGCTCCAGGCCTCGACCGATGTCTAAGGAAGTCCAGCAGCGGCTGAAGATTCAAAACAAAATAGTCAGCAACCCCCGCCGAGACCCGTACACCAAGGTACGTGAATTATGTAACCCATTGTAGCCCAATGGAAGCATCCGCCTGTGCTTCAGTTCTGGAGTCTATCGGCAGCACTGTGGATTTATCCCAGTTCACCCGCAAGCCCGAAAATCACGCAAACTGATCCAAAATTTGAAAAACCGCCCAAAGCGAGCAACCCGGATCCCTCAAAAACAGCAGCATGTCGTCCGGGTAAAGTGCCAGGCATTCTCTGATGGAATCCACTTCCAAAGCCTCAACATCAGGGGAAGAGCGGAGTGCAATCGCCAGGGGTTCAATCATCAGTGAAAACAAGAAAGGAGAAAGAGTGCAGCCCTGATGCGTACCCCTGCCTATAGTAAAAAACTCAGAGATAGAGGACCCTATCTTCAAGGCCATCCGAGGCGAGCTATCGAGAAGAGAGACCCACTTCCTATAGCGAGGTTTGAACTCCATGTATTGAAGCACCACCCCCATGTATCCCCAGTCAACAGAGTCAAAGGCCTTAGCCATGTCAAGAGACACAACAACCCTGGTATGTTTGTGAGAAATCTGAAGGTGAGTAAATAGACGACGCAGGTTGGTGTTTGTGGATTTACCCGGCATAAAACCAGTCTGGTCACAGTGGCCAGTCTGGTCGCCAAGATCTTAGTAAGTATTTTAAAGTCAACATTAAATAGGGCTATAGGTCTGTAGGACGCACAGTCCGCCGGGTCCTTGCCAGGTTTAGGGATAAGAACCACATAGGCCTCCATCATAGAGGGGGCCAAAACATCAGTTTCAAAACAGTAAGCATATAGGGCCTGCAACCGGGGGGCCAGGGTATCCAGGTGATGTCTGTACCAGTCAGCCGGGAACCCCGTCCGGGCCCGGAAACTTGTGGGGGGGGGGGTGGAATGACCTAATGGCAGCCTCAATTTCCGGGAGGGTAAAATCACTGTCCAGCCAAGCTCCGTCATCCACCTCAAGCAAGGGTAAGGGTAGAGCATCAAGGAGAGCCATCAACTCTGACTGGTCATAAGCCGGGAGGGGAGCATATACTAAACGATAATATTATACAAACCTAGACATAATGTCATCATGATCAGCAAGGATGGCCCCGAAAATAGAACGGACACAGGGAACATTAACCGAAGTTCTTACATCAGCCACCAGCATCGCCAAAAGTTTGCCATTTTTGACCCCCTTCTCAAAAAGATGTGCCTGAGTGCGGTGTAGGTGGGAGCACGCCAGAGAGATATCATGTAGGGCCAGCTGGCATTTAGCCGCTTCCAGGCTGGCAAAAGCCACCGCATCCAGAGCAGCCGCATACTCTCTATCACACTTCCTCTCCCTAGCCCGCAGATCCTGCCTGGTAGAATTATGCTTGGTGCGAACTGCCTTAATAGCAGAAATGTACTGTCCCCTCATTACCACCTTAAAGGAGTCCCACACTACCGTGTCCTCAGCTGTATCAAGATTATGGTCCCAAAATGCAGACATGTGTGGCTGTACCATCTCCGACACGTGCTACGCCTGCAGCCAGCCAGGAGACAGGCGCCAAGCACCCCCCACAGCCCTACTCGGCACCCAGATGGTAAGCAGCAGCAGGTCATGATCTGATAGACCCCCCACCAAATAAGAAGCTGCCCTTATCAAAGAAAGGCATGCTGCACTGGCAAAAGCCAAGTCGATGCGCAAAGCAGTTCTGTGGGTGCGAGACAGGCAGGAGTAACTCCCCACCCCTGGGTTTTTCCAGTGCCAGACCTCTGTGAGCTGGGCAACCAAGACCCAAGAAACAAGGTCAAGGGAGGAGACCCGTGAGGGATTGGAGGAGTCCAGAGCACCATCTATAATAGCATTGTAGTCCCCAGCTAAGAGTACAGACAGGTGCAGGTAAGGTGCCAGTTTCACCAGGAGATCACATAGGATCTGCGAGTGAAAGGGCGGATGCACATAAATACATACAAGAACCATAGCCACCCCCAAAATGTCAAAATGTAAGACAAGATAGCGGCCCCCTGGATCAGAGATTGTCCTCTGGATGGTGCAGGAAACACTTGTAGCCACCAGAATGGACATTCCCCTAGCATAGGAGGAAAAAGGCACTGCAGGAGAACAATGTGCAGTTTAGCCGCCTTCAAATAAGTAAATATTGCAGCCCTCTTAACTTTATCATTAAGACCCCTAATGTTCCATGACAAAACTTTAACAGACAGCCATAGAAATCAATTAAAATGGACAGCCAAAGGGACAGGGACAGATGACAGTACATAATAGCATGGCCCACAGTATATAAAAACGAGCATCGAGATGCCTGAAACCCAAGAAACTAAACCATGCTGTAATACCCAAAAACAGGACAGAAAAAAACAAGGCATCCAGCTTATCCACAAAATTTGCAGCAAACAGTCACTCGCCTAAAAAAGTGGCAAAATAGAAAAAAGAAAAAAGCCCAAAAGAGAAAAAAAGTGAAGTGGAGCCAACAAAGCACACAACTACAGTGTATAGTCATCCCAGAGCTCTGATTCTAAGACCTCCAAACAGCGGGGTACAGGTGCAGCCTCTTCAGTCGGATGGTGAGTGAGGGAGCGAAGTAGTGCAAACTTTATAAACAGGGCACCCTGCGATCCACAGCAAATTATCCATAGTACAGGTACAAAAGGGGAAGGCACTGGAAAACATAAAACAGGTCCAGAGGCACAGTGCACACAGCCAGATGAGCTGGGGTAGGAAGGCAAATAAGAAAACCTGCATTACATGAAATCAAGCCAGTCCGCAGCTTCACCAGAGGAATCAAAGAATTTAACAGCACCCTAGTATTCATCACCCTAGGTCATCATATGAGCGGCAAAAAATGTGGTGTTCCTGGGATACTCATTCACCAAAGATAAAAGGGGAGCTCTCATAGTGTAGTATATAAAGATAATTTTAATATATCCAAATAATGAGTATCCCAGGAACACCACATTTTTTGCCGCTCATATGATGACCCTATAGAAGAAAACGGATTATCCATTGGGCATTTCTACATCTCTTGGAGATCCATTTGATGATTACATAGCGATTTCATAAGCCCCATAGCTGACTGGAGAATATTCCGGAGGTCCCTCAGGGTGATTCATTATACCCAAAACGCTCTATTGAGTGTGAATGGAGGTGAGCGGCCATTACACATAATTTTGGATTTCAAGCTCACGAAAGATCAAACTGGGTCGTCACCGGAAGTGTGTTGTGTCACTTTGTCACATATGAACTTTTATCATCTTCATTTATTACATTATTGCACTTTTTGCACATTTTTTGGGACTTTGAGATTTTATGCGATTAATATTTAATAATTTTTTCCACATTGTTTATTTATCTATTTATTGGATATTATTAGGCACTTCGAGTTATCGCTGCTCTGATTATTCAACTTCACTGGATAATCTATTTGATACTTTCACCTGCACCTGATTCTGTCATTTAGATAACCACTGTGCAACCTGGAGTTGCAGCTTTCACTACTTCATCATTAAGCAACTTGAAGTTGCAGTTTATCATTAGTTCTTTATTTGTTTTCTTCTAATTGAATGGGCATTGACCACTTCATCGGTATATTGCCATTTTAGCACCTATTTATATTGTGATAGGAGGATCACCACCTATATTAATCACCTTAAGCACTTTCTCGTATTTGTATCCATATTTATGATTTAGCACAAGAGCACTTTATTGATCACCGCCACTGCACTTCATACATCATTTTATTGCTGTTAATATTTTGCAGATAATATTATTATTACTCTCATCCAGAATTGATATGTTCTTATTTTTATGGTCCACCAATTGTAGATATCTAGCACACACACTATAGTTCTTTGAGACTCAGCACCAATAACGTCCTAATTAATTTTTATTTTTTTTCTTTAGCCACTTGGCAACCGCCCCACGCAGTTTTACTGGGGCAGGGCGGCTCGGCTGCGCATAATCACGTAGATCTACTTGAATATGTGCACGCGGTTAATTATTATATGCTTTTTGGGATTTTTTTTTTACCAAAAATATGTAGCAGACAACAAATTGGTCTAAACTGATAAAAAAAAATTAGAATTTTTGAATTTTTTTATTAGGAAAGTTTTAAAGCAGACACTAGAATATATTGGTGTTTTTTTCAAAATTGAAGTTCTTCTTTTTGTTTATAGCACAAAAAAGAAAAACCGCAGAGGTGATCAAACACCACCAAGAAAGCTCTATTTGTGGGAAAAAAAAGGACATCAATTGTATTTGGGTACGGTATCGAACGATCGCGCAATTGTCAGTTAAAGCAACGTAGTGCCGAATCGCAAAAAAAAATGGCCTTGTCATTAAGGGGGTAAAACCTTCTGGAGCTGAAGTGGTTAACTAAATTCACTACAAAACTGTGCATGCATGAGTAACCTTAACAAATATTCAATATACTGCAACCCTGACAAGGCTTAGTGCAATGAAATGAAGAGAAGTGAACCTATGCTCAAGCTCATTTAATCATATAAGTTTTATGTATTCTCCTGCACTGGACGCTTGGTGTTTCCACACATTTTTTTCACTTTTCAAACTGGTGCAATTCCAATAAAAGCAAAGAGCTTGGTCTTTAACCACAATACCCAGCACCCTGTAGCTACTTAATTATTCCCACTGCCACTGCCTTAAAAATGTGGTATTCCTGCACAGTTAAATGTAAGTGAGTTGGAGGCAGCATTTAAATTGCTGAGGAATTTGCCGATCTTTTGGTACCAGGTAAAAGTTAGGTCAGGCAGAATCCAGGCATTTGCAATGCCAGGAAAGTAACTGCAGTGGTTCATTCTTAAACAGGAACAACTGTTCTTGGTGCCCTGCCATGACTTTAAAGACCACTATTACTATGACTGAGAACAGTGTAACCAAATTTGATGAGACACCAAAATAAATGGTGTAATTAGTATGTAATAAGAGGCCAAATGTTTCTTTTGCATATGATAGAAGCATATACATTTATTTGTGGACTCATTTGAGGTCTACTATATCTGGCAAGTTTTCCACTACTGCTCTATATATTTAAACCAGTTTTCATTGATCCGTCATGTTAGCATGCTCAGATAAAAAAAAAAAAAAAAAAGAAACTATACAATTTACATATGTTATTCAAATAAGTACCGTAATTAGAAGAAAAAAAAAAAACGTGTCAGAAGATCCTGTTAAATTCAAAGTAGAGTTTCCAGTTTGGCAATAAATGTGGGAAATTGCTGGGTAAAGCTTTGTGTAAGGTGATAAATTTAACTTTGATGTGTCATAGATTTTATGTGTGAAGAACACAATGCAGCCCTGACTTCACAAAATGCCATAATGATTCACTCTTTATATCAGGCGCTTTACAGTTTATGAAAAGCTAAAAATTTACCATGTTAATAAAATGGGAATATTTACCCCAGGCCCCTGGTAACACAACGGTAACTAATAGATTTCATAGTAATGAGTCAGGATGGAGGAAACTGGCTTTAAATGGGTAATAGCCTTTAGTTCTTGGCATCTGAATACTCTGGCAACATTCCACAGTACATGGGAACAGTAAGTTCAACTTTGATATTACTGCCTGTCCCTATTTGTGTTCAGCTGTATTACAATTTTATTCAAAATATTAGTTTATGATTTTATTTATTAGACAGCTTTTCTGATTTTTCTCTCTGTGTATATATAGAGTTATGTGCATTTTTAATACTGTTTGCCTGTTAAAGTATGTACATAAAGTAAATGCAACAAGGCAATTTTAATTGTTTTAAATTTGCAGCTTTCATTAACCACTTGTCTACCAGGGCCTTTTTTTTTTTTGGTCTTGCATACGTTAAAATGCACTCCTTAAAAAAAAGGGGGGAGGGGGAAGGGAAAAAAGGGGGGTAGGGAAAATAAAAGAAAAGTGGGGGGGGGGAAGAGAGGGGGGAAGCGAGGGATCAAAACATATTTGAACAAAATTTAGTCTCACAATTTTCAACTATATTATTACCCCCTCAATGGATTACCCCTATCTCCCTCCCCCCTGCCCCTAAGAGGGGCTCTCATTGCCCATATAACTCATAAATTGAAGACTGTTTAAACTCAAGTCAACTTCTCCAAGTTCTATAAAATCTCAATCTGGAGTAATTTGCAGATATATTAATTCTTCCATGAATTTAGTTCTATCCACTTCCCTAAACCAATCCTGCATTGTCGGTATTTTCTTTCATTTCCAATATTTCGGGATTAGTGTTTCCGCTGTATTTAACAGAAATGGAATAATAGCTACTCTATATTTTTTCCTTGATATGTCTGTAGCATGCAACAGGCATTGCCAAGGATCTTGCCTAATTTATACAATACTGATCTTTTTAATTAGGCTCAGCAATTCTTTCCAATATGGCTGAATCAAGGAACAGTGCCACAATATTTGAGAGTGAGTTCCCTCACTCCAACAATCCCTCCAACATAAAGGGGATACTGAACATCTAGATTGATCTTATGTAATTTTTATGGAACATAGTACCACTTTGTCAATAGTTTATAATTCATTTATTTTATTCTCGTATCCATTGAGGTGAAATGTACAAAGTCTATAATCTTATGTTTTAATTCTTCTGGCAGGAATTTGTTCAATTCGTGCTCCCAGCCCTCCAAAAGACCCGCTGGACCAGGACCAGATCGAGAAATCAACATCCTATAAATACTAGAAATCCCATGTCTACTAATTACTCCCTGGTCCACAAGTCTTCCCCATGGATTGAGCTTTGGAATGGAACGCAGGGGTTTTGGGAGGGCCTCCACAAAATGTTGGCATTGCCTATATCTGCAAACATCTAATGATGAAGCACCATACCTATTTCGAAATTCTGATAAGGTGCAAATGATGTTCCCATCCAGAACATCCTTCAATCTTAAACAGTCTGAGAAGGTCCATTTCAAAAACATTTTATTCTCCTTACCTGGTGGAAAAAAAATTTAACCTGACAGAGGCATTAAAGGGCTATCATATTGCCACTGCATGCTTTTTAGAAGATTATCCAAGAATCTTAGGGTCTCTGTTGTAATTATAGCCAAATCCTTGGCGAGACCTCTATATTGCCTCGGAAGCCAAATGTTTTGACCCAAAATTGAGTTGCTTATATTTTCCTCCAGTTGCACCCATTTCTTGAACTATTAACCCAATCTATTATTCTCCGCAGCACAGCAGCTTCATGGTACTTCTCAAAATCTGAAATAGACCCCCGGTTGATTTTGGTCTAACCAGTTTCTTATGAGCAATGCGAGGGCCACTATGCTGCCATATAAATATTTTAATTAATAATCTGAATGTTTCAAATTTTTTTTTTTTTTTTTTTGAGTATCGGGGTTTCAATTTTGGAAAGGAACATGTTTAAATAGGGTGGAATCGGAGAGATGACATATGTAGTTATCTTGAGATCCACCCCTTAATTAATCACTAATAAATAAATAATTCACAATTTTAAGCTGTTCAGGGGTTTCATGGTTAATAGGATTTTTTTGTAGTGAATTAATGGGTGGGAGATTTAGAAGGAAGAGAGTGAGTATTTTGATTTTTGGATGGGTGGAACCAGGAAGTCTCCCAGTATGGGACTCTCTTCCTACACTAGTAAATATGTGTCCCCTTTTTGGATATACAGTATATGGGAATATATGGTTAATAAAGGGGAGTGTTTCCATATGTAGTGTGGTCACTAGACGAGGTTTTAGGAGGAAAGTAATGGGTATGTTTGATTTATGATAGGTGGGACTGGGGGTTTCCCTATAAGTGGAGCCCCATGGTCCTCCCTTCTTACATTAATAAATATTGTTTTCACTTTGTCTCCCCTCCCTCCTCGCTCCCCCGTTTTTTTTTCTCTCTTCCCTGACCCTTCACCATTTTCATATTTCATGCCCCTTTGCCTTCCCTCCCCCCCTCCTTTTTCCCCCTTTTTTTCCTTTTTTTTTTTTTGAATTGTGGAACCTGAGGGGTATTAAACTAAGGGGTATTCAAAACGTCTTGTAGTATGTATATGCTGGGAACACCATATTCATATGTGTGATGTTAAAAGTTTTGTCTTGTAATGTTATGTTTTTTCTAAAGTAAAATTAATAAAAAGATGTTAAACTAAAATGCACACTTTAGGCCTGAAGATTTGTTACCCACCCACCCCAAAACTGTATATTTTCTGAAAGCAAAAACCCTGGAGGATAAAATGATAGCTGTAATTTTTTATGTAACATGATATTAGTGCATGTTTATCAATAGCACATTTTTGTACATGCAAACACAATATAATATTACATTTTATGTAAACCATAAAATAAGAGGTTGTGATGAGTACATAGATACCCAACATTTCAAGCCTTAAAATTGAAACACCCGTAAAATGGTGACAAACTTTTGGTAGGCATAATTGTCCATAGGTATTACTTTCAAAGTCTTTACAGGTTATCAGTTTAGAATTAATCATAAATGATGGCCTTAGAAGTATTTTTCTCACTCTTATATTCATTGTGATGCAGTATGTAACCTGAGTAGTGCAATCATCATCTTTTTACCTTTGCATACATGCCGCACACATTTATGTTCTTATATGCGTGTACATGGGGGCTGAGAAACTTTAAAAAATATTTTTGTGTTTTTACATTTTTTATTTTTAACTTAATTGCTGTCACATAGGTGAGCAATAGTGTTGTGATAAGCTGTGACAGGTTCTCTTTACTAAACCATTAGGGGTCTTTTAGATCCCTGATGTCTCCCTTGCCTTCCACTAAAGCTAATGGAGCACAGATTGAGCTCCATTTGCTTCTTCCTTAGCCACTGCAGCCAGGAAAAGCAAAATCTGGAAGTGATGTAATTCATGTCGCTTCTATGTTCATTAACCAGAAGAGAGATCAGTAAATGCTCATTGGTCTCCATACATTCCACCTGCTGATACCCGCCATGTTGGTCCCAGGTCTGCAGGTGGGACAATGTGGTTGGGGGGCACATGGCAGGCGCAGTTGGGCAGGGGGATAACACCATTGGCAGGCTTTCAAAGTGATTTGGTGGCTTTACAGCTTCAACAGTGCAGCCCATCGCCTATTCTACAAATTGTAAAAAGCACTAGTGGACAAGTAGTTTCAAGTAGCATCTGGTAATCCTGCCATGACAGAGTTTTGTTCAGGCACATCTTTTTATAGTGTGAGTATGTTCATTTTTTTCAACACACATAATGCAGGCATTATCTACTGTTGTCACCATCAGGAATCCGAGAAATGCCATGCAACTACCACTGGAGTACATATACTGTAGGTAGACTTGAAGAGGTTGTGGGGGGTTTAGCTGGACTAAGAAGGAACAAAAAAAAAAAAATTGAAAACAGCATTTAATTTAAAAAAAGGTTTTGTTCACAGCATGCTGATTGTTAGCAAACTTGAAGTGTTACTAAACCCAGGCCCCTGCATTCACTATATCTGGTCTCCCACAGTACACAGATTATTGAAATGCAATTATTTTAGTAAATATAAATTGCTAAACACCTTTTCTCATCAGCAGTGTATAGCAGTCTTGTGACTTCTAGCAGTGTCTGATTAAGGCTTTTAGGAGGAGTTTTCATTCTCCTCTGAATGAGGCTGCAGGACCCCTGTCCCTCTGTCTGAACAGCGCTGATTGGCCCTGTGCCTATCACATGTACCTTCCCAAGAAAAAAAAAAAAAAACCTCTCCAGCAATGCATACCAAACTGAGCATGTGCAGAGTGCCCCCAAAGCTCTTTTCTATCAATGGGGTGGATTGGGGACTGTGGAAGAAGGGGGAGGATTAAAGAAGACAGGATCAAACAGGCTATTTACACAATGCAAAAGATTAACCATTTGCATTCCACAGTGAGTATAATAAGCATGCTTTACTGCAAATACAGACTGATTTTACTGTTGTAGGCTTATTAACACTTTAATGACATTCAGTTACTTCTTATTTTATCACACTTTTAGATGGCTCGGATTATGGGTAGGTCTCCTGAATACATGGATCGTGATGTTTCTATGCCTATGATCTCTATGATGTGTAGTCAGTATCATTTCAGTCTACTGTGCCACCTAAGCCAGCACTAAAGTGTTTAAAGCGGTATTAAACCCAAAAGAAGGTATGTTACCACTATTTGAAACATTTTTTGTTTTTAACTATTTATATAGAGCCCCTGTTTGAAAATGACAAACAAGCAACCAAAAATAATTGTTCGAGCTTCAAAGCAACCTACAGTATGTCTTTTTTATAATGTAACAAAAGTACACATCTCATAGCAAAGTACAAAATTTAAAGTTAAAAAAAAAAAAACAGTTTTCACAGTAGGTTACAAGAAAACTATTCTTTAGTAATATAAATAATGTGAAAAAGTGTCATTGTGACCAAACTCTGTCACACTGAGTCATTCTTTTTTTTTTTATCACACAGTCATAGATTCTGGCTGCGTAATGTAGCCACCCTGTAAAAATAAAAAATCTGCCACTGTTGAGATATTTGCCTCTTTTAGGTGAGATGATATCTAAACATCTAGCTGAAGTTAAAATGTGGTTCATGGATAGCACCCCAGTAGTAGACACAACCATGGTATTCACCTTTACTTCAAATAGATATAATGTCTCATGTCTGATGTTACAATTAATTGAGTGATGCTTCTTACCCATTTCACCTGTACATTCTATGTCACTAGCGATTTCTGTTCTTGTTGTTCTCTATGAAAATCCAATAAAATATATTGAACGATAAAATGTGGTTCATTCATTTTTCATCTACTGTAAGAAATGGAATGATTTATTAGCTTTTGATCCAAGGCCAATATCAAAAGGAAGGTGAAAACATAGGAAAATTAGTCCTTTGGTAGTTGTTTTACCATAGTTTGAATAATATTTAAAATCTTTTCCTGTAAAGGGCAGTTCCATATGGCCTGTTCCACATCTACAGGTAGCCTGCAGTGCCTTCAACAAGGCTCTGTTGATTTTGGAAACAAAGGGTTGATTTACTAATAGGCTAATAGACTTTGCAAAGGACATTTTCAAGGAGATCACTTAGGGGTCTATTTTTTAAAAAACTTTGGGAATTTTCCCAGAGCTTAGTGATTGAGGTAAAGATCAGCTGGCTCTGGAATCGCTCCCCGCAAAGAGAGAAGGACGGTCAGCTGTTGTAAACACAGCTGACCGTTCTTCTCGCTGAAATGATCACAGAGTGCCTCTGATCCTTCGATATAGGATCACAGGTCTTTGTAGTAATTTCACAAGCCCATTCCCCAGCCCATCCCCATAAAGTTAGAAAACACTCCCCTAGGCTCACACTTAACCCCTTGATCACCCCTAGGTTAACCCCTTCCCTGCCATTGTCATTATTACAGTAACAGTACATATTTTTAGCACTGATTACTGTAGTAATGTCACTGGTCCCCCCAAAAGTGTAAAAAATGGCAGTTAGGGGTCCGATCTGTCCGCCGCAATGTTGCAGTCCCGCTAAATTACTAATCTTTCCCCTAGTTTGTAGACACAATAACTTTTGCGCAAACCAATCAGCATACTCTTATTGCGATTTTTTTTTCACCAAAAATATTCCGCTCTTTTTTGTTTATAGCACAAAAAATATCATGCACAGGTGATCAAATACCACCAAAAGAAAGCTATATTTGTGGGGAAAAAAAAGGACATCAATTTTATTTTGGTACAGTGTTGCACAACCACGCAATTTTTCGTTAAAATAATGCAGTGCCGAACGGCAAAGAATGGCCTGGTCATTAAGGGGGCAAATCCTTCCAGTCCAGAAGTGGTTAATGTGATGTTGGGGGACAATGAAAAAACTTTGTAGTGTATGTAACCCGAATGACCAATCTGGTGCAGTTAGATACAGCATTCTTGAAAATTGATTGATCCTGGATCACATAAAATCTTGCACTGTACAGGTATCAAACCAGTGGCGGATCCAGGGGGAGCATCGGGTCAATTGCCCCCCCCGAAAAAAATATTACCCACGGCACTTACTGTAACTCTCCAGTCCACGGTCCACCAGCCCAGAGTTCCCAATTTCCTTTCTCCCCAGCAGGAGCAGGCCAGCAGCGCGGCGGAGCTGAAAGCTTCTCTTGTAGTCCCGCCGCCGCGCTGCTGGCCTATACAGCAGCAACTCTGCTCTGAAGAAACAGCTTTAGCTTTAGAGTTGCGCGTTGTGTGTTAAGCGGTCATCTGCCTTAATTTCCAATGGCGGACTATGAGGCCATGGTTCCGGGAGATTTGGAGATGTGCTGATTGCCCAGGAGAAGTACTGATTGTGCACTTATGAGAATGCTGAACATGACCTTTGTTATGAGGGTCCATGCTATCCGGTAAGAGACAGTGTGTCTTTCAGCTTGGTGGTGGCCTTGGGATCTGGATTCTTATCACCTGCTTGGCATGTTGATGTGGAGTGTTTGCTAAACACATTGTTGACTTTCCTTTGCCATTAATGTTAAAGCGGAGTTCCACCCATTTATTATGAGATGCACTGACTGACTGAATCCCCTTTAAAAATGCTTTTACCAATGCAAACTATTTTTTATTTTTTTTTGTAAGGAAATACTGTTTTTCTTCTTTATTCATCCGCACTTCTGGGTCCTGCTGCCTATAGGCGATTCGCAAGGGCTCCTGGGATAGCGGCGTCATGTATCCCAGCAGCCCTAGCGAATCGCCTAGTGATGAAATAGCATTATTTCCAGACCGGCACCAGCTGTTCTCAGGGATGTATTGCATTCAGTCTGCGCCCTGCCTCCTCTCAGTGAGCCATACGGGATGTAATGCTTTCAGTCCGAGCTCACTGAGAGGAGGCATGCGGAGGTGGGGCGGAGTGTGGACTGAATGCAATACATCCCTGAGAACAGCTGGTGCCGGTCTGGAAATAATGCGAGATTTCGTCACTACATAAGTTTGACGACTCAACCCCAGACAGGTGCTGGAGATATAACTCAGAGGTAGGAACTATGCACCACATCTATGTATCTTGACAGGCTCCTGCATTTTCCGAGCTGTGTGTTTTGTTCATTAATTAGATCTAGACATCATGACAGTCCAATTCTGGATCAGATTATGATTAGGAGCCAGGATTTTGAACAATATCTGTGAAGTGACTATCCACAGCAACTGATTTTACCATGCGGGTGCGTTTGTCACTCAGCAGGCCTTGAGTGAGATATACATACTGTATAGGAGGTGAGAAAGGGACTTGTGGTGGTTGTGCAGTGGTGCAGACAACACTGAGGAGAAACTACATCACAGAAATAATTGTGGGTGTTATAGAGTTTGCCTTTCTTTTGGGGGAGCAGGCCTGGGAAGAAGTCCATTTTCTAAAAATAAGGGGGCAATACGATAATTAGAAACTGTGTGGGCACCTGTTTTCTTTTTTTTCTTTTATAATTTTTATTTATTGTCGCAAAGTTATAAAAGTACAAAAATTGTACAAGAAAGTAGTAATGCATACATCAAATACAACGATCTTGATTTTGCCAAATGCAAAATAATAAAGAAAGATTACAGAACTTTCACACCATTGGAATAGAATTTTGCTTGTTATTTTCAATTTCGTTGTTCATGTCACAAACTGTAAACACATATATATTTAGCCCCGGGAGTCCTACATCCAGGGTACTAACATATTTGTTATCTCATGAAGAGGAAAGAAGAGTTAAGTGTAAGAGAACATCTAAGTCACTCTAATTAAAGGGTAATTGGGTGTGAAAAGGGGTGCAGGGAGGGTAGGTAAGAGGGGAGGAGGAGGTAGGGTGCAGAATGAAAGGGAAGGGGGGGGTTTGATGGCAGGTAACCAAAGGAGAAAAGAAATCTCACACAGCACCCCAGAACCTAAGTCAGCTCTGGGGTAAGCAATCTAAGATCCTAAAATCACCTTAAGGTAGGCATCAGTATATGTGAAGTGTAGCCATGGCACCCACTGTTCTCCCAACTGTTCTTCTGAGTTATGGATAGTAGCTGGTTATTCTTCCATGCGATGTATCTCCTAAATTTGGAGTACCACAGTACACAGGATGGTGGATGAGTCTGCCTCCACAATGCGGGTATGCATGCTTTAGCCTCATTGAGGAGCTGCAATGTTAAAGATTTCTAATATTTCCACAAGGGTCTCTCCTTCAGATGGAGCAGACATGCTGCTTGGTTGTCTCTCACATCAACTGCCGTCAGTTGATTAATAGTATCTGTCACCTCCCTCCAAAAAGTTCCTAGGGGCAGGACTAAAAGATGTGGTGCATAGTTCCTACCTCTGAGTTATATCTCCAGCACCTGTCTGGGGTTGAGTCGTCAAACTTATGAAGTACGAAGGGCACTCTATCATCTGGTAAGGATTTTATAGTCTACTTCTTGATATTGATTTGCAATGGAAGATTTGTGTGCCATTATAAGGACTTTCTCTAGTTGTTTAGGTGAGAATTTCATTTTTAAGTCTAATTCTCATTGGCGAATGAATGGCAATGTGTCTTCCTTCACCGTGGCCATCAGGTAGGAGTACATCAAGGTCAGTGTGTGCCTAATCAGTTCTCCTTTCCAGCAGTGCCCCTCAAAAAGAGTTAGTGGGCGGGGGGGTGTATTGCACTTTCTGAAAGGTTTGAAGAAAGTGCCTCAGCTGGTTAATACTGAGTGGGTCGAGAGGGGGTTCCGAAAGTTTAGATAATTCCATATGGACGGGTAATTCCCCCCCCCCCCCCCCCCCGCAGCCATACGTCTACCAGGCAAGACTTCCCCTGTCTACCCAATCTCCTCAAACCTCCACCAGTGAGCCCAAGGATAAAGTCAGGGCTACCTATGATGGGGTCAGTGGAGATGGCAGGGGTGCTATGTTAGTGGAGCGAAATCCCTCACTAGATCCCTCACTACTGATACGGTGGCCCAAACCAACGGGTGTTTCAGTATAATGTCAGGGGTAAAGAGGTTGTGAGAGCAAAGGAGCCATCTGTGTAGGTATGTGTATATCTTCTAACTCCATAGTCACCCATTGCTTAGAACCCCCGTTGCAATGCCAGTCCACCACCCTTGAGAGATGCGTAGCCCTATAATATTTGAGTGAGTCTGGGAGGCCAACACCTCCCCTCGCCTTTGGTAGCGATAAGACTTTCAGTTTTATTCTGGTGGCTTTATTAGACTAGACAAAGTTCCTGAAGAGGGATCTAAGTTGTTTAAAGAACAAAAGCGGGATGCGGATCGGCACCGCCTGGAGGATATAAAGGGAGGACGTTCATTTTCAGTGTGCAACATCCACCGAACCACGATAAGGTCTAGAATTGCCACTTCTGGAGATCTGACTTCAGAGTGTGGATAAAGGGTAGTAGGTTTGCCTGGTAGAGGTTAGCGGGATCCGGTGTTATGTTGATGCCTAGGTATCTTATTGACGTATCTGCCCATTGGAATGGAAAGGAAGAGCGTAAATTAATGGCACCGGGGCTTGGGAGTGTTACATTAAGACCTGCTGACTTAGTGAGATTAATCTTGTAATTAGATACCGTGTTTCCCCGAAAGTAAGACCTACCTTGAAAGTAAGACCTAGTGTTATTTTTGGGGAGGGCTGCAATATAAGCCCTACCCTGAAAATAAGCCCTAGTTTAGTGTATGAAAAATCCTAGGATGGGACCTGAAGGTAGGTAAGAAACCTGGTCTGGATGGTTTTACTGCATTGTTCTATCGGAAAATTTGCTACTGTTTTGGCTCCCCCCTTGACTGTGATGTTTAACGCTGTTAAAAATGGACAATCTCTCACCCCTGACCTCTTGACAGCTAATATAGTCATGTTGCCTAAACCGGATCGGGACCACTCTTCGTGGGCTAACTTTCGCCCGATCTCCCTTATCAACATTGATATGAAACTGCTAACCAAAATACTGGCCACACGCCTGAATTCTTTCCTCCCCCGCCTGATTAAGAAGGATCAAGTCGGTTTTGTGCCCCGCCGGCAGGCAGGGGATGCTATTCGGTGGATCATCCAACTGCAACATTTTGCTCTTTAACGGCGCATACCCGCTATGCTGCTGTCCCTAGACGTGACTAAGGCTTTTGATACCTTGTCTTGGCCTTATCTTATGACTGTCCTCTGCCGCTATGGTTTTGGTCTCTCGTTTTTGTCCTGGCTGTCTGCCCTCTATAATTCCCCTCAGGCCCGTATCAAATACTACGGATTTGAGTCACTCCCTTTCTCTATTGGCCGGGGTACAAGGCAGGGGTGCCCGTTGTCCCCCCTTCTATTTGTTTTAGCATTGGAGCCTCTAGCCGAAGCGTTTCGCTCTCACCATGACGTCTCGGGCATTGAAGTGGCGGGCTCCCAACATAAGATATCTTTATTTGCGGACGACATTTTGCTGTCCCTTACTTCGCCAAGGATTTCGTTGCCTAACCTTTTGGTCCTTTTGGACTCGTTTGTTGTCTTTTCTGGTCTGCGTATCGATCCTGCCAAATCTAAAGCGATGTCCGTTTCTTTGCCCCCTGAGGACGTGGTGGCTCTCCAAGCGGCCTTTCCTTTCAAATGGCACCCTGCTTTACCCTACTTGGGTATTAAGCTGTCTCCCACGTATGACGGTCTTTATGCTGTTAATTATTCGCCCCTCTTCCGTCGCTTGATGGACCTGCTCTCTTCTTGGTCCAATCTCTCCTTATCTTGGTTCAGTAGGATCACAGCCGTTCGTATGACCTATCTCCCTAAACTGCTATACTATTTTCGTGTGTTACCGGTTCCTATTCCCTCCCATATCTTACGTATTTATCAGCGTAAAATTTTGAAATTTATTTGGGGCTCTTCTAGACCCCGCATTAATAAAAGCATCCTGTATGCTCATAGGATCTCTGGGGGGTTTTCGGTCCCGAATCTATGGGCATACTACACTGCGGCATCCATAGCCCCGATCTCTCATTTGCACGACGCGTTCCAAATGCCGTTATGGGCCACAATAGACCTGATGGACGCCTGCCCAGTCCCTCTCTCTTCCATTCCCTGGCTCCCTCCTAAATTTCGTCCGCCAGACCTACGTCCTTGCCTCCTTCACTCTCTTCGCCTCTGGGATTCCGTTAAATATTCGGCCAATTTGATTTCCCCCCATTTGCCTCTATTGCGGCTCTTTCCTTGTCCTATGTTTCTGCCTGGCCTTGATAACCCACGTCTGTTTTTGTGGTGGATGGACCATGGCTTTGTGGATGTCCACTCGTTATTTACCCCGACAAAGATACTCCCTTTTGGGGCCCTCCGCTCCTCACATGATATACCCTTGCGGGAACATTACCGATATATGCAACTCCACAATTTCCTTCAGCAACTCATTAAACATAAACCTTTACCCTATACGCTCACGCCATTTGAAAGCCTCTGTAGGGCACGACCTCACTCACCGGGACTCATATCCCTCCTATATGCTTCTATTGTTTCCTGTGATACACCCCCTTTCACGGTCTATCATTCTAACTGGGAACTGGAATTGGGTAGTAAGTTGGACTAGGAGGACTGGCAGCACATGACGGCAGCTCTCTCAAAATGTTCCCGAAATGTTTTGATTCTAGAAAACGCTTATAAGGTGTTTTACAGATGGTATTATACCCCAGCCAGGCTGGCTAAATTTATACCTGTGTACTCCCCCTTGGGTTTTCGTGGATGTACTCAGGAGGGGACCATGGCACATATTTGGTGGAAATGCCCCAAGGTGCGCAGACTATGGATCAGGATCTATGCTTTGCTCCGTAATATTTTTCAGGTCACCCTGAAGAGAGACCCGTATGAGGCGCTCCTATGTAAACCTATACCTGACTTGACCCGTAAACAACGCCAGTTGGCCCAGCATTTGTTTACAGCTGCGAAATTGACAATTGCCCAATCCTGGAAGACCCCGTTGCTTAGTTTTGAGGCGGTCAAAAACCGTATGAATGATATTTTAATTAATAAAAAATTGACAGCCATAGTCTCTGATACCCATGATAAATTTCTTAAGGTGTGGGACCCCTGGCTCTCGACTGTTGCCTCTTCCAGATTTCAGACCACTCTTCTTTCCTTTTGATACCCCCAGGACGCTCGCCCCGCAGGACCCGTTCTCTCTTCTTTTTCCCCATCCTCTCCTCCTTCTATTGTCGCTTCTTTCTTTGTTTGTCTTCTTTTCTCACTCCTTCTTTTCCCTCTTTTTCTTTTGTCTCTTTGTGCTGCTTTCTTCTCCAGCTCGGTACTTTAAGTCCATGCCTACGTTTGCTTAATGGAACGTTCTGGGACTTCTTCTCCTGTTGTTTTTATTTGCACTACAGTATATGTCACTGGGGGGGACTTTTGGTCCCTCTCTGATGATTTTTTGTTGATATACTTTATGTGGTCTACAATGTTTTAAGTTTGGCTTACGCTCTGTGTCTGCATCCTGTTTTGCTGAGACCTGTTTTATGCGTTCCATTTTTTTTTTCTCCATATTGTACACATATGCCTTGTTTTGATGTATGTTTATGCCTTTTCTTAAAATAAAAACTTTTGTACAAGAAAAATCCTAGGATGCACTTTATTCGTGTTTTAAATATTGTCCAATGTGTGTTTTTGTAATATAATACAGTGAAATACCTTCCCTGCATCGCTGCTCCGCTCTCAGCTGATTCTGTCTTTCTCCTCTCATACCGTAGCTGTCAGAGGGGGATCTCAGCCCCTCCCCTCTGCAGTTTAAGACCCGGGCTTATTTTCGGGGAAACACGGTAGTTCACCATATATCTTGAGCGCTTTCAGAATGTTTGGGAGTTATATATATGGGTTGGTGACAAAGAAAATCAAAATAGTCAGCAAATGCTGCCATTTTGTGGTGGCCAGAGGGTTTTCTTATGCCTGAGATATCAGGATCTTTCCTAATGGAGCAGAGGAGGCGTTTTCAGCATTAGAATAAATATGATGGGGACAAAAGGCATCCCTGCCTCTTTCCATTCGACAATGTAAAAAAATCACATCTCCAGTCATTATCCCTAACAGTGGCCGTGGGAGAGGAATAAAGCGCTGTAATCCAACGGAGCATATTAAGGCCTAATCCTATGTGAGACAGTGTGGCCCACATGAGATGCCAGGCCACCCTGTCAAAGGCCTTTTCTGCATCGGTGGAGAGTAACAGGAATGGGCGTTTTTTCGCTGTGCGGGCAGTGTGGATCAGGTTAATGACCCGGGTCGTACTATCCCTGGCCTTCCTCGCTGGTATAAACCCCACCTGATCAAGATGTATCAAGTTTGCGATGTGTGGAAGAAGCTTCAGGTCTACATTAAGTAATGTGATGGGGCGGAAGTTGCCGCACTGGGCTGCGTCCTTTCCGTCTTTATGGATGAGTGTAATGAAGGCCCGCAGAGAGTCGATCAACATTTCACTTACCCTAATGAGGGCGTTATAAGTTGAAAGAAAGTGAGGAGTCTGATTCGGGGCAAAAGTCAAATAATATGTGATGGTAAATCCATCAGGAACCGGCGCCTTTCGTGGTTTGGTCTGAGCCACTACTAGGTAAAATTCCTCGGCATTGAGCTCAGCTTCCAAAGACTTTCCCAATTCCTCAGTGAGTTTGGCCATTCCGGAGTCTTGGATGTATCTCTCCGCTGCCAGAATCTTATTGTCTATATGTGTCGGGCTGAAGATTGTATAATGCTTGGTAATATTTACTAAATTCAGTTGCTATATCCTCTTCCCCTGACTGATCTCTATGTGTGGGATAAAAGTGCATTTCCTTGGTCCCCGTAAGACTCTAGCCAGCATTGCCCCGGATTTATTGAACAACTCAAATATGTGTCGTCTGGCTCAGGCCAAACTTTGTGTGGTCTTTTGATGGAGCAGAGCACTCAGCTCCTCTCTGACCTTTTGTAAGGCTATGAGATGAGATTCCACCAGGGATCTCTTGTGCAGCAAACACATTTATGCGCTTCCCATATGGAAGCAAGGTTTGGGGTGGAATTGGCATTGTCATGAAAGAAGTCTACTTGGGTCTTTTCAATCTCTGTGCGCACCTCTGGGACCTGCAATAATGACTCATTCAACTGCCAAGTAGAAGGTTTGGAACGGTTACCCCCCCCCCCCCACCCCCCACTGTAATGTCAGGTGAAGGAGAGCATGGTCAGAGAAGGAAATATGATCTATCTGCAAGTCAGTGACCAGTGGTAAGTCTTTTTGTTGGATCATCAAGAAATCTATCCTTCAATACGTGTTATGATTATGAATAGAGGAATAGTAGGTGTAGTCCCGTTCTTTGGGGTGCATGATTCTCCAAGGGTCTGCTAAATTGAGATATGAAAGTTAATTTCTTCAAATAGGAATAAGAGATATGTGACCCGCCTCGCAAGACATCTACCACTGGTTCTGGTACAAAATTAAAGTGTCCCCCCATCAGGAAGAGCCCCTCGCGGAAATTCCAGAAAGGTCAACTGGTCCGAATTCGGGAAGTAAGCATTCACCATTGTGACAGTGGTAGTACCAATTTTCCCTATAAGAAGGAGATACCTACCTTGGGGGTCAACCTTTTCTTCTATGAAAGTCCAAGGGATACCTTTAGCTAGTAGTTTGCTAACCCCCTTAGATTTTGATATGGGTGAGGGGGCATGATAAACCCACGGGAAGTCCCGATTGTATAATTTAGGTATCCCGCCTGTTTAAAGTGAGTTTCCTGTAAGAAAGCTATTTGTGATCTGTGACCTTTGAGGTCTGAGAGAAGCCTGGATCTTTTCTCTGGTGTCGCCAAACCTCGTACATTTAGCGAGGTAAATTTAATCCTAAGCTCAGTTTGTGGAGATACCAGTTTGGGGATGCCATGGCAAAAATCAATTCCCCGTCACCAGGGTAAAGGAAGAAGAGAGAGAAAAAAAAAAAGAGGGGGATGAGAAGGGAGGAGAAGGAAAGGGAGATAGGAAAGGGGGTAGGGATATGGATGAAGGAAACAGGGGTCTAGAGCAAGTGAATTCGATCTTTGAGACAACAATGATGTCTATTGGTGGTTAAATAAAACCAAGCGCAACCAGGCGCAGCCTACATGGAGAGGGTGTAGGTAAGACTCTGTAAAGGAATGGGAGGTGCACTTCCAGGATGCTAGCCAAAATGAAAACATATAAAGAGTGAACCTGTACTAAATCAACCTCAATAACAGTGAATGTTATAACTGTGATAAAACCACATATGAATATAAACTTACTCAACAACCTGCGTGGAGACATATGGTATACTGAGGTAGTTTGTGGCTCAGAATACCTTTTAATCATGCCTATTCAAGGTGGGCCTTTCTGGCCCGGGACCAGAATGGCTGAACTCCCTCCCACTATTACTCGGATCCCTCAACCCAGGAGCACAGAAATGTGCCCATGACCCCAGCACTCAACAACAGAACCCCCGTGAATATACAACATAAAACTTAGCATGGTAGGAACTCTAGACATATAAAGCAGGTGAGAAAAAACATATTTGTAGAAAATACTCAGAGCATACCCAGCCCTATACATGTAAGGCCGGTTGGTACTGTTTACCGTTACTGTCTATTTTCACTTTCCTCATGGTTCCGGAGAGGTCGGGGCTCTTCCAGTGGCTCTACGTAGGGTTGAGCGGGATCTCCGATGCCTGGAGCATTGCGGTCTCAGAGATGGAGCTCGGGAGGAACCAAAGTTTGGCTGGAGATTCAGCCAATCCGGAAAAAGAATCGCCTGTACCCCCAAGAAGGCGAAAAGTTCAGAAAGCTGTTCAGGCCAGCGTAGAGCAAATGAGTCTGTGCCCTTCTGGACTACGAGCTGAAATGGGTGTCCCCAGTGATAAGTAGCTCCCACACTCCGAACCAGTAAGGGTCTGAGTGACCCGCGCATCCTTAGTCAGACGGGAGAGGTCAGGAAAAAGATGGACAGTTACTCCATCAAAGTCCATCAGTCCCTTTGACCAAGCTCTCCTCATGATTTCTTCTTTAATGGTATAAAAATGCACTCTGGTGAGGATGTCTCTGGGATAGGTGGGGTCTCCAATACATGGTCCCTGCACTCTATGCACTCAGTCCAGTTCCAACTCCGACATCGGTGGTTTATCCAATAGGCGATAAAATATGGCAATAACAGTAGCCCTCAAGTCACCCCCTGAGGTGGCTTCCGGGATTCCCCGCAGTCTAATGTTGTTTCTGTAGTTACAGTTCTCTCCATCCTCAATTTGTAGTTGTAACATGGCCATGCGTCGATGGTAATATGCTTGGGATTCCTCTAGGGCATGTACCCGTGAGTCCAGGGCATTTGTAGCTGTTTCCACTTTAACCACCCTGATGTTCACCCCATCAATCTGCTGTTTTAGCTCATGGATTTCATTAGAGTACTCACTATGGAAGCGGCCATCTCTGTGAAGTCCTGTTTAGGGGGGAGGAGGGACAGTATGTTCTGCCACTCTGCTGCCGTGGGTTGCTCCTGCCTGAGGCCGTAGATAAATCTGGAGAGTCCGCCCTGGGAAGTTCCGGTGAGAGAATCAGTGAGTCTGGTCTCTCTGTGGAAAGTGTTAAGGTGAGGGTCGGTCTAGGCATCTGTTTTCCAGTTTTCCTGTTGGAGGCCGTGCCAGACGAGGCCGAGTGTATCTTGGATTCTGAGGCCGGGAACGGGGTCAAGTGTTTCTTAGAAAATACGTAGTGATATCCGGTCCTCGTATGGCTGCTGGAGTCCCCGGTCCTCTGCCACTCGCGGACATGTAAGTATGTGGTGATTCATAAGATATTGGTGGCTGCAACACCCGCGGACTGTGCGGAGCTCCCTGATGCGTGTCTCTACAGCGCCATTGCCAAGCAACGCCCCCTCCATCTCTTTTCTTTGATGGAGAACTGTTTAACATTTAATGTTGGATTTATAGCCCTGTTTGTATTGAAGATTCTGCAAAGTAGTGTAGCACTACTCCCAAGGGAGCTGCTGGTTATGGGTCCCCCTGGGTTACCATTAGCAACAGTAGAACAATCTGGCATTTTTCAAGTGTTTTTACCTCAGACAAGAATCAGTCCAGTTTCTTTGGTTTTTATGTTTTATTAGGAACTTGGATAGGAGAAGGGATGAGTGGGATACTCCAACTGAACAAAACTATGCACAATAGGCAGGGACGACTTGAGTAAATTCTGGTTAGCGCTGGTTAGCGCTGGTTAATGCTGAAATTGAGCTAGTCACGGCTAGGCCGCTGGTTTCAGTCTGTCACTAGCTGTGACGCAGAACTGAAGTAATTCTCTAAGGTAATCTGTACTCTGAAGCAATCTGTACTCTGAAGCAACTGAACTGTACTGCTGAACAACTTCAGGGCCCTTCCTGGCACCCCCATTGTTCCTAATCTTCAGGGTTCACTACACAGCACCCCCTTTACTGTAACACTCTTAGTAAGCTGGCTCCTTGATCCCCTGACTTCTCTGGAGTTGTCCCCTCTCTTAGGCAGACCCCTAGGCAGATCCCTTGGTACTCACGATACTGTTTTTCCCAAAGTCCTCTGCCCAGCAGCTCCACTGGTCAGCACACTGGATCCTCTGCAGCCCAGCTCCACTCCTGGACCCTAGGCCGACTACCTGGACCACCTTCCTCACTCTGCAGGAGGAGAGACAGCCGTCCACCTCCTCCTGGGACTTTGCTCCCACCAAAAGATGCCCTGTCACATGCTCCTGCCCTATTTATGGCCAATCCCAGGATGCATTGCCCCATGCCCTCCCACTGGGACTGCCATGAAACAAGATGTGTCACTGACTGGGTTTCCTCGACTGTCCAACAAGTTCCCTCATTGGATACAGTGGAGAAACTCCCTCAGACCTAGTGAATCACACCTGGAAACATGTGACAGGCAAAACTAACAGATCAGCTCCCCTGATAAGCAGCAGGAGCAAAATAGATGCTTTTACCTTGTACCTGTCTACATCAGTGTGACTTATCCTTAACAGAGAGGAAAAAAAAGAATGACAATCTTGTATCTGTTCTGTGGATGTGTGAAATATGTTTCAAGAACTGAAGATTATAATCATTATTGATTATATATTTTAATGTGGAAGAAATTACTGAATGGATCAAGATAACACATGACTAGGCTTTTGTAAACAAGACAAGATAACTATCTTCCACTTCAGGAATGACGGACCTATCTGAGAGATTCTTGTCTATATTCCCATCGCACACATTACTGGATCCCAGGCTCATCTGTAGCGGGTGCTGTAGTGATTACTAACTAAACTCTGGAAAGTTGCTGTCACGCCGAGTGCTGCGGGTCCTGCAGCGTCCCAGGAGCACTCGAGGCGTGCTGCGGGTAGCTGCGCTCCGGTCACCTTCCCCGACCGTGAGCACCGCTCCCCCGCACCTCACACACAGGCGCCCACGGACTCCACTCACCTCCCGCTCGGCTTCCTCCCGGCGCGCGCGGCCCCACTCTCTAGGTCGCGCGCGCGCCGCTGTTCTGAAATTTAAAGGGCCAGTGCACCATTAATTGGTGTCTGACCCAATCAGCCCAAAACCATATAAAAACCCACTTCCCCTTCCTGTCCTTGCCGGATCTTGTTGCCTTTGTGCCTTGAGAAAGCGTTTGGTGTATTTTCCCTGCCTGTGTATCAGACCTTCTGCCGTTGCCCCTGACTACGAACCGTTGCCGCCTGCCTTGACCTTCTGCTTCGTCTGACCCTGCCTTTGCCTTGTCCTTCTGTACCACGCCTGAATCAGCTGTCTGTGAGGTTGAGCCGTTACCGGAGGATACGACCTGGTTGCTACCGCCGCAGCAAGTCCATCCAGCCTTGCGGCGGGCTCTGGTGAAAACCGGTAGTAACTTAGAACCGGTCCTCTAGTACGGTCCACGCCAATCCCTCACTGACACAGAGGATCCAGCTCCAGTGCAGTCCTCTGCCGCCAGTCCGGACCCTGACAGTAGATCCGGCCATGGATCCCGCTGATGTGCCCCTGCCTAGTCTCGCTGACATCACTACCGTGGTCGCCCAGCAGTCCCAGCGGATTGATCAGCAAGGTCAACAGTTGGCACAGTTGACCGCCATGCTGCAGTAGCTTCTTCCAGCACGGCAGAAGCCGCCTGCTTCTGCTTCTGCTTCCGCTCCACCTCCGCAGCCGGTGGCCGCTGCCTCTGCTAGAATCTGTTTGTCTCTCCCGGACAAGTTTGATGGGGATTCTAAGATGTGCCGGGGGTTCTTGTCCCAATGTTCCCTGCACTTGGAGATGTTGGCCGATCAGTTTCCTACGGAACGGTCTAAGGTGGCCTTCATGGTCAGTTTACTGTCTGGAAAAGCCTTGGCCTGGGCCACGCCGTTCTGGGACCGCAACGATCCTGCCACTGCCTCCGTCCAGTCCTTCGTTTCTGAAATCCGCAGTGTCTTCGAGGAACCTGCCCGTGCCTCGTCAGCAGAAACAGCCTTGCTAAACCTCGTCCAAGGAGACGCTACAGTAGGCGAATGTGCTATACAGTTTCGCACGCTGGCCTCCGAACTGACCTGGAACAACGACGCCCTCTGCGCGACTTTTAAAAAAGGTTTATTCAGCCGTATCAAGGACTCTCTGGCCGCATGAGAGATACCTGGCTCCCTGACGGAACTCATCCAGTTGGCTACTCGCATAGATATGCGCTTCATTGAAAGACGTCAGGAACTTCACCAAGAAAAGAATCTTGTTCGCAACAAGCGATATCCACGCCTGGCACCTCTCTTCCAGCAACCTTTGCAGCCGGTTACTGTGCCTTCCACCGAGGAGGCCATGAAAGTGGATCGAGAATTTATGCTTATACTGTGCGAGTTCCGAACACTTCTTAAAGGACTGTCCAGTTCGTCCACAGCGTCAGGGAAACGCTCGCACCTAGTGAACGTAGGAGAGGCGTCGCTGGGTGTAAAGTCTCCCTCTCCACGCTTGATTGTTCCAGTACGGATTTCTTCTGCCGCTAAAGTCTCCTTCCCTGCAGAGGCCTTCTTGGACTCTGGTTCTACAGGAAACTTCATTAAAGCCTCCTTCATCAACCGTTTTAGCATTCCTGTGATCCGTCTCGTCAAGCCCTTCTTCATTACTACAGTTAACGGAGAGAATCTGAACTGTACCGTGCGTTATCGCACAGAACCCTTGCTCATGACCATAGGGGTCCTCCACCAAGAGACCATTGAATTTTTTGTTCTACCGAATTGCACTTCTGACGTCCTTCTTGGCTTGCCCTGGCTCCAGCGCCACTCTCCTACCCTCGACCTACCTGCCACACTCGTTGCCTCAAGTCGGTACCTACTAGACAAGTCTCCGTCTCCTCACCATTGCTCGGCCTTCCTAAGCCCTATCAGGACTTTACTGACGTCTTTTGCAAGAAACAGGCGGAGGTCTTACCACCTCATAGACCCTATGACTGTCCCATTGATTTGCTTCCCGGTACCACACCACCCCGTGGCAGGATTTACCCTCTCTCCATTCCTGAAACCAAGGCCATGTCGGAGTACGTTCAGGAGAACCTCAAGAAAGGTTTCATCAGGAAGTCTTCTTCTCCTGCCGGAGCAGGATTTTTCTTTGTTGCCAAAAAGGATGGGTCACTACGCCCATGTATTGACTACCGCGGTCTTAATAAGATCACGGTAAAGAATCGCTACCCTTTGCCTCTCATCTCGGAACTCTTTGACCGTCTGCGTGGAGCAAAGGTCTTCACTAAGCTTGACCTCAGGGGCGCTTATAATCTCATCAGAATCCGTGAAGGAGATGAGTGGAAAACCGCTTTTAATACCAGAGATGGCCACTTTGAGTATCTCGTCATGCCTTTCGGCCTGTGCAACGCTCCTGCAGTCTTTCAAGACTTTGTCAACGAGATCTTCCGGGACATGTTGTATACCTGTGTAGTGGTCTATCTTGACGACATTCTAATCTTCTCCTCCACCCTGGAGGAACACCGTCGCCATGTTCGTCAAGTGCTCCAGCGCCTTCGTGTCTACCATCTTTACGCCAAAATGGAAAAATGTATTTTTGAACGTAGCTGTCTTCCGTTTCTGGGATACCTAGTTTCTGGACAAGGTCTTCAAATGGACCCCGACAAACTCTCTGCAGTCTTGGATTGGCCACGCCCCTCAGGACTTCGCTCTATTCAGCGCTTCCTTGGATTCGCCAACTATTACCGCCAGTTTGTTCCCCACTTCTCCACTATCGTGGCACCTATTGTGGCACTAACCAAGAAAGAAGCGAACCCGAAATCCTGGCCTCCCCAAGCTGAAGAAGCCTTTACTCGCCTTAAAGCCGCCTTCGCCTCCGCTCCAGTCTTGAATAGGCCCGATCCTCTGAAACCATTCTTCCTGGAGGTGGATGCCTCCTCTGTTGGAGCTGGAGCGGTTCTTCTTCAAAAATCTGCTAAAGGAAAAAACGTCACCTGCGGCTTCTTTTCAAAAACTTTTTCCCCTCCTGAAAAGAACTATGCCATCGGAGATCGTGAACTACTAGCCATTAAGTTGGCACTAGAAGAATGGAGACATCTTCTGGAAGGATCCCTTCATCCGATCACCATCTACACTGACCACAAAAATCTCTCGTACCTTCAGTCTGCCCAGCGCCTTAATCCGTGCCAGGCCAGGTGGTCATTGTTCTTTGCCCGATTCACTTTCCAAATTCATTTTCGTCCTGCTGATAAGAACATTAGGGCGGATGCCCTATCACGCTCCACCGATGCCTCCGAAGATGAAACCGTTCCGCAATACATCATTCCTCCTGAGTGTCTACTTTCAACTGCCCCTGCTTCACTGGCACCAGTTCCTCCAGGGAAAACATTTGTTCCTCCACGTCTTCGCCTACGGACTCTCAAATGGGGTCACTCCTCTCATCTGGCGGGTCACGCTGGAATTAAAAAGACGACTCAGCTAATTGCCAGACACTATTGGTGGCCTTCCTTTGAGAAAGATGTAACGGAGTTCGTTCGGGCCTGTACTGTCTGCGCACGTGATAAAACTTGCCAGACACTATTGGTGGCCTTCCTTTGAGAAAGATGTAACGGAGTTCGTTCGGGCCTGTACTGTCTGCGCACGTGATAAAACTCCCCTCCAGAAGCCTGCAGGTCTTCTCCTTCCTCTGCCAGTGCCTGAACAGCCTTGGTCCCACATAGCAATGGACTTCGTCACTGATCTTCCCGTATCCCATGGCAACACAGTCATATGGATGGTTGTTGACAGGTTTTCAAAAATGGCACATTTCGTCCCGCTTCCTGGTCTCCCTTCTGCGCCACAGCTGGCGAAGCAATTCTTTTTGCACATTTTTCGTCTCCATGGTCTTCCAACACATATCGTCTCCGATAGAGGCGTTCAGTTTATCTCAAAGTTTTGGAGAGCTCTCTGCACCCAATTAAAAATCAAATTGAACTTTTCTTCTGCCTACCACCCTCAGTCCAATGGACAAGTGGAGAGGGTTAACCAGATCCTTGGTGACTATCTGCGACACTTCGTCTCCTCCCGGCAGGATGATTGGGTCGACCTGTTGCCCTGGGCCGAATTTTCTTATAACTTTAGAGACTCTGAGTCATCCACCAAATCTCCGTTTTTTGTGGTGTACGGCCGTCACCCGCTGCCCCCCCTCCCCATTCCCACTTCTTCTGGTGTTCCTGCCGTTGATGATCTGACCCTGGACTTCTCGTCCATCTGGAAAGAGACTCAAAAGTCGCTCACCCTGGCCTCTTCTCGCATGAAGAGACATGCAGATAGGAAAAGAAGAACTCCTCCTGTCTTTGCCCCTGGGGACAGAGTGTGGCTCTCTGCCAAATACATCCGGTTTCGGGTCCCCAGCTACAAACCGGGTCCGCGTTATCTCGGGCCTTTTAAAATCAAAAGCCAAATTAATGCTGTCTCTTACAAACTTCATCTTCCTCCCTCTTTCCGCATTTCTAACTCCTTTCATGTATCCCTCCTCAAACCCCTCATTCTTAACCGATTTTCCTCCAAGGTCATCGTTCCTGCTCCTGTCTCCGGGTCCTCTGACGTCTTCTCGGTGAAAGACATCCTCGCCTCCAAAGTCGTCAGAGGTAAGAAACATTTTCTTGTTGACTGGGTGAATTGTGGTCCCGAAGAGAGGTCATGGGAGCCTGAGTCCAATATCCTCGACAAAGAGCTCATCCACAGATTCCTGGGCTCCAAAAAGAGGGGGAGACCTAAGGGGGGGTACTGTCATGCCGAGTGCTCCGGGTCCTGCAGCGTCCCCGGAGCACTCAAGGCGTGCTGCAGGTTGCGGCGCTCCGGTCACCTTCCCCGACCGTGAGCACCGCTCCCCCGCACCTAACACACAGTCGGTCCGCGCGGCGGGACATTCCCGCCCGCGGACTCCACTCACCTCCCTCTCGGCTTCCTCCCGGCGCACGCGGCCCCGCTCTCTAGGGCGCGCGCGCGCCGCTGTTCTGAAATTTAAAGGGCCAGTGCACCATTAATTGGTGTCTGACCCAATCAGCCCAAAACCATATAAAAACCCACTTCCCCTTCCTGTCCTTGCCGGATCTTGTTGCCTTTGTGCCTTGAGAAAGCGTTTGGTGTATTTTCCCTGCCTGTGTATCAGACCTTCTGCCGTTGCCCCTGACTACGAACCGTTGCCGCCTGCCTTGACCTTCTGCTTCGTCTGACCCTGCCTTTGCCTTGTCCTTCTGTACCACGCCTGAATCAGCTGTCTGTGAGGTTGAGCCGTTACCGGAGGATACGACCTGGTTGCTACCGCCGCAGCGAGTCCATCCCGCCTTGCGGCGGGCTCTGGTGAAAACCGGTAGTATCTTAGAACCGGTCCTCTAGTACAGTCCACGCCAATCCCTCACTGACACAGAGGATCCACCTCCAGTGCAGTCCTCTGCCGCCAGTCCGGACCCTGACACTTGCCTGACGAAGGGTAATGTGTGGCTCCGAAACGTTGCACTTATTCCTTTGTGATGTGATCTCTCTACAATAAAAGTTTTGGACTACAATTGAAGATCCAAGGTGTGTTGGCAAATATGTATATTGATTTATTGGTATGTATCTATCTTAGGGATACCATGTTTTTAGCATCTCTGGGATGGAAATTCCATGCTGTACAATAACATACAAGTTACCCAGATGCAACCTGTAAGTATTCTAAGATAGTAATACTTGTATAAAACTGTATTTTAGGGAGTGAACGCTACATGGTCATAAACACGGTGACATTCCATCAGCCACTCCTCAGACCTTCTAGCTTGCCAGGTCATTTATGTCAACACCCTCCTCAAGGATCAGAAAAGGGTGCTCTATCAACAGTCTGGAGCTCCTCTGTTACCATCAAAGAAGAAACATCATCCAAGACTTAGAAGAGCCACTGATCTATCTTGCTAATTTTTTGGACTTTGTCAAACCTGCAGAGCTGGACTTTAAGTATTTTTATTCCTAAACCCTTTTTATTTGTCTCATTAATGTCTCTTTACCTTTGTAATACTTTTTTTTCTGTAAATATTTTATTTAAACCATTTTTAAAAAGTTTTTTTTTTCTCAAAATTGTTAATATTGTCTCTAATGCAGAACTTAAGGAATCCCTGGCTTTTTGAAAAGCACTACTATATTGTACATTTCTGGATATATCTGTTTGTGGTGACATTGTGCGTTGCAGACATTAATTTAAGTCAAATTGTTAGAGTAAACGCTTGATATTTTACAAGAAAAATATCTGGTGGGAGCGAGTGATTTGGGGTATAAGGGCTTAATTGCAAAGTTAACCATACCCAGCAATGATTGCTCTCAGTCGGCTGGTACTTAGATTGTGGTCCTACAAGCTGGAAAATCTTTATGTACGGTGAGACTGAGAGTGTCATTGTTGCTTATCAGTAACAGGGTGGTATGAGTTTGAGCAGCCATTTGTCACAAGTTGGCAGAGGTGACCAGGGTCTGACGTCACGTCCATCACATTTTATAGTCTCTATATAAAATATGTTGGGATGAAAGTATAAAACAGGCACCCACAACACAACCCTACAAACCTAAAGTCTGCTTTATTTGTCAGCAAACACATAAACAGTTTTTTGCTTCTGCATCAGGGCAAACACAACACATAACAGCTTCTTTCAGTGCATACCACAATCTCTAATCACATCAAGATATATCTGCATTGCTTCAGCACAGACCTAAAAGTTCAGAACACAGAAATCACTAGCCAGGATAGAGTATTAGACATGTGGGTCTTTCGGGCAACTCAGTGTTGCATCTTTTCTCTGGGATGCAGGCTTCCAAAACAGTTCTTTCCTCTTCACGCACAACCCCTGTTTTTCTGAGCTCACCTGTATGGGTGGGTACATCGTGGTGAGGCAGCAATAATACACACTCAGTCCAGATGCAAATAATGGAACTTGTATTGAAGTCAGTGAAAAACAGTTCACAACAAACCCAGTTTAAGGACGCACAACCGGAAAACACTCATGGATGACAGAAGCGTGTAACGGAGCAGGTCTTAGCCAAGCTGGCAGCATCTGTCTGGGGGGGCGGCCTGTCCGAACCCAAGCAGGAAGGTTTCCAAGAAGCGTGGTGGATCCCTAAACTTTCCCTACTCACCTGAAACCTTTTCCTACAGCTAATACTGTCCCTGACAGACAGGTGACTTGTCCCTACACTACCCATATGTTGAATGTGCACCAAACCCAGCCACCGGGTCCTAAATGGATTCTGCCTGATCCAAGATGGCCACCAGGGTCACATGGGCTGCCAGTATCCAACCGGCAGCCCATGAAGTAAACATGTAAATCCAACATTAAACGTTATGATGAAGTTCTCCATCAAAGAAAACAGGTGCCGATGGAGGGGGCATTGCTTGGCAATGGCACTGTAGATACACGCATCAGGGAGCTCTGCACAGTCCGTGGGTGTTGCAGCCACTAATATCGAATGAATCACCACATACTTACATGTCCGCGAGTGGCAGAGCTCCACATTGATGTTAGTCATACATTATACAATTTTCTTATTCAATTTCCTTGCAGCCAATGAGGGAGCTCATTGGGCAGTGGAGGAAACCTAGCCAGTGACACACTCTGTTTTATGTCAGTTCCAGTGGGAGGGCATTCCTGCAATGCATCCTGGGATTGCAGATAGATAGGAGGGGAGCATGTGACAGGGTGTCTTTGGGCGGGAAGCCAGGTCCCAGGAGGAGGGTGACGGTTGTCTCTCCACTTGTTGCTGAGGAAGGTGGTCCAGGCAGTCTGCCTAGGGACCAGGGGTTGAGCTGTGCTGTGGAGGATCCAGTGTGTGCTGACCAAGTGGAGCTGTGGGGCAGGATTCTTCTGGAAAACCAGTGGTTGTGAGTATTCAAGATCTGCCCAGGGGTCTGCCTAAGAGAGGGGGCCACTCCAGAAAGGTTAAGGGGATCAGAGAACCAGCTAACCCAGGATGTTATAGTAAAGGGGGTGCCAAGTTGTGAAGCCCTGAAGAATAGGGAGTAAAGAGGGTACCAGGAAGGGCCCTGAAGTGTCTCAGCAGTACAGTCTACACTACAAGTCAGCTACCTCAGGAAGGAGCACCTTAGGGAGCTTAAAGGACTTTTCACAGTCAAAGGTGAAGCTAAAGTAAGCGGGATAGCCGTGACCAGCATCAGTCAGCGTTACTCAGCGTCAGTCAGCGCTAACCAGCGTCAATTAGCAATTCTGTATAGTCCCTGCCTATCTGTGCATAGTTCAGTTGTTGCAGTATCCCACTCATCCCTTCTCCTATCCCAGTTCTCAATAAACCCTAAAAACCAAAGAAACTGGACTGGTTCTTGTCTGAGGTAATCACACTTGGAAACATGCTTAAATGTCCTACTGTTGCGAATGGTAACCCAGGGGAACACACACTCAGCGGCTCCCATGGGAGTACTGCTACCTATATCTATATATATATATATATATATATACATATACACACACACACACACACACACATAAATATATATATATATATATATATATATATATATATATATATATATATATATATATATATATATATAGATAGAAGGAGAGAGAGAGAGAGCTTTTTTTTCTCAGAAAATAGGTGCAGGAACTCACCCTCCCTGCCCAAATCCCTGCCCCCAAACACACCCAAACCTCACCCTCAACCATGCCCAATCCCCCGACACACCTTCCCTAGAGGAGAGAAGTACAGCGGCGCCAAATAATAATAAGTGAAGGCTTAGAACTGCATGTTCAAGAATGTGTAACACACAAAGTACAGGACTTCATAACCCAAAGGGCTTAGAAGTGTTTAATGTGCAGTTATGAGCAGTGAGCAGTGCATATCAAGGCGCAGAAAAAAAATCAGCAAACAGGATAGTACTTACATTGAATGTGAAGCGTCCCTTGTTCTCAGAAATATGCAGAGCATATTGCCCTGTGTAAAGAGTAGCCCTGTGTAAAGAGTGCAGTGCAGGTGTCAGGAATATGTAACATAAAGCCCAGCACACAGATAGCAGTGGTAAAGCGTATGTAATATGCAGTCCAGCATACAGAGTGCAGAGCTCAGGAGTATGTAATCAAAAGCCATTGTTCAGAGTACAGCATTAAGGAGTACCATCGGGCCTTTAATATGTAACATACAGAACGGCATACAGAGTATAGTGGTTCTGAGTATGTAATGTACAAGGTGTTACATAATTCTCACCACTGGACTCTTGGTCACTAACTCTGTGTGCTTTACTGTCCCCCAGCAAATTTCCCTGGTCTTCCCCCTCAAGTGTCCCCCCCAAAAGTAACCATCAAATCCTCACTTCTGCTTATCTCTTTGCTTACCTACGTGTCCCCCATCCAAACCTAGCCTCTGCAACCCTCATCCACAGCTCACCTCTTCTTTCCCCTGTTCACAGCTCCACTCTGCAACCCTATCCACAATTCACCCCCCCCCCCCATCATCATCTCAACTCTGCACCCCTCTAACTACAGCTTACACCCCCAGTCCACAACTCACCTCTACACCCTCATCCATATTATCTCTGCCCCCCTTCTGCACCCTCATCTAAAACTAACCCCAATCAACCACTCTCACCCCCCCCCCCCATGTTCCACCTTTGCACCCCCAGCTTCCCCACCCTCCACAGCTCTCATTTTGCACAACCTGACTTCTGCCCTTTGCAGCTCTTACCTCTGCACAGAGCTTACCCCCCCCCCCTCCTAGTTCTCCTCTCTGCACAAATTTCCAACCCAGCTGTCTCCTCAGCTAAAATCCCCCCTCTCTTCTCTGAAAAAAAAATCCCCCCCCCCCCACTTTCCCAGCTCTCCTCTTTTCACAAATCTCCCACACCTTCCCAGCTCTCCCCAACGCCCCCCCCCCCCCTCCTCAATCTCCCAGCTCTCCCCTCTGCACAAATCCCCCCCCCCCTCAGTTTCCCAGTTCTCCGCTCTGCACAAATCCCCCACACATTCCCAGCTCTCTGATCCCCACAAATCCCCCCCCCACTATTCCAGCTCTCCGCTCTGCACAAATCCCCCCCACTTTTCCAGCTCTCTGCTCTGCACAAAATCCCCCACTCTCCCAGCTCTCCTCTCTGCACAAATCCCCCCTTCGCTTTTCCAGCTTTCCTTACAGCACAAATCACCCCCCCCCCCCCACCCACACACACACACACACACACACTTTTCCAGCTCTCCTTTCTGCACAAATCCCCCTCCCCCACTTTCCCAGCTCTCCTCTATGCACAAATTCCCCCAGCCCCCCCCCCCTCGCTGTCATACCCTCAGCACTCCTCCTATGCACATACTGCCCACTGTCATACCTTCAGCACTCCTCCTGTGCACATACTGCTCACTGTCATACCCTCAGCACTCCTCCTATGCACATACTGCCCACTGTCATACCCTCAGCACTCCTCCTATGCACATACTGCCCACTGTCATACCCTCAGCACTCCTCCTATGCACATACTGCTCACTGTCATACCCTCAGCACTCCTCCTATGCATACACTGCCCACTGTCATACCCTCAGCACTCCTCCTATGCACATACTGCCCACTGTCATGCCCTCAGCACTCCTCCTATGCACATACTGCCCACTATCATACCCTCAGCACTCCTCCTATGCATACACTGCCCACTGTCATACCCTCAGCACTCCTCCTATGCACATACTGCCCACTGTCATACCATCAGCACTCCTCCTACGCATATACTGCCCACTGTCATACCCTCAGCACTCCTCCTATGCATATACTGCCCACTGTCATACCCTCAGCACTCCTCCTATGCACATACTGCCCACTGTCATACCCTCAGCACTCCTCCTATGCACATACTGCCCACTGTCATACCCTCAGCACTCCTCCTATGCACATACTGCCCACTGTCATACCCTCAGCACTCCTCCTATGCACATACTGCCCACTGTCATACCCTCAGCACTCTTCCTATGCACATACTGCCCACTGTCATACCCTCAGCACTTCTCCTATGCACATACTGCCCACTGTCATACCCTCAGCACACCTCCTATGCACATACTGCTCACTGTCATACCCTCAGCACTCCTCCTATGCACATACTGCTCACTGTCATACCCTCAGCACTCCTCCTATGCACATACTGCTCACTGTCATACCCTCAGCACTCCTCCTATACACATACTGCCCACTGTCATACCCTCAGCACTCCTCCTATGCATACACTGCCCACTGTCATACCCTCAGCACTCCTCCTATGCACATACTGCCCACTGTCATACCCTCAGCACTCCTCCTATGCACATACTGCCCACTGTCATACCCTCAGCACTCCTCCTATGCATATACTGCCCACTGTCATACCCTCAGCACTCCTCCTATGCACATACTGCCCACTGTCATAACCTCAGCACTCCTCCTATGCACATACTGCTCACTGTCATACCCTCAGCACTCCTCCTATGCATACACTGCCCACTGTCATACCCTCAGCACACCTCCTATGCACATACTGCTCACTGTCATACCCTCAGCACTCCTCCTATGCACATACTGCTCACTGTCATACCCTCAGCACTCCTCCTATGCACATACTGCTCACTGTCATACCCTCAGCACTCCTCCTATACACATACTGCCCACTGTCATACCCTCAGCACTCCTCCTATGCATACACTTCCCACTGTCATACCCTCAGCACTCCTCCTATGCACATACTGCCCACTGTCATACCCTCAGCACTCCTCCTATGCACATACTGCCCACTGTCATACCCTCAGCACTCCTCCTATGCATATACTGCCCACTGTCATACCCTCAGCACTCCTCCTATGCACATACTGCCCACTGTCATAACCTCAGCACTCCTCCTATGCACATACTGCTCACTGTCATACCCTCAGCACTCCTCCTATGCATACACTGCCCACTGTCATACCCTCAGCACTCCTCCTATGCACATACTGCCCACTGTCATACCCTCAGCACTCCTCCTATGCACATACTGCCCACTATCATACCCTCAGCACTCCTCCTATGCATACACTGCCCACTGTCATACCCTCAGCACTCCTATTATGCACATACTGCCCACTGTCATACCATCAGCACTCCTCCTATGCATATACTGCCCACTGTCATACCCTCAGCACTCCTCCTATGCATATACTGCCCACTGTCATACCATCAGCACTCCTCCTACGCATATACTGCCCACTGTCATACCCTCAGCACTCCTCCTATGCATATACTGCCCACTGTCATACCCTCAGCACTCCTCCTATGCACATACTGCCCACTGTCATACCCTCAGCACTCCTCCTATGCACATACTGCCCACTGTCATACCCTCAGCACTCCTCCTATGCACATACTGCCCACTGTCATACCCTCAGCACTCCTCCTATGCACATACTGCCCACTGTCATACCCTCAGCACTCTTCCTATGCACATACTGCCCACTGTCATACCCTCAGCACTTCTCCTATGCACATACTGCCCACTGTCATACCCTCAGCACTCCTCCTATGCACATACTGCTCACTGTCATACCCTCAGCACTCCTCCTATGCACATACTGCTCACTGTCATACCCTCAGCACTCCTCCTATACACATACTGCCCACTGTCATACCCTCAGCACTCCTCCTATGCATACACTGCCCACTGTCATACCCTCAGCACTCCTCCTATGCACATACTGCCCACTGTCATACCCTCAGCACTCCTCCTATGCACATACTGGCCACTGTCATACCCTCAGCACTCCTCCTATGCATATACTGCCCACTGTCATACCCTCAGCACTCCTCCTATGCACATACTGCCCACTGTCATACCCTCAGCACTCCTCCTATGCACATACTGCTCACTGTCATACCCTCAGCACTCCTCCTATGCATACACTGCCCACTGTCATACCCTCAGCACTCCTCCTATGCACATACTGCCCACTGTCATACCCTCAGCACTCCTCCTATGCACATACTGCCCACTATCATACCCTCAGCACTCCTCCTATGCATACACTGCCCACTGTCATACCCTCAGCACTCCTCCTATGCACATACTGCCCACTGTCATACCATCAGCACTCCTCCTATGCATATACTGCCCACTGTCATACCCTCAGCACTCCTCCTATGCATATACTGCCCACTGTCATACCCTCAGCACTCCTCCTATGCACATACTGCCCACTGTCATACCCTCAGCACTCCTCCTATGCACATACTGCCCACTGTCATACCCTCAGCACTCCTCCTATGCACATACTGCCCACTGTCATACCCTCAGCACTCCTCCTATGGACATACTGCCCACTGTCATACCCTCAGCACTCCTCCTATGCACATACTGCCCACTGCCATACCCTCAGCACTCTTCCTATGCACATACTGCCCACTGTCATACCCTCAGCACTCCTCCTATGCACATACTGCCCACTGTCATACCCTCAGCACTCCTCCTATGCACATACTGCTCACTGTCATACCCTCAGCACTCCTCCTATGCATATACTGCCCACTGTCATACCCTCAGCACTCCTCCTATGCACATACTGCCCACTGTCATACCCTCAGCACTCCTCCTATGCACATACTGCCCACTGTCATACCCTCAGCACTCCTCCTATGCACATACTGCCCACTGTCATACCCTCAGCACTCCTCCTATGCACATACTGCCCACTGTCATACCCTCAGCACTCCTCCTATGCATACACTGCTCACTGTCATACCCTCAGCACTCCTCCTATACACATACTGCTCACTGTCATACCCTCAGCACTCCTCCTATGCACATACTGCCCACTGTCATACCCTCAGCACTCCTCCAATGCACATACTGCCCACTGTCATACCATCAGCACTCCTCCTATGCATATACTGCCCACTGTCATACCCTCAGCACTCCTCCTATGCACATACTGCCCACTGTCATACCCTCAGCACTCCTCCTATGCACATACTGCCCACTGTCATACCCTCAGCACTCCTCCTATGCACATACTGCCCACTGTCATACCCTCAGCACTCCTCCTATGCACATACTGCCCACTGTCATACCCTCAGCACTCTTCCTATGCACATACTGCCCACTGTCATACCCTCAGCACTCCTCCTATGCACATACTGCCCACTGTCATACCCTCAGCACTCCTCCTATGCACATACTGCCCACTGTCATACCCTCAGCACTCCTCCTATGCATACACTGCCCACTGTCATACCCTCAGCACTCCTCCTATACACATACTGCTCACTGTCATACCCTCAGCACTCCTCCTATGCACATACTGTCCACTGTCATACCCTCAGCACTCCTCCTATGCACATACTGCCCACTGTCATACCCTCAGCACTCCTCCTATGCACATACTGCCCACTGTCATACCCTCAGCACTCCTCCTATACACATACTGCTCACTGTCATACCCTCAGCACTCCTCCTATGCACATACTGCTCACTGTCATACCCTTAGCACTCCTCCTATGCAAATACTGCCCACTGTCATACCCTCAGCACTCCTCCTATGCATACACTGCCCACTGTCATACCCTCAGCACTCCTCCTATGCATACACTGCCCACTGTCATACCCTCAGCACTCCTCCTATGCATACACTGCCCACTGTCATACCCTCAGCACTCCTCCTATGCATACACTGCCCACTGTCATACCCTCAGCACTCCTCCTATGCATATACTGCCCACTGTCATACCCTCAGCATTTTTCCTCTCCACAAACTGTCCTCCGCACAATTTGCACACACTCAATGTACAAATTTGCAGGTCAGGGTATGTGATTTTCCTCCTACTTCACTAGCTACATGCTTGTTCTTGATCAGTGGCTCAGAACCTACTGAGGTCTGTGGGTCAGCCAAACCCCTTGCATTTTCAGGAGCACATGAATGAAGCTTCAGCTCAGGACTTTATCTGTTAAGAAACTGTTAAGAAATCATCCAACTTTGCAAACCTCTGTGCTAGTTTTACGACTTTTATAATGTAGATATTTTCCAGGCCATAAAAAGCTTCTTTATTACAGGAGCAGATCTCCTGTCACATCTGTTCCAGAGGAGGTTTTCCAGTCTAGACAGGAGCTGAGCACTGCACAGCAGTCAGGAGGCGGGCCTGCAGAGAGCAGTAGCGCCGGCAGGGGGCAGCGGAGAGCCGGAAGAGCCGTGTGTTTTGGGAGAAGGAAGTGGAGAGAAAAATAAGAGACAGGAAGAGACACAGTGGGAGTGTAGAGCTTCGGACCTCCAATATTAGACTCCCAGAAAGTTCCACAGCACTTGGCCAGACTTCTCTGCTTCCACACACAGATATGACACACTGAGGAAGTGACTGTGCCCGAGCTAGCACCATGTCTCTGCTCCTCACACTTCTCCTGTACGGTAAGAGAGTTGTGTACATTGCCCTCCCCCACCCAGGGGTAGCTCTGTGCTCTCCATGGACGTCCTGTGGTGTCTCATGGGGTCACCGAGTGAGATGACCATGCCAGACCTTCTTATCTCTGTGTGTGTTGTCACTTACTTCTAGAAAGCTGAGGTCACATGATCTTCCATTGCCATCATGGGCATGACCTATGCCAGGTGTGCCCAAACAAGGAAGCCCTCCTTGCCCATAGCAAGCAGTCTGCTGCCAGGTGTTATTGTTATGGTGCAAGGCTGGCACCAGTGGTGCAAACATCCTTTTAGCATAGATTTTTATGTGTTGTATACATGTTGAGGCTGGAGTCAGCTGACATTTGTGTTGTATGTTTTCAGCTGGATCTTTGCTATTTCTCAATAGGAGATTGCACTTTAAACGTCAGTTTCAGGATCTCCCATTGCTCCGGTTAACCACATTTACATACTTAAAATTACACCAAATAATATCCTTTTACTCCAAAATGAATCCATATATATCCACTAATTAATGCTCTGTCATCGTTTTTTTTCATAAAATTATTACTCTGTTTTTCTTACCAGTTTTAATGTTCTCCTTGAACTTCTATTTCCCCCCCTCACTTCCATCTGTTTGGAATGAGCAGTGCACATTAGTTGTAGTAATGTACTACTAGAGATGGGCTAGGGCATGTTCCAATTCCCACGTGCCCAATCCCATCAGGAAGCCGACACTGCACTCCGCTAATCACAGGCAGTGAGACATTTCCCCATCTGTGCAGGTGCAGACCAGAGTGCAGTGTCGGCTTCTTAGCGGGATCGGGTACGTGGGAACTGGAACATGCCCAAGCCCATCTCTACACACTACATATCCCATAGTCCAGGGATCTCCAAACTTTCTAAGCATAGGTCCAGTTTACTGTTTGTTCAGGCTTTGGGGGGGGGGGGAGGAGGGGGGTTCAGACTGTGGCCAGCAGGTGTGGAAAATGCCCCAACATCAGTGCCCTATCATTGGTTTTAATGGGAGAAATAGTATCCCATTGTCGGCATCAGTGGCAATAGCAACCTATTGATTGTGTCAGTAGCAGGAATGGTGCCCCAAGGGCCGGATAAAGGCAAGCAAAGGGACACATTCAGCCCCTGGGCTGCCATTTGGAGACCACTGCCATAGTCCACGCTGATAGTGAGCTAAAGAGGGTGGCTACATTCCCACATACAGTGGGACAATAGAGAACAAACATAGCCATCCTCTAATAGGAAGTCAGATCACAGACCCAAAAAAAAGGAATTTGGAGGAGGCTGAGCACAATTTAGGGGCTTTCTTGAGTTGAGGGTTTTGAGTGACTTTTTTTTTTAATTTTTTTTATTTAAACAGAGTTTAGTGTCACTTGGGTCCCCAGACCTTTTTCCTAAACCCTTGGTGATGCCTCAATTCTTCATTTTATGCCTTTTTACTGTTTTATAGTCTACCCCAGAGTTTCTCAACTCCGGTCCTCAGGGCACATTAACAGGCCAGATTTTAAGTATTACCTTGGGGAGATGTAGACTAGAATACTGCAATCACTGAGCAGCAAATGATATCACTTGTGATGTATTTCAGTTTTCCTGCAAACCTGGCCTGTCAGTGTGCCCTGAGGACTGGAGTTGAGAAACACTGGTCTACCCTAAGGGGTTTTTTTTTTTACACCTGGGGGTGGGGGGGGGGAGGGTAAAACCAGGTGATTGAGCTGCAGTTTACTGGCCTGTCTGAACATTAAAGTGGAAGTAAAGCAAAACCTAACTAACTCTAAACCTACTCACAGCCACATTCTAAAACAAATCTATCTAACCCTTTAAAGAAAAAATTGCTATACTTACCTGTTCAGCAGCTGTTCCGGTCTGTAGTAGCGCCCTCTGTGTGAAGGAGAAAGCTGACAACCGATGTAAAATGCCTGGGAAGTGAGGTCACTCATAGACTTACTATGATACTTCCATTGTCGGCTGCCTCTCCTTCACTCTCCCACACACTGAAGCCTCAGCTGACAGCTCTGCATGGGACCAGACCAGGGCAGCTGCAGAACAGGTATATATAGTGATCTTTTATCAACAGGGCTATCAAGAATAGGCTTAGAATGTGGCTGAGAGTAGTTTAGAGTTAAGAGCCAAACACATGGGCCAAATGTCAGGCAGCATCAGCTGCTTCAGTAGAAACCAGACTGCATTTGGCACGTGCTTATGGCAGCTGGTCTGGTCTGTTGAAGGGTCAATGGCTGAGAGCGCTGACCAGACAGTTCTGGGGGAGGGCGATCCATCCACTGTCAGAACACAATATCACAACAGGGTAGATCTCTGTACTAACATTGGATTGTTAGTACACTGGGGCTGACTTGAGCTCTCAGTTTTTTTTTTTTTTTTACTTGCATGTACGAAGCCCTCACATATACATAGTGAAGTGAATAGACTCAGATGATACACAGATGAAACAAATAATCCTACATAAGGTTAACTCCAGTGGGATCAGAGATCTATGACTGACTGAATTACAACATGTGTCTGCCAGACGTGTAGTTCATAATGGAACATGAGGATGATATTCAGCACACTCCTAGTTCATTGACAGTTCCCCCAGCACTTCAAATGAAAGCCTGTACAAAGGGATGGGCAGAGTGTGGATGTGTAATCTGCAGGAGCTGGACATTGCATCATGACCCACTGATCATGGGTGCGTGGGTGAAATGCTTTGCAGGCTCCTGTAAAAAAAAAAAATATATATATATATATATATATATATTTTTTTTTATACATGCCTGAAGTTTTACTTTCAGAAAATCAGTACAGATGACAGATTTGCTTTATACAAATCAATACCAGCCGTCATTTTAAAATGGTGCTGGGACAGCACCAAACTGAAGAAGCCTGTGAATGTGACTTTATGTCCCAGTGCTGTTGAAATGTCATTGGGAATCAGGCTGGAACTGAACTGTCTGTGAATGTGACTTCCATTCACTTCTGTCTACCCAAAACCGAATGTTAAAATTTGCACCATCGTCATGGGAATCAAAACAAAGTTTTCCAAAGTTTTTGTATAGTCACTGAAGTTATCATTGAATGGAATGCTCTGACGAATGATTATTATGCAACGTTTTGCAAAAAAATCCATAAGTGTATGGTCAGCCTTAGGGCTTCTTCACATGTGCGGCAGGCATCGATGCTCCTCTAAAAAGCGGTCCATTTATGGGTTTGCTTTTCAGGTGTTTGAAAGATGGTAAGGAGGCGATATGTCCCCTCTTCACTGCCCAATTTAACTTGACAATTGCGGTACTACTGCGCTGCAATCATATGCATTACATGTGGTTGCAGTTCCAGCACAGGTTTGTAGAACTGCTATAGTTGTATTTGGCACTGCCCGCCAAAAGCGACAGGCTGTTTAAAGAGGCAGTAAACCCAATTCATTAAAGTTGAACTAAGCACATCTCTATGTGGGGTTTGCTTATCTCTCTCTTTTCTCTCTCATGTTGTTTCTCTCTGGTGCTCCATTCCTCTGTTATCAGCATGCGTCACTCCTGACAAGCTCCGACACATGAGATAATAGTAGCTGAAATTTTGTGTTGGGGAGGGAGTTTTTTTTTTTAAATCCAAACAAGAACTTTATTTAACCAGCAACATCAACAATAACAGCAATCCAGTACCAATGTTACAGATCATCATGTACATGTATACACATAGGCAGCATCATGACATCCCATTATATAGATATATGTCTCATTCGGGGAGGGAGTTTAAGGGGAGATCAGCAGTGAGCTTGTCTATTCTGACTGCAGCTCTGCATGTGTGTGCGCCCATTCTCCACACCCACCCCTATGTGTGGCTGAAAGAAGAAAGGTTTTAACACAATCTGTACTTCCTAAAGAGTGTAGAGTAAAACTTTAAAGGATAACCTTACTTTTAGTAATGTCTTGTGTCACACTGGTGACAACTCACCAGTGGCAGGATCAGTATACAGAACAGAGAAATATTACCTGTTTCCTCATTGGTCTGATGGTAGAGGTGATGCTCCCTAGCTGGTGAGGAGATTCTGCAGCTTTTTCATCACCAAGGTAATGATGCCCTGCCCATCTGGCCAGCAAGGGAGCATCACTGTGGGTGAAAGGAAGGAGTTCTCTCTGCCCTTCTAGCTATGCTGTAGCTAGTGACAAGATCTCAAGTTTGTTTTGGCCCTTACACTATGAACAATAAGACGGAGCATATGAAATGACCTCTTCTATTTGGGCTGGGTACTGGATCAGGATATGCTGCTTCATTGAAGTTTTAAAGCGGAGTTCCACCCTATTTTTTCACTTTGCAGTTTCCAATAGAAGAAAATATCCTGGAAAAAAAAATTATTAAATTATTTTTTTTCCCTTAACCTTGTTTTTAATGAAAATATACTTACCTTCCTTCCTCTTCCTCCCTCTGTGGCTACGGCCCACGCCATTACTTCCTCCTTGCATTGGCTCCTGGGAAATGAGCATCATCGATCCCAGGAGTCAATGCGCCTACACCGGCCCTGCTCTTCACTTCTGGTTCAGACGCATCATTCCCTGCTAAACAGCTTCTGGGCATGCCCAGAAGCTGTGCAGGGATGACACACCTGCAACAGAAGTGACGAGCAGGGCCGGTGCAGGGCATTCTGGGACTCAAAATTACCGAAGAGGACACTCCGGCTTCAGCTGCCCACACCTGAAATGGCAGCGCTGGTCAAGACCTTTTCATGGTAAGTATTTCTTCTAAAAGGTAAGTAAAACGGGACAGTTCATAGGCTATCGTTGCATAAATGCACTAGCCCTGACTGTCCCGGGGGTATTTTTAGGTAAAACATTTTTTTCAGGGTGGAACTCCGCTTTAACCACTTAAGCCCCGGAGGATTTGGCTGCTAAACGACCAGGGGATATTTTGCGATTCGGCACTGCGTGACTTTAACGGACAATTGCGCGGTCGTGCGACGCTGTACCTTAACGAATTTGGCATCCTTTTTTTCCCCACAAACAGAGCTTTCTTTTGGCGGTATTTGATCACCTGTGCGATTTTTTTTTTTTTTTTTTTTTTTTTTGATCACGCGCTATAAACAAAAAAAGAGCGTCAATTTTGCAAAAATAGCAATATTTTTCCCTTTTTTTTTTATATGAAATTCCCCCAAAAAAATGTAAAAATCAAAATTTTTTAACATTTTCGGCCAATTTGTTTTATGCTACCTGTGTTTGGTAAAAAAAATCGCAAAAAGCGTATTTTGATTGGTTTGCGCAAAAGTTATTGCGTTTACTAACTAAGGGAAAGATTTTTGTCATTTTTGTTGTTGTTTTTTTAACGCGTAATGGCGGCGATCTGCTTTTTTTTTTTTTTTTTGCGGTACTGCGACATTGCGGCGGACAGATCGGACCCTTGACTGACATTTTTGACACTTTTGGGGTTACCAGTGACATTTCTACAGTAATCAGTGCTATATATATGCACTGTTACTGTAAAAATACACTGGTAGTGAAGGGGTTAACTTTATTTGAGAGGGAGGGGCTGTGTGTGTCCCTAGGGGCGTGATTCTAACTGTGATTGGCTGTGGCTTCAGCTGTATGCAGAGTGATCAACGGATCTTCATAGTAGATACATATGATCAGCTCTCATACAGAGGGGAGAATGACAGGCAGCTTGTTTACACAAGCTGCCTGACTTTCTCCCTCTCCCCCGCCGATCGCAGAGTGGCCGGCGGACATCGGGTCCGCCGGTCACACGCGCAGGGGGGTCCGTGACCACGCGGGAGCGCGCCTCCGGCGGCGCGCGCTCGCTCCCTAGACCCTCACAAGCTAGTGACGTAGCCCTACGTCACTTTGCCTGTGAGGGGCTGACCGCCGACGTAGATAGTCGTGCGGCGGTCGGCAAGTGGTTAAAGCGGAGTTCCGGGCACAAAAATGATATTTTTTTTTTTTTTTGTGCCCCTCCGCTAGGTAGACCTCACCTGAAAAGGAATTGGATAGTTATTTTTTTTTTTTTGTTTACTTACCTTGTAATTGAAGATCGAAGATACTCACCTCAGAGTACTTCCTCCCTCGGAGCTGCGGCTCACCCCGTCACTTCCTGTCTCGCTATGATTCCTGGGAGCTGAACGTCATAGCTCCCAGGAATCAATGCGACGGCACCGGCCCCGCTTGTCATTTCCGGGCGACGCCGCATTCCCCTGCTAAACAGCTTCTGGGCATGCCCAGAAGCTGTGGAGGAATGCCGCACCGGAAGTGACGAGAGGGGCCGGTGCAGGCGCATTCTGGGACAAGAAGACGCGGAAGAAGACACAGAAGAGGACCGCGCCGGCTTCAGCTGCCCACAAGAGAGATGGAAACGCTGTGGAAGAAATTTTATAAGTAAGTATTTCTTCTAAAAGGTAAGTGCGAACCGGGACAGATCAGAGGCTAGCCATTGTGGAATGTGCTAGCCCTGACTGTCCCGGGGTATGTTTAGTATAAAATGACTTCTGTGCCCGGAACTCCGCTTTAATTGAAGACTGTAGAGTTGTCAAACAGACCTGAATTGGTGACTGAATGAACAGGATTACAGTTCCTTTGATTGTTTAAACAGCTCACATATGTACATTTAAACTGTTTTTAGCTGCTTGCCTGCTTAGGTTAGCTTTAAAGTGGATGTAAACCTGATTCATGAAATTTGACCTAGGCACATATATTTACAGTGTTTTCTTATCTCTCGCCAAAGCCCTAAGTCCCTTCTGATAAATTCCCTTCCCTTCTGACAAGTTCTCCTTCAACTGAGATACAACCAGGCTGAATTATGTGTCAGGATGGGTGCTATAAATAGATTAGCAGAGAGTTGATCTTTTCACAGCACATTCCTTTCTTCCTCTACCTATATGGAGTGGGGGTGTGTGCCTTTCCTCTAATCAGCTGTCACACAGTGTATACCAACACAACACTCCCAGTGCTGAACAGGAAGAGAAAATTTCTAACACAATGTGCACTTTCTTCATCTCTGTGTATCATCTGAGGCTGTTCACTTCATTGGGTATATGGTGAGGGTTTACATCCACTTTAATAAAAACATGGTTTTGTAGCAGTAGCTCTAAGGTCCCCGCATTTCCCTCGTCTAGGTATGACACTTTCTGTAAAGCTAGCCATAGATGGATCCAATCTTAGCTGGTTCAGCAGGGACCGACTGAGATTCAATCAGTCTATGGGCATGCTGGTTGTACCCAAGTCACATATAGCCACTAGTAGTAATCATAATCTATGATCAAAATCTTTGGGCTGCTTAAGCCAAGGCTTGAATTTCAGCTGAATTTTACAATATTCAGTAAGGGTGGGGGGCTATGTTGGCATGCCTGGCAGAATAAAAGTTGATTTAAAAAGGAGCTAGGTGCAAATGACCAACTTAACAGCGACTGAATCCTATCTGATGCAGTGCTACTGTATTTAAGTAGCCAACTTTATTTTTCATGTAACCCTAAACTGCACCCTAATGTTATCCTTTAATTTACCTCCCCAGCCCTTACCCTCCAAAGTTTTCAACTTGCCTATCCAAGCTTTGTGGACCTTGGGGACCAGCACAGCCACCACTGAAATAGCTACTGGCTAAAGCTGGCTATACATTATACTTTCTTATTGAATTGCCATTTGATTTGCCTTCAACTATGTAGTGCAAAGGCGTGCCTGATTGCATATAAATTGAAATGTTTAGGTTTGACCTCATATTATATGGTTTTGGTAAATCTAAAGAAAATTGTATAATGTGCGATAATGGTTTCACACAGCATGAATCTGGTGGCAGCTGGGATAGGTGATTATAAGATTTTTTTTTTTTTGTTTTTAGGGAGAGGATTAAAGGATTACTTCACAAAAGTGTCATTATCCTTTAACGTTAGAGACTGTCTGAACACAGATCCTGTCTTTTTTTAATAACTACTGATTGTCTATCAGTAAAGCCTAGTACACACAGGTAGGGTGGCATTGGTCTGTTCAGTAGAGCGCTGACTAGAGTGTCCTGGCAGGGAGGGCCACCCCCCTGTCAGATCACTATAGCACAGCAGCAGAGAATGCTGTACTAACATCGCATAGTTGGTACAGTGGGTTCTCCTGAGCTGTCAGTTTTTTTTTTTTTTTGTTTTTTTTTATCGTTTAGCCTGTTGGGTTGAACAACAAAAAACTGCTAGTGTGTACCTGGCTTAAGTCAGTTGGTTCTGTTTCAGCCTTGGCAGGAGAAGGGAACCTGGAGAAACTAGGTGGGTATTATACAAAGTACAGTAAAACCTTGGATTGCGAGCATAATTCGTTCCGGAAACATGCTTGTAATCCAAAGCACTCTTATATCAAAGCAAATTTCCCCATAAGAAATAATAGAAAATAAGATGATTTGTTCCACAACCATTTATTCATAAGTCCTTCAGTTTATAGTCCATATAAAAAGATTATAGCATTGCGATAAGTTGTGTAACCATAAAATGTCCATCCACAAATAGCCGCTTCCACAAGGGGATTAGAAGCAAAATCCAGCAGGAGCTACAGATTATAAAAGAGAAGAGAGGCGCCTCTAAGTGTAGCAATATGGTTCCATTTAATGAAGGTACAACATTTAGCAACTCACATGGTTGATGATTAAAATAGGCACATCTAAGTATGCAGGCATCCAGGGTAAAGCTGTCCACATAGACCATCTTCTGCACCGCCGGCTGCCAGTCTGTAATCCTGACCGGGAAGACCACCCTGGAGTAAAGCGATCTGAAAGTGAGGGGCAGCATGGAAAGGATGACGTAGATGGCGGTGAGGAGGATAGTCTATGTGGACAGCTTTACCCCGGATGCCTGCATCCTTAGATGTGCCTGTTCCAATCATCAACCATGTGAGTTACTAAATGTTGTACCTTCATTAAATGTAACCATATTGCTACACTTCGAGGTGCCTCTCTTCTCTTTTATACTCAGCTGTGACTTGAGGCTACTTGTATATCAAGACATCGCTTGTATATCAAGTCAAAATTTATTTGAAAATTTTGCTTGTCTTGCAAAGAGCTCTTAAACCAAGTTACTCTCAAACCAAGGTTTTACTGTACATAGATTATAGGATGAGGCTGAGTTATAGAAAATATAACTTTCTCTTTCATTCGTTGACTGACACAGCTCCTCATCTTCTTGACTACCTGGTTATGCTGCCCCCTACAGGAGTAGGACACTAGACAGGAAAAAACTTGACTACGCCTATGGGGCAGTCCCGGGGGGTATACTCCCACTCTCTACTATAGGTACTCAGTTTTTTTCTGCCTAGTCAGGACCTAGTTCCTTGCTGGGATCTTTGGTCCTGGCAATTTTTTCTTTTTAAATGGAATATTTTTCCTCTTTATTTTGTTCCTGTTAGATCTACAATCAAGTGCCGGACTGGGTGACAGACTGGATAATCTAGATCCAGAGGGTCCCCCCAGTCTGGCCAGTGGGCGCATCCAGACCGCAGCTTCGCGCTAGGTCGGCCGTGACATAGCCACACTGGGCGGGGGCTGGCCTGCGAGTTCGACGTCTCTGCAAGGGCACATATGAACTGGCTTTGGCCTGAGTTGCAGCGTTTCCTCCTGGCCGACAGCACCCACAATACGATGGAGCAGTGGTCTGTCCGGAGTGGTGCCCACCCTGTTTCTGGTGTTGTAAGTAGCTGTCCCCCCTCTACCCCTGGAGGGTTTTGGGGTGGACGTGGTCCCCTCCCTGAGATGGTCGGACCCCCGGGCTCCCCTCCCAGTCAGCGTTTCCCCCATTTCTCGCTGGTCTTCTGCAGGCCCTTGCATCCCCCACTTCTGGGGTGGACATACCTTTTTAGGTCAGCCTGGGGTGTTGAGCTGGCGATGGGGGTGGAGGGGGGTAGCGTGCCGCCAGCGACCGAACGATCGAGCCTTGGGAGGGGTATGAGCTTGGTGGAGGTGCCTACCAGTGTCCCCTTCCTGTGGAGATCATTTTTCAAGCTTATAGGGTCCCACCTGGGGCCCCTGGGAGCCGCCATTTTCTTGTGACCTTTTATGCTACAGATTGGCGGTCATGTTTGTGGCCATTTTCTTGTGGCGGCTTTGTTTTTGGAGCCGAATAGGCGGTGATTCGGCAAAGGGAGCCCCTCCTCGGCATCTAGTGATGATCCCTTGATATTCCTCTTGCTGATTGCCGCATGGTGTGCAATTAGTTTGGTACTGTGAGTACCTGACCGGTAGTGGTGAGTCTGTTTTGTGGGGTTCTCTCTACCTCTCTGGAGCCTTGTGGTTCCACCGATGCGGTGGGGTGTCCTTGGCAGTGTTCTACACTTTTTTTCCACACTTTTTTTTTTTTCGTGGGTTACCCTCTCCATTAATGGAGTCCCTGGAGCATATTTCACCACCTGATCCCCCTCTCAGAGGCTGTCGGGCCCTCTGGCTTCCCAACAAGTGACTGCACTGACGGCGGCCTTGGTGCCCAAGGTAGATTTGGTCCTGGGCAAACGGGCTAACAAAAAACGTCCCCCGCCTTCACCTGCTTCCTCTGTCTCATCAGATCCAGAATCTGATTCGGCCGCCGTGGATGCGAGTTACCCTTTGGGGTCTGCGTCCACGCACCCTACATGCTCAGATAGTGAAGATAATTCCTCTGCTCCTCCTAGCTGCGCATGAAAAGGCGCTAGTGAATGCGCTGATTGTATCAGTGCGGGAAACCTTAAAGAAGGAGGATGCGACTAACGCAGCATTGGAGGCACGGGTCATCTTTGGCACCCACAGGTCCTCCAAAGCGGCGAAGGTGTTCCCCTTTCCCACCTCCTTTGACAATTTTACCACAAAACAGTGGGGGTGCCCGAAACGCACCATTGCAATCCTTAAGAGTTTGCAATGCGGTACTCTTATGAGGATTCCCTCCTTTAAAAATGGACAGTTCCTCCTGTAGTGGACTCCCTGGTTTCCAGGTTGAATAAAGCCCCTGTAATCCCGGTTAAAGAGTCCCCGGTCTTCCCAGATTCGGCTGATAGGAGGTCAGAGGCCTTAACCTGCCATATGTTCACTGTGGCTGGTTCGGCACTTAGGCTGGTATTCAGGGCTGCTGTTAGAAATCGCGGGGCCCCCCCAAGAAACTATTAAAGATATATTTAGCTAAAGTTAGCTGACTTAGGCTTTATTTAGGCTGATTTAGGCTTGATTGGAACAAAATCACTATTAGCAGACACAAATACAATGTAGCTCACATAATTCCTGCTAAATCTAAAAGAAAAAACTATGTTAATAAATAAAAATAAAGATGAGATGGAAAAAATATACAGGCTGGGCAGTTGGAGCTCTGGGATCAGAGAGACAAAGGGAGAGAAACAAAGTTACAGCAGAGCTAACATTAGAGCCAGTGCTGGGAAGGGGGCCCACACAGGGAGGGGATTAGTGGGGGACAACTGTCTTTCTCAGCAGATAAAAGCTGATAGCAGGGAGAGGGACAGAGATCAGATTCAGGTGCTGGAAGAAGATTTCTGTATTTGTTGTCCATCACTAATCCCCCTTTCTGTGTGGGCCCCCCTGTGTGCTCGGGCCCCCTACAAGAGGGCTGGTGGTCCCCCCCTATCAGCGGCCCTGCCGGTATTTACTATTGCCATGGTGTCGCAAGCTATGACAGAGTGGGCAAAACTTCTACTCCGATACCTGGAGGGGGAAAAGCTCCCCTCTACCTTTTGTGGAACTGTCGGATCCATTGCTCCAAGGGCTACAGTTTGTCTGCGATGCCTCTTTAGATGTAGCTCCCTTGATTTTTAGACTGTCCATCTCAGCGGTGATCCTGCGGCGCATTATCTGGCTGAAATGCTGGTCTGTGGACCAGGCTTCTCAGAAGGCCTTTTCTGATCTTCCATTTGTGGGGGATCGCCTGTTTGGAGCTTCCTTGGATGACATAATCAAAGGCCTCACAGAGGGAAAGAGTACTTTTCTTCCTCAGGCTTCCAAGGGTTAGGAGTCCCTTCACAGACTGGGGCCTATCTTTTCGGCTCACCAGACCTGCGGACAAGGCTTCCTCCGCTTGTAGGGGCGCCCTCACCCGTATCTGGGGGGGTCGTCTTCGCTAGTTTCCGGATCCGTGGACCTCCCTGAAAATATACAAGTGGGTCGCTCCGGCTACAAGATCGAGTTTCGATCATATCCTCCGGACAAGTTCTTTCCTTCCCTCCGGCACTTGCCCCCAGATCACTTAGGGGACCCTTTGGGGCAGTGCAAGACTTGTTAGTTCAAGGGGTGATTGTCCTAGCTCCGACATCGGATTGTTTTCAAGGTTTTTACTCAAACCTGTTTATAATTCCCAGGAAGGAAGGCAAGGTGTGTCCAGTTCTGGACCTCAAGGCGCTGAACTGCTTTGTGCGGGTACAGAATTTCCAAATGGAATCTATTCGCATGGTGGTGGCGTCCCTACATCAGGGGGATTTCCTTGCCTCCATCGACATCAAGGACCCCTACCTACACATCCTAATATGTGTCGGCCACCGGCGCTTCCTCCGCTTTGCCGTGGACGAGAAGCATTATCAATTTGTGGCGGTATCCTTTGGTCTTGCCTCTACTCCTCGGGTCTTCACAAAAGTATTGGCCTGGTGCTAGCATTGCTGCGTCAAGGAGGATAGCAGTACTGGGGTATCTGGACGATCTGCTTTGTTGGACAACTCGGAGAATACTCTGCACACTCTGAGGGAGCCTGTCCAGGTGGGGAGGCATCCTCGGCACAGAGTGTGCTCAATGGGTCTGGACTCTGGAAGACTCCAGGCTACTGATGAGTGAGTGTTCTGGAACTCCGAGCGACCAGACACTCTCTGGATCATTGGATATGTCCTCTCCAGGGGTGTCTGGTATGGATTCAATCAGACAATGCCACAATGCCAGACAATTGTCTCTGAGCTCCTAGACTGGATGAGCTATAAATTCACATAAATGGTTACATTACATGTGAAGACTAGAAAAAACTAGTGCCTACAGCAATCATGTCCAAAGTCTGGCCCGCGTGCCGATTTCGGCCCATGTTTCGGTTAATTACGGCCCAACAGGTAATTTGGAAAATTCTATCTGTTGTGGCCCACATTGAATCCCCGAGCGCCGCTCAGGACCCCTGGGATCTCTGGATCTTTCAATGCCGCGGGACTGCACATCCTTGATCTGCGATCTTGCGGGATTTGGTGCGTTCCTTCTCCCTGAGCTGTGTCACACACATCCAGAAAGGCAGGCAATTCATCTTTGCTGCAACATAGAAGCATTGCTTCACCCTGTGCTGCGTCTTTATCACACACAGGCACAAGGGCCGGCAATTCATCATCTGCTGCAACTATAGAGAACCTGCACTTGCCATCTTTATTCAGGACAGGACAATAGTCCAGAAGGGCACAAAGGGCGCAAAGTAAAAAAGATAAAAGTTTATTACATGAGGCTACAAGACACTACCCCTCACTTGTGACCCGCCAGCATTGAGCACTGTACATTACAGAGTATCTTCGTTTGGAAGAGATCTCTGGTGAATTCTTGTTGGGCAGTGTGTTAGTGCTCAGGCGAACACTCTAAGTATAATTAGGGCTTGGGAGAACAAACTTATACCAAAACCTCTGTCACTGCGCTCGCATGATCCCTTCCCCTTCTGGTTAATTAAAATGGAGACTATAAATAAGAGAAGGAAAGTTGACAGTGAGGGCCGCCGCTTCCAGGACAGGTGGAAAGTGCAATATTGCTTCACTGGACTACAGAATCACTGTGTCTGAAATGCCAAGAGACTGTAGCTGTTTATAAGGAATTTAATGTCAAGAGACACTACCAGCCGAAGACCTAGCACATACGACAAGCTAACAGGGGTACCGCAGTGAAAAGTGTAAGCAACTTGAAGCTGTTTTAATGTCACTACAGCGATTTTTCAGAAGAGCCCGTCAGTCAATTGAAAATGCCACAAGGGCGAGCTTTGAGGTGACAACATTAAAGCGGAGTTCCAGCCTAACCGCACACTCACCTGTCCCACGGTCCAGCGATGCGCCGTCTTCTCCCTCTCTGCTCCGCGGCGCCGGCATCACTGATGTGGGCACCCGGCTGTGACAGTTTGCGGCTTCACAGCCGGGTACGCACTGCGCATGCGCGAGTTGCGCTATGCGTCGTGATTGCCCGGCAATCTTCTGGGACCTCTGACATGTCCCAGAAGATTGCAGGGAGGGAGGGAGAGAGGAGAACTTCCGCTCAGGGCGCCGCGGAAGGGGGTTAGGACTATTTAAAGCAGAAGTTCCACTTTTGGGTGGAACTCCGCTTTAAGTGCTAAAAATTGCAAATCTTTTGCTGAGGGTGGATTTATCAAAGAATGCATTATGAAAATGGTAGAGAATATCTGTCCCGAGAAGAAGCAAGCGTTTGCCAACATTTGCCTGGCTTGTAACACGGAGAATTAAAGATATTTTTATCAGATAATATGAGACAGTTGACGTCCAAAGGAAAGCACGGACCTATCTGACACAGCTCAGTTGCTGATTTTTCTGAGAGGTGTGGACGATGAAATGAATGTGCCCGAAGAACTACTTGACTTCCAGAGCCTTACAGGCCAAACAAGAGGAACAGATTTATTTGTTTCAGCTAGTTCCAACATAGATGACATTAAACTGCCTTGGAACAAAGTTACTGGGATTATTACTGATGGGGCACCTGCCATTGCTGGTGAACGAAGTGGATTATCAACCCTAATCTGTAACAAAGTGATCGAAGAAGGAGGCAAAGCTATTAAACTCCATTGTATCATTCATCAACAAGTTCTCTGTGCCAAACATCTCAAATATGATGATGTTATGAAACCTGTGCTAAAGACTATTCATTTTATTTGCTGAAAATCCATGTGCCACTGCCAGTTTAAACAGTTTCTCCTGTACATCCCGGCTGAATACGAAGATGTTTTATATCACAACGATGTAAAATGGCTCTGTCGGGGGTTTGCACTGCAGAGTTTCTATTGTGTCAGAAAGGAAATCTGAGAATTCTTGGAAACAAAGGGACAACCAATGTGAGAACTATCTGATCCTATTTAGCTGGCTGATTTGGGGTTTATAGTTGACATAACAAAGCATCTGAATGCACTGAACAGGAGTCTTCAGGGGAAAGATGGAGCATTGAACCAGCTTTATTCACACCTCAAAGCCTTTGGAACAAAGCTGCAACTTTTCCTAAGGCAGTTGTCACAAACACAGGCCAATACCATACATTTTTCAGTGTTGCAGGAAATAATGAAGTTCTCCACAGGACAATATCTGTGCGCAAACGAGCAGGTATGCAGCAGACGTCGCATCTCTGGCTGGGGAGTTTAAATGGCGCTTTAAGGATTTTGCAGCTATTGAAAAGGAAATCAGCTTTTTCTCCTCTCCATTCTCTGTTGATCCCAATGATGCTCCAGATCAGCTGCAGCTCGAGCTCATTGAGCTGCATTGTGACAGTGAGTTATGCAGTCCTCGGCTCTCTTTTTTGTGAACTTTTAACGCCAACTGGATGATAAGAGCCGGTTTCAAGATATTCGAACGTTGGCTAAGAAAATGCTGAGCTTTTTTGGCTCAACATATTTTGTTTAAGAAGACATTCTCTGTTATGAACTTTAACAAGAACTCCGTAAGTATAAGACTGACTCTCACCTGCATGACATTTTGCGCATCAAAACCACTGCCTTTGAACCAGACCTAGCCTATGTGCTGCAGTCCAGATCTCAGTTTCACCCTTCACATTAGTGCAGGCAAGTTTTTCTTTCAATTGAGATGAATATATTGTAAAATCTCAGTTAATGTCAGTCTGTCTAAATCAGTTATCGATATATTTGGGCACACAATGTAAACTTGGTGTTTATGTTTTTCGTTTATATTTTTTGAACTTAAGCCCCGGTTCACACTAGGGCGGCCTGTGAGGCGACCTGGTCGCTTCACAGGTCGCCGCAGGTCGCCTCCCATACGAAAGCTGCGGACCCGTTCTAATAGGAGCGACACAAGTCGCTCCGACCTAGAAAAAGGGTCCGGAGCTTCTTTGGGGCGACCAGGAGGCGACCGCCATAGACTTCAATGTTATGAAGTCCGTGGCGGCCGCTCCGAGGTCGCGGCACGCTGCTCGCACCGCGATCTCAGAGGTCGCCCCTGAAAGTAGCGTCGCTCCTATGTGAACCGGCGCTCAAAGTTGACAGACAACCTTTATTACCAATAAAATGTAATAACAACATTACTTTACATTGTTCCTGATATATATTTCAGCTTCCTGTGTGTTTTTTTTTTTTTTTTTCCATCTGGCCTTCAGACATAAAAATTGATGATATGAGTGATTTAACAACCGTTTAAATTTCTCATCCATGTGATGAAATGAAAAGTATGTCGTTTGCAATAAACTTTGCATAAAATAGTTAATTTGCATTTAAGAATTAAAAATTTCAGGCAAAATGGTTGGCCCTCACGAATGTTCACTTCATCAAATTTAGCTCGCTTTGAAAAAGCTTTGGACACCCCTGGCCTACAGCAGCCAATCAGGTTTAATCTTTTTAATCTTACTTCTCTGGAAAGCAGCTCCATGCCTGCTCCAGGTTCATCGCCTCTCTGTTTTTAAATTGGTTCTTTCTTATACAGAATCTCTGAAATCCATCCCAGTGTGGTAAATTCTGCATGATAGTGAAAACTTGTTTGGTTGTCACGGAGACACATATATGCAAATTGAATGCGTTTTGAACCACATCCAATTCGAATAACATGTAAACCAAACCAGCTTTCTATGGAACCAGTTCACATATATGCGGTGCAACAGCAGTGCGAATTCACTGCAAATTTAAAAAAAGTTCTGTGTGTTTTCTGAGCACTGCGGTTCGATTCAGATGCAAATTCCAGGCTTTTTGCCTTCTATGGGAATACATCTCATCAGTTTTGAACCCCGGTTCAATGAGGGGAAAAAAACAGCATGGCTGGCCAACACCCTCTCCCAATCCATACCAGGCTCTTTTGGGTCTGGTACAAATTTTAAGGTAAACCCCATGCCAAAATGGCTCGGGTTCCCACTCCAAAACTGTGGTTGCAGGAAAGGAATTTGCACTGTGTATGGTCAGCCTAAATTAGTGTGTCTAGACCAGAGTACAAAGCCATTTTATTGCATTAGCTGGTGTCTTTTGTTTTCTTACTCTTTTACTGTTCCCAATGGGGTAATCACATTTTTTCAGGTATCCTGTTTAGTAAAATACTATTTGAAATTTTATGCTTAGGAGCATAATAGCCTATTTAGGTTTTTGACTGACTTGTATTTTTCTTGCTTCCCCTTTAGGACATCTGGTATTTGTAAATGGAGTTTCAGCTTACGGTAAGTTTAAATCTCAGATCTGCAAAAAAAAGTACACAATGTTGATGTAAAATGGTAGTTTCTACAGGTGTTTAGAATATCGCTGTGCTTCCAGGGTGTGTGAACAGCACTGCACAAATTAGTCTCACCACTGGTTAAAAGTCAGTCTCTATATAGTAAAATAATAATCATGGCACTCAATCCCTATCCCAGTATGCTCCTCTACAGTCTCTATAATTTGGAGTGAGCCTATACTGTACAGTTAACAGCCGCAATCACTTTCCATGTAATAACACAGTTCCTTTATCACATACACTTCATATTCACCAAAATACCCACTTGGATCAGTTAAAATCAATGTAACTTGCAGTAACTTAACCACTTGCTGACCGCCGCCCCACTATATACAGCAGCGGTCAGCCCCTCCCAGGCAAAGTGACGTACCAGTACGTCACTAGCCTGGGAGCCCATAGGGGGCGAGCACACGCCGCCGGAGGCGCTCTCCCACCCCCGCTCGTACCCTAAGAAGCCCGCGCGTGTGACCGATGTCCGCCGGTCACTCGCAATCGTCAGGTGGAGAGGGAGAAAGGCAGGCGGCTAATGTAAACAAAGCCGCCTGTCATTCTTCCCTGTGTAAAAGCACAGATCATACGGTCCTGCTATGTAGGACCGTTGATTTGTGCTGTTACACACATAGCCACATCCAATCACAGTTAGAATCACGCCCCTAGGGACACACTTAACCCCTCCCTCTCCAATAAAGTTAACCCCTTCCCTCCCAGTGTAATTTTTACAGTAACAGTGCATATATATATAGCACTGATTACTGTAGTAATGTCACTGGTACCCCCAAAAGTGTCAAAAATGTCAGTCAAGGGTCCGTTCTGTCCGCCACAATGTCGCAGTCCCGCAAAAAAATCGCAGATCGCCGCCATTACTCGTTAAAAAAAAAAAAAACAATAAAAATGACAAAAATCTTTCCCTTAGTTAGTAAACGCAATAACTTTTGCGCAAACCAATCAAAATACGCATTTTGCGTTTTTTTTTTTTTTCCTACCAAACATATGTAGCAGAAAACAAATTGGCCTAAAATGTTAAAAAATTTAGATTTTTTTACATTTTTTGGGGGGAATTTCATATAAAAAATGTGAAAAATATTGTTATTTTTGCAAAATTGTCACTATTTTTTTTGTTTATAGCGCATGATCAAAAAATCGCACAGGTGATCAAATACCACCAAAAGAAAGCTCTGTCTGTGGGAAAAAAAGGACGTCAATTTCATTTGGGTACAGTGTCGCACGACCGCGCAATTGTCCATTAAAGTCACGCAGTGCCGAATCGCAAAATAGGCCCTGGTCAGGGAGGGGGTAAAATCTTCCGGGGCTTAAGTGGTTAAAGATAGTTCCATAGTCTTCCACGTAAGCCTCCCTTTGACTCTCTCCATGTATATTTTACTGACCCAGAACAAGTTTGCAATTAGGGCTTCTCACTTCTCTGATCTTCATACTTGCTCTGGGTTAGTGACTCAGAAGATAGTAAGGTTCAGTAAAGTAGCCAAGCTGCTACTATTTTTAGAGAAATTCGGCCATGACAGCCTCGATTTTTCTCTCTACTGCAGGTTTAGTGTGAATTTTCTCATTTTAAAAGCTCCTAGATAAAAATTAGCCAATAAACAACTTAAGCTTAGTTTTGTTTTTGTGCCCCACCTTTCAATGATCAAAGTGCCAGGAATGTTAAGGTGGTTTTGCTGTCTGTCAAGTATTCTAAAGTAATAGGACTTGAGCCATGCTCACAATTATAATGTGTATGAGCACCTTGGTGTATCTTTGTTGTACCAGGCTGAAACCCACAAACCATGTCATAATTAGAAGACCTTTCCCACACCTACACTGATAGTTTGATTTTTGAAATACTTGGCTATGTGCAACCTATTGCTCTGTGAGCTCAGATTTTTTTATTTAAAGCTACCAAAATTACAGTTTGATAGTTTTTCTTTTACTAGTATTAAATTACTGGGATATAAGACAGTCCTTTTGAAATTGGTGCCCCCTATCATAGGCTTAATATGTTATTATTTGATGCCTAAAACGTTTACATACCATTATTACCTCAATAGCAAAAATGTAGTGATTCATTTTCTGTCTCTCAGTTTGAGCAGAACTTTACAAATAGAACTTTGCACTTAGTTCCTGTTGTATCTCTCATACAGGAAGTGGGGGCATCACAATCAGCAATAAAAACCTGACAGAGGTTTTAACCCTTTGCTACTCTATCCAATACAGAAAAGTTTGGGCTGGAACTACAATTTAAGCAACAAAGAGTAAACACCAGTCAACAGTCAAGTGTAGCCATGTGCGTGTACCAAAGGCTCTGGTATTGGATTGTGGAATGGTGCAGCAAGAGCGGGCTATGGCAGGGACCGAGTCACGGCGTACAGGATGCCAAAGATCATGTGTGCCTGGCCTCAATAAAGCTCAAGCTTGGCCAAAGATTTACTTTTACCAATCCTCTGCAGCTACTGAAAAAAAAAAAAAAAAGAGCAACTCTAGCTGCTATATTCAGCTGATTTCTCAGTCCTTCCCCCCCCCATAGACTCACCAGATCACCAATCCAATAGTGCTCTGGGTTGTATGATGCCCAGCATCATGTAACCTTCTTAAGCTTAAGGTGTCAAAATTCCCCCCACCCTGGACTAAAAAAAGAGGAATTCTGCAGAAAGCGGCACCATGTCATTATGTGGCCCTTCTCTCTAGAGCATTTAGGATCTACCTACCGCCAAAAAGCAAAAAAAGAGGACCTGTGACATCATTGGACCTGGCCAAGACATCTGGGACAAAAAACAAGATTTGCATTTTGATTTATTTTTCTTGGTTGCAAGGGAAATAAAAAAAAAAAAAAAACATTCCTTAGGCCGCGTCCCGTATGTCCGTATATCACCCCATCCGTTTGCGGATGATATACGGACATAATGCATGTCAATGGGATTGCGGAAATCAATCCCTCCGACGGCTGTCGGAGGCATCATACTAACAATTCTACAATCGGCAGATCGGTCGTCAGCCGACGCTTTTCGGCCGACGATCGGTACGTGTGTACGGGCCTTTTAGGGTCTCAAGAAATGAGATAGGCCATCAGTACATCAGGTGTGATCAATTTTCAATGATTGGCACCATAGCTTGTAGACTCCTTCACAATAACCTTCACAAAGACCAAAAAATGTAAACTTATTTGGGATATTTTTACTAAAGATATGTAGCAGTATAAATCTTGGCCAAAATTTATGAAGAAAAATTACTAAATTTGCAAAATTTTCTAAACCGAAACGAAGAAAAATGCAATTTTTTACAAAATTTTCGGTCTTTTTTCATTTATAGCGCAAAAAATAAAAAACCCAATTTTATGATTAAATACCACCAAAAGAAAGCTCTGTGTGGAAAAAAAGGACTAAAATTTCATATGGGTACAGTGTTGCATCGACGGAAGTGGATGAAAACGGATGTTAATAGATGATCATCCGTCGTCATCCGTTTTTACATAGAGATGCATTGATGTCCGTTTTTCATCCGTCAACGGATGAATGACACACGAACCGTATGTGTGAAAGGGGCCTAAATGACTGTGTTTCAACCTTCATATGAAATCGATAAGCATTAGCACCTGCTTGGTATAATAGGTTAAGCATACACCTGGCTCTAATCCTACAGAATCCCTGACCTGCAAGTGTAGGAATTGATTCTGGTTTGAAGCCAAAGGGTAGTCCAGACAAATATTGATTAGATTTAGATTTTTCTTCTGTTTTCTCACTTTGCATTTTGTATATTGTTAAAAATTTAAAAATAATAATAGTAAATATAGTGTGTGTATGTATATAGATATTTTACTTTTACATCATTTCTTCACACCTGCCTAAAACTTTTGCACAGTACTGTATATGCATAATTTTTGTCACCAGTGCAACAGCCATTGTCTCTGATCAATAGACAGAGCAGTACAATGTCACCAATCACTGCTCAGGGATGATGGCTTTTTTTTTTTTTTTTTTACATTCCTTAAGAGCTTATTACAGTTTCTGATGACTGTAGTAAGCATTTGGTTTTGGATGTGAGAGGAATCGGTTCAAAAGCTGCATTGGGCAGCTTTTGTTTACAAGTGTGATAAATGTGATTGGTCAGTCACATGGTACAGGGCCTGTACCCCGATCTGTGATCCGCTGTGTCTCAGCTGCACATGAGCAGCGGATGTGGAAGGCACACACACACGCTATATTACCAAAAGTATGGGGACGCCTGTCTTTACACCCACATGAAATTTATTGGCATGATGGCATCCCAGTCTTATTTCGTTGGGTTCAATTTTGAGTTGGCCCACCCTTTGCAGCTATAACCGCTTCAACTCTTCTGGGAAGGCTGACCACAAGGTGTCTATGGGAATGTTTGACGATTCTTCCAGAAGAGCATTTGTTAGGTTAGGCACTGATGTTGGAGGGAAGGTCTGGCTCACAGTCAGCGCTCTAATTCATCCCAAAGGTGTTCTATTGGGTTGAGGTCAAGACCCTGTGCAGGCCAGTCAAGTTCCTCCACCCCAAACTTGCTCATCCATGTCTTTTATAGACCTTGCTTTTTTGAACTGGTTCAAATCTTTTGGTGGCGGAGGAATTATAGTGTGTGGTTGTTTTTCAGGGTTTAGGCTTGGCCCCTTAGTTCCAGTGAAGGGAACTCTTAAGGCGTCAGCATACCAAGACATTTGGGACAATTTCATGCTCCCAACTTTGTGGGAACAGTTTGGGGTTGGTCTTTTCTGTTCCAACACGACTGTGCACCAGTGCACAAAGCAAGGTCCATAAAGGCATAGATGAGCGCGTTTGGGGTGGAGGAACTTGACTGGTCTGCATAGAGTCCTGGCCTTAACCCAAAAGAACACCTTTAGGATGGATTATGGAGCAGACTGCAAGCCGGGCCTTCTCTCCTGGAAGAATGGTCAAATATTCCCATACACACACTCCTAAACCTTGTAGACAGCTTTCCCATAGGAGCTGAATCTGTTATAGCTGCAAAGGGTGGGCCAACTCAACATTGAACCCTACAGACTAAGACTGAGGTTCCATTAAAGTTCATGTGGGTATAAAGGCAGGCATCCAAATACTTTTGGTAATATAGTGTGTGAATATACCGTATTTATCGGCGTATAACACGCACTTTTTCATCATAAAAATTGAGGAAAAAGCAGCAGTGCGTGTTATGCGCCGATATTAAAGAAAAACGGCCAGGAAGCATTGCCGAGAGCAGAAGGGGCGGGCCGGGCCGAGGAGAAGGAAGAACGAGCTGTCATAAGAGCAGAAGGGGGCAGGGCGGGCCGAGGCGAAGGGAGAACGAGCGAGCGCAGTCATCAGAAGTCCCGCCTATGACAGACGTCACACGTCTCGGCAGAGGAGGCGGGACTTCCGATGACTGCGCTCGCTAGTTCTTCCTTCTCCTCGGCCCGGCCCGCCCCCTTCTGCTCTTATGGCCGCTAGTCCTTCCTTCTCCTCGGCCCGGCCCGCCCATTCTGAGTTCAAAGCTGTTTATTTTAAATTTAAGCTTTTTTCCTGAAATTTCTCTCCAAATATTGGGGTGCGGTTGTGTTATACGCCAATAAATACGGTGTGTGTGTGTGTTTATATACATATATAATGTCCTTCAGCATTGACCAAGCTCTCATCGGGCCATTAAGATACATTGGCCACATGGGAAGCGGTGAAATACTTAATGCAGGTCATTTTTTTATTTTTTTTCTTCTTTTTTAATTTTGGGCTTATTGGGTACGCTGTGCAAAGTGCTGTAACCTATAATAACATAATACAATGTACCTTACTGATGTCAGATCAGTATAAAATTTACGTTGCCTCCTAGCTTCTTTCACTGTTTTGTTTTAAATAAACCCATAAGCTCTTCTCTAACTTGGTTTTAAGTGTATAATCTATGCAATTTGATTTCCTACATGTACAATGCTACATATAAATCTTGTGGTTTTATAACAAAAGGATATAATATATTTTTCTCTCTTTTTTTTTTTTTTTTTTTTTTTCTTTTGCTTTATCAGAATCATCCTCCTGCTACCCAGGTTTTTTTCAGTGCAACTCTGGATGTCTTCCACTATATACTCTCTGCGATGGTTCCTTTGACTGTGAGGATCAATCTGATGAGTTGGCATGCTCTTCAAACTGCAACTTCACTCTAAAGGACTTCTATGGAGTTTTCTCTCCTCTGGGATATCCATTTGCTCCATCCTCTTCAATGCCTTTTTATTGTCGTTGGCTGATTGATTCTGAAGATAGCCGAGGTCTTGTCCTGCAGTTCTCTGCCCTAGATCTGTCTGATCAAGATGCTCTCGTAGTTTATGAGAATAGTGTTGGAGAATTTCCACACCTTCTCCGTGCCTTAGATCAACACAGTAATGGGAAATCTGTCACCGTGGAGTCTTCTGGTGGCAGAGTCTTGGTTGTTTATCAGTACCACCCAAGCTCCACTCGTATTCCCTATATTGGGTCTCCTGTAACTTATGACAGCAGATTTCGGCTTCCCAGCTCTTTGGTTCATGAGCCAGGTTCACGTTTCTTCGACCAGATGGGTTCACCTCCCTCTCGTTCTCGCTTTCCTGGCTATGGTGGTCGCAACTCTTTTCTTCCTCGATTTAATGCCACTTACCGTGTACATGGCTACTGCCTCCCTTGGGACCAGCCTTGTGGTTCCAGTCCAGGTCTTTTATGGGAGGATGGAATGGAAGTAGGAGGAGGATGTTTTTCAGATTCACAGCGTTGTGATGGAGTTTGGGACTGTGCCAATGGCAGAGATGAAGCTAATTGTTCTGGCTGTGCTGAAGGTCACTATCCCTGTGCCATTAGCCGAGCTTGTTATCCCCTCGCTGAAAGGTGTAACTACCAGACCTCTTGCCAAGATGGAACAGATGAAAGAGGCTGTCGCGGATGTCAGCCTGGAGGCTTCCATTGTGACATAGAACGCTGTGTTTATGAAGCTTGGGTGTGTGATGGTCAAGCTGATTGTCGGGATGGAAGCGATGAGAAAAACTGTGGTTACACACTTCCGAGGAAAGTGATAGCTGCAGCTGTGATTGGGAGCTTGATATGTGCTACATTACTGGTTGTGGCTCTTGGATGTACATGCCGACTATATACTTCAAGAGCACGGGAATATAGGTAAGAAAAGTTGGGATTTACAGAGCAACTGTTTTTTTCATAATGATTTTAGATGTACATGTGAAAGGGTTCATCATGATGTAAATAATCAAATCATTGCTTGTAAAGGTTTTAAAAACTCCATAGTTAGATGTGTGATGGTAGTGGCCATATGTGCTAATTACATTCTCCTCACAGGAAGTCTGCCACAGAAGGGATATCTAATGGAAAACGATAGATTCTGTGCCGTGTCTGATGATATGAAACACCCACAATGTTTCTAATAACCAGAGACCTTGTCATCTAGACTGTATACGCCTTAAGTTGCATGAGGCAGCTTAGGAGCAGAAATTAATATTTAGAAAAAAGTGTTGCACAACGTGCTTTGCATCAAACACTGAATAGATGTTATTTATAATATCCCAAAAGCATTATACATATAGTAGTAACATCCAATCAATATGCATATACATTTATTTCCACTACGTGAAAAGTCAAAAATTCAATGTGCTAGTGAGGAGATTTCACCACCCCCACTAGCAAATTGAATTTTTGTTTTGCTGCAGTGTGTGATACACTCAATCTCTAGGCTCAAAATCAATATTTTAACCAATATGTGCAATATTCTAAACAACAAGGTAAAGAAATTGAATATAAACAATGTGCAAGCAAGAGGGTTTGCATCAGGCGGAGCTTAATGACTTTATCACACCATCAGGAAGGATCGGCGTGAGTACACAGTGACTGGTGATGCTATGATCTTACCCTTAAGGGAAAGTGTGTGTGTATGTATGTATATAATATATATATATATATATATATATTTGTAAATATTTTATTGTATCTTTTCATTTGACAACACTAAAGTAATGACACTTTCCTACAATGTAAAGTAGTGAGTGTACAGCTTGTATAACAGTGTAGATTTGCTGTCCCCTCAAAATAACTCAACACACAGCCATTAATGTCTAAACTTCTGGCAACAAAAGTGAGTAAACCTCTAAGTGAAAATGTCCAAATTGGGCCCAAAGTGTCAATATTTTGTGTTGCTACCATTATTTTCCAGCACTGCCTTAACCCTCTTGGGCATGGAGGTCACCGGAGCTTCACAGGTTGCCACTGGAGCTCTCTTCCACTCATGCATGACGACATCACGGAGCTGGTGGATGTTAGAGACCTTGCACTCCTCCACCTTCCGTTTGAGGATGCCTCACAGATGCTCAATAGGGTTTAGGTCTGGAGACATGCTTGGCCAGTCCATCATCTTTACCCTCCACTTCTTTAGCAAGGAAGAGGTCGTCTTGATGGTGTGTTTGGGGTCGTTATGTTGGAATACTGCCCTGCAGCCCAGTCTCCAAAGGGAGGGATCATGCTCTGCTTCAGTATGTCACAGTACATGTTGGCATTCATGGTTCCCTCAGTGAACTATAGCTCCCCAGTGCCGGCAGCACTCATGTAGCCCCAGGCCATGACACTCCCACCACCATGCTTGACTGTAGACAAGACACACTTGTTTTTGTACTCCTCACCCGGTTGCTGCCACACATGCTTGACACCATCTGAACCAAATAAGTTTATCTTGGGTCTCATCAGACCACAGGACATGGTTCCAGTAATCCATGTCCCTAGTCTGCTTTTCTTTAGCAAACTGTTTGCAGGCTTTCTTGTGCATCATCTTTAGAAGAGGCTTCCTTCTGGGACGACCAGCATGCAGATCATTTTGATGCAGTGTGTGGCGTATTGTCTGAGCACTGACTGGCTGACCCCCACCCCTTAAACCTCTGCAGCAATGCTGGCAGCACTCATAGGTCTATTTCCCAAAGTCAGCCTCTGAATATGACTCTGAGCACGTGCTATCAGCTTCTTTGGTTGACCATGGTGAGGCCTGTTCTGAGTTGAACCTGTCCTGTTAAACTGCTGTATGGTCTTGGCCATCATACTGCAGCTTAGTTTCAGGGTCTTGGCAATATTCTTATAGCCTAGGCAATCTTTATGTAGAGCAACCATTCTTTTTTTCAGATCATCAGAGAGTTCTTTGCCATGAGGTTCCATGTTGAACTTCCAGTGACCAGTATGAGAGCGTGAGATTGATAAAACCAAATTTAACACACCTGTTTCCCGTTCACATCTGAGACCTTGTAACACTAACGAGTCACAAGGGAAAATGGCTAATTGGACCCAATTTGGACATTTTTACTTAGGGGTGTACTCACTTTTGTTGCCAGCGGTTTAGATATTAATGGCTGTATGTGGAGTTGTTGTTGTTATTATTTTGAGGACAGCAAATTTACACTGTTATACAAGCTGTACACTCACTACTTTACATTGTGCAAAGTGTCATTTCTTCAGTGTCGTCACATGAAAAGATATAATAAAATATTCACAAAAATGTGAGGGGCGTACTCACTGTTGTGAGAGTGTGTGTGTATATAGATATATATATGTGTGTGTGTGTGTGTGTGTGTATGTATGTGTGTGTGTGTGTGTGTGTGTGTGTGTGTGTGTGTGTGTGTATATATATATATATATATATATATATATATATATATATATATATATATATATATATATATATATATATATATATATATATATTGAAAACTGCTTAATCAGAGTATAGCATCAAGTCAATGAAACTCCTGGGATATTGATCTGGTCAGTTATGTAGCAGAGGGGGTTGTTTCAGCTGCTTTGGTTAATGAAATTAACAGGTGCACTAGATGGGCAACAATGAGACAACCTACAAAACTGGAATGGTTTTACAGATGGAGGCCACAGACCTTTTTTTTTCCTACTCATTTTTTCTGACTGTTTTTCACTGGTTTTGCATTTTGCTAGGTTCAGTGTCACTACTGGTAGCATGAGGGAATACCTGGACCCTATAGAGGTTGCACAGGCAGTCCAACTCCTCCAGAATAGCACATCAATACGTGCCATTGCCAGAAGGTTTGCTGTGTCTCCCAGCACAGTCTCAAGAGCATGGAGGAGATTCCAGGAGATAGGCAGTTACTCTAGGAGAGCTGTACAGGGCTGTAAAAGGTCCTAAACCCATCAGCAGGATCTGTATCTGCTCCTTTGTGCAAGGAGGAACAGGATGAGCACTGCCAGAGCCCTGCAAAATGACCTCCAGCAGGCCACTGGTGTGAATGTCTGACCAAACTATCAGAAACAGACTTCATGAGGGTGGCCTGAGGGCCCAATGTCCTCTAGTTGGCCCTTTGTTCACTACCGGGCACTGTGGAGCTTGATTGGCATTCATGTGGCGAGAGTATGCAGCCAGTTCCTGGAGGATGAAGGAATTGATACCATTGAATGGCAATAGAATATAGAACACCTCTGGGACATTGTTTTCGGTCCATCCAACGCCGCCAGGTTGCACCTCAGTCTGTTCAGGAGCTCAGTGATACCCTGGTCCAGATCTGGGAGGAAATACTCCTGGACACCATCCAACGTCTCAGGAGCATACCCTGATGTCTGGCATGCATACAAGCATGTGGGGGCCATACAAACTACTGTACTAAAAGTACCATTTTGAGTTGCTGCAATGAAATTTCAGCAAAATGGACTAGCCTGCTGCATAATTTTTTCACTTTAATTGTTGGGGCGTCTGTGAATTCACCTCTGTAGGTTGGTTATTTTAATTTCCATCGAAGAATGTGGCATCCTTTTGTTCCTAACACATTAAAGTATAGATATCCAGCATGATGTGTTTCCCCATTGAGATCTAATGTGTTTTCAAAGTGTTCCCCTTTAATCTTTATGGTGTGTGTGTGTGTGTGTGTGTGTGTGTGTGTGTGTGTGTATGCGTGTGTATGTGTATATATATATATATAATGGGCTGGGGAATATAATCGAAAGATCGATGCAACGCGATTCGACCCTTCGCGATTCTGCATCGATGCGGGCTGCCGGCATAATCGATTATACGAAATGACGTCATCAGCCGCGGCCACGCCCTATCGCGCAAGGGAAAAAAAAATCACAAGATCGCAGGATCGGCAGCTGATTGGTGGGTTAGTGGCGGGAGCTTAATAAAAAGGCTCCGCCCCTCCCCTTCCGCCTCTTTGACCCGGGCCGAGGCGCAGCAAGACATCCCCCGCGTGTATCGGCGTCCCACCTGCGGCCTAGAAGCCAGCCAGCCATCCAAGCCAGAAGCCGCCAGTCCAGTGAGTCCACACACAGGAGCGAGGAGCCCCAAGTGCGTCCCCATCGCAGCCAGCCAGCGCCGCCAGCCTCACCTCACCGTAGCCGACAGGCCCTGGAGGCCCAGCCGCCACGCCACTGCCAGTGACGCCAGCCACCCGCCACAGAGCCCAGAGAGCAGCACAGCACCTGTCCTCCTCTGCAATGCAGTGCACAACAACCCACACAGTCACACAGCAGGTATGTCCGAACAAATAATTGTGTAATCATTCATGGGGGTCTCTCGTCTGTATCTCTGGGGGATGTCTGTGATGGGGGGGGGGCCTGGGACAGGGGACGGTCGGTCGGGGCCCGGGGGTACTGTTCTGCTGTGGCAGTCTGGCAGCCAGGGGGATCTGTCAGTGTCAGTGGGGGCCTGGGGGTCTCTGTCAGTGTCAGTCAGCTATGGGGGTCTGGGCAAGGGGGGGACTCACTCAGTGTTTGTCAGTGCTGCGGGGGATTGGTGAAGGTGTGGGACTTCCAGGTCTCTGTCAGTGTGGGGGTCTGGGCAAGGGGGGGGACTCACTCACTCTCAGTGTTTGTCAGTTCTGTGGGGGATTGGGGAAGGTGTGGGACATCCACCCAGGTCTCTGTCAGTGTGTCAGGCTGCAGTCAGCTCAGCTGTGGGGGGGGGTCTCTGTCAGTGTCACTGTCACAGGCAGCTGTGGGGTAAGGGAGGGCCCCGGGGGTTTTGGCTCAGTGCATGCAAGGAAGGGAGTCTGACAGACAGACAGTCATATTTTATGAAAGATGTTGCTTGGTTGATTTGTTGCGGCTTAGTTTACAAGTTTTTTTTTTTTTTTTTTTTTAAACGCTGACAGAGTTTGGCAACTTACGTCATCCGTCTCCGTCACATACGTGGTAGTATGGTGGTAAATATGGCAGAAGGAGAAAAAGATCGAGAGATAAAAAATGCACCTAGCGTTTTAAGAGCAAACATCTGGGCACATTTCGGATTTTACGAACACACAGGGAAGCGTGAGTTGGACAAGACACACGCCGTATGTAAAGCCTGTCACACAAAAATTAAATACCTAGGGAATACTACGAACTTGAGAAACCATGTTAGCCGTTTTCACTCTGAGTTAGTAACACCTGTCGCCACCAGCAGTGCCACCACTGCCAAGGAAAGACTGCTAGACCCAGATCAGCCAAGAATTGATGCCATACTGTCAACTTATCCGCCCAACTCAGAAAAAGGGAAGAAACTAACCAAAGCTGTGGCAGCTTTCATCGCCAAGGACCTACGGCCTTACTCAGTTGTGGACAACGCCGGGTTTCGCTACCTTGTGAAGATGCTAGAGCCACGTTATAAGATCCCATCACGCAGGCACTTTACAGAAAACGTTATACCTGCACTCTACCACGACATCAAAGCTCAGGTACTTGCGTCAATGAACCAAGCCAGTCGAGTCGCAATAACGTGTGATTCATGGACGTCAGTCACAATGGAGTCCTATGTTACAAAAACAGCACATTACGTTACTAAGGACTGGCAGGTTGCAAACAAGAGCCATTTATGAGTCTCACACAGGTGCTCATCTGGCAGAGCTACTGTCTCATGTTGTGGAAGAATGGCAGCTGTCTGATAAATCTGTAGTGCTTGTGACCGACAACGCGGCGAACATGAAAGTTGCAGCTCAAGTTGGTAAATTTCCTCATGTTAAATGTTTTGCCCGTACACTCAATCTTGCATGTCAGCGGGCACTGAAAGTGGCCACGCTCTCCAGGCTTCTCGCCAGAGTGCGACGAATATCCACATTCTTCCATCGCAGCACTAGAGCAAGCCACTGTCTAAAAGAGAAACAGAAATGTCTGGGCCTGAAGAATTATAAGCTAATAACTGATGTGCCAACAAGATGGAACAGCGCATATGACATGGTCGAGAGGTTCTTAGAACAACAACCTGCAGTTTGTGCCACCTTTCTGTCTCCAGAAGTCAGAAAAGGAGAGTCTGATCTCTGCACTCTCAATAAAACGGATGTGTCAAATGCAGAGGACGCTGTGAGTGCATTAAAGCCAATGAAGGATGCAACCTTGCTGATGTCAGAAGAGCGCAACCCAACAGTGTCTCTCATTGCCCCTCTAAATGCACAACTGCTCCAGAGCATGACAGACACCATGGGAGACACAGCCATGACCCATGAGATCAAGAATGCAATCAAAACAGATCTCCTGAAGAGGTACAGCAGTGAGGCAGAGAAGAAGATCCTTCATACAGCCTCTGCTCTGGATCCTCGCTTTAAAGGACTGCCTTTTATTCTCACAGAGGAGGAGAGATCGGAGATATACAGAGGAGTGACTGAGGAGGCTGCATCTTTGGAGGTAATTAGAATTTCATCATGTTTCCTGCCAGACAGCTAGAAGCTCAGCTACATTGTGTTGTGTAATAACATGCCTTGATTCACTGATGCGGTGTGGGAAGTGGAACTGTATGGTATGGATTACCGTGCAGTTTCCCACACCTCATCAATGAATCACACTCTTAGTCAGTTCAGCTCTTCTTTTACTATTCTCTTTTGTTCAAACACACAGATTACATCTAATAGAAGGACAAATGTGGATGAAGTGCCTAGGGAAAAAGCAACTGTGGAAGAAGAAACAACACCCATTGAGGACAGCCATTCTCCCAAAAAAAAGGCCACAACATCGCTGCTCATGACTTTGCTGGGGCAGTCTTTCACTGATGGTGCAATAGAACCTAAGACCCCCTATGCCAAGGCAGAAGACGAAATGGAAAAATATTGTAAAGCCCCACCTCTGCCTCTCACTGAGGACCCTTTAAAATGGTGGCGTGAGAAAGAGGTCATATTCCCCCTCCTCTCTCAGCTGTCAAAGCAATACTTGTGTATCCCAGGTACAAGTGTATCTGCAGAGCGGGTTTTCTCTACTGCAGGAGATGTTATAACAGCGAAAAGAAGCAGTCTTAAACCTGAGCATGTGGATCATCTAGTGTTCTTACAGAAAAACCTACATGTTCCCAAATGCTAAGCACTGAAATAATTACTAATTCATGTTTTTAATGAATTAGTAATTACTAATTCAGTCTGCCGCCAGTCACCAGTCAGTCACATCACCAGTCTTGTTTTATAGCTTTATAGCACTGATGGTTTGTTTTTGAAGATTGTCCTGTCCAATGTGTCCATTTCCAATCCATAATCCGTTCCGTTGCTTCACACTAAAAGTGTCTAGGCAAGTACTAGGGGTTCATTTAACCCTCAACCAAATAAATAATATTAAAGTGTATTTTCTTCTAGACAACTGACACCAAGCCAGCCACGGTGCAGCATTATAGGAAGGAAAATCATTGAGAGAAATAACTTGTACATTTGAAGCTTAACCTCGAGTAAATCTTATCTTATTGGGTCACAAACACCAATTGTGGATTCTTGTGTAATATACTATATTTGTGAGTTTGTGAATGTGACCCCCATAGGATTTCCTCAAGGTTAAGCTTCAGTTTACAATTTATTCTCTCAAGGATTTTCCTTCCTCTAATGGTGGCTTGTTGGCTAGCTTGGCTTCAGTTACAGATGTAATCGACATGGTAGAGTGCTGCTCAGTGCAGTGCAGGTAAAGTTTTCTTTCTGTAACGTGACTGACTGACTGACTGTCGTGACAACTCAAGAGCTTATAACGCAGCTCTAGCATTAACTCAACACACACACACACACACACAGTGTGTGTGTGTGTTGAGTTGATGCTGATGAGGCTGCGTATAAGCTTTTGAGTAGTCACGACACACACACACACACTGTGTTTAGTTGACTGGTAATGGCAGGGGCAAACACAATCGCAGTGAACCTGGAACATTTTATATTTTTTAAAGCTTTTCTAGCACTGGAGAGATGGAGAATGGCTTGTTTTCAAAAATGGTCCATTCACATAAGTGAATTGATAATTATTTAAGCTTAAGCTTATATTTGTATAACTCCCCTCTAGCAGCCATCAACTCACTTCACTTGAGTTGACTGGCAGTTGCAGGGGGAAACAAACATCACGGTGAACATGGAAGTTATGCAGCAGTGCACTATTGCCAGGTTCACCTTTTGATATTTGCTACTAGTCAGGAAGTGCTCTGTTTTGTAGAGGACAGGTTATGGCACACACCTGGAAACTATTGCAACGCATGTCTGTCTGCTGGTCTGTTGTACTCTGTAGCAATAGCAAGTGTAGGGGGTTCCCTCAACCAAACAAATACTAAAGGTAAAAGTGTATCTAGACAACTGAAGGCAAGCCAGGCAGCCACGGTACAGGAAAGGACATCCTTGAAAGATTAAATCAATCATACATTGAAGCGTAAAACCTTGATTAAATCTTTACTGGATCACAAATACACACAAACCTGACCTAACCTATATGCCTTGAGTTGTACCAGTGTGGCAATGCCAAACCTTTCTTCAGTTCTCATGATTCTGATGCAGACAATCGTGTTGTGTGTTTTTTTTGTGATCCCATGAAGATTTACTCAAGGTTTAAGCTTTAGTTGATGATTTACTCTGTCAAGGGTATTCCTTCCTCTAATGGTGGCTTTGGCTTGGCTTCAGTTGGGTTTAATTGTGGTAGAGACAGAGACTGTCTGCAGGACAGGTAACGTTTTCTGTAAAGTAAGTGACATAAAAGTGACATAAGTGAATTGATAAGCTTAAAGCTTATATTTGTGTAACTCCCCTCTAGCAGCCAATCCATCAACTCACTTGAGTTGACTGGCAGTTGCAGAGGGAAACAAACATCACGGTGAACATGGAAGTTATGCAGCAGTGCACTATTGCCAGGTTCACCCTTGATGTTTGCTACTAGTCAGGAAGTGCTCTGTTTTGTAGAGGACAGGTTATGGCACACCTGGAATTTATTGCAATGCATATTCACATAAAAGGATTTATATATAATGTTTTGTGGGAATTTATGATGACCATTTTCACAAGAATATTAGCTTGGCTGGCTGGCTTCTTCTATCTTGGCTTGCCTTAAAGTACAACTATAGGCCAAACTTTATCCAAAATCCAAAAAGTTTGGCCTTTAGTTGTACTTTAAATGGTGGTAGGCCTGGCTTATATTAATATTTTCTTTTATGAAGCAGTAAACTGCACTACTACAGTTTTTTGCTAATTTTACTGTTACTTCTAGTAAAATACTAGTGTTGTTGTCTGTCTCTGCTATGCTGTTTGCATTTTCAGACCTTCCTATATGTTTGCAGTGCAAGTGCACTAAAGTATGCAGGGCTTGCAGGCCATGACAGGGTCCAGGAAAGTGTCCTTTGAAGCAAATGAAAATAAAAAGGATTCTTTTATTTGTGACTGCTTGATTGTTTGTTTTTTTTGATAAAGTTTTGAAAACCATTGGGCTGGGCATGGGCATTGGGCAGTAATCATGATGCATTGCGGAATCGAATCGTATCGAATCGCGACCCTAATAATCGTAATCGCATCGAATCGTGAGGTAAGTGAAGATGCACAGCCCTAATATATATATATATATATATATATATATATATATATATATATATATATATATATATACACGCGTTTAAGGCAGTGCACCAACATTGCTAGTGTAATTTAATAAGTTGAATATTCATGGTTATTTTAAAGCGATAAATGCTATGTGTGGAGGAGAGCTGGCTTGGTTGTTAATTTGCCATTCAGAGGTAGTTGGAGAAAGAATCGGGAGGAAGCACCTGGATATCTGGAGTGGTTTAACAGACCCCTTAAAGGGGAAAGTGCGTGGTGACCTATATCAGGTCAAAACAATAAGGTGAGCACGAAGAGTAATTGATGGTGGTATTCATTGAAGAGTGGTCACATGCGTGGATGTAGAGACATGGGGAATACTTGCATTAGTACCCAAAGTATTATCTTGAATTTATGAACTGTGTGTTTATACGTACAATATTGCAATGGTGGTGGAACCCTCTTGCTTGCACATCAAGTATAAACAATATCTTTTTTTTTTTTTCTTGTTTGGAGATGTGTATTGCACATGTTTGGTTAAAATATTGATTATTTTGACTTTTTTGAGATTCAGTGTTACACACTGCAGCATTAAAGGGATGGTGGAACACCCTCACTTGCACATTCAATTTTTGCTTTTGCGTGTGTTGTTAATAAGTGTATATGCATATTGATAGTATATTACTACTATATGTATAATGCTTTTGGGATGTTTTTAACATTTATAAATTCAGTGTTTGATTTAAGGTTCACTGCATACATGTTGCACTTTTTTCTAAATATCTTTTACACCTTATGTGAAAACGCAGTATAGTGTTTGCAGCAACATCTTAAAGAGGAAGTAAAGCTTCCTCTGTAACTTGTTCCTATAAGTATGCCTATAATAAGGCTTACCTATAGGTACTGTAAATATCTCCTAAACTTGCACCGTTCAGGAGATACATTTTACTTTGCATGCAGCCAGTGACATCAATGGCACATGCGCTCTGAAGGAATAGCCGCCTGTGCCATACCCTCAGAGGCCTGTACCGTAAAATGGGGACTCCCACGTACATGCGTGGGCATGATGTCATTGCAGTACTGGCCAATCAGATGACTGGAAGGAAGATGAGTGAATATGTCGGCCGTGTCAGCTGTGAGCGGGCGGCACTGCGGAGCTTCGTTCTAAGGTAAGTATTTCATAATGAGCTAGTATGTGATGCATACTAGCTCAATATGCCTTTTGTCTTTCAGGTTTTTTTTTGTTTTTTTTTGGAGGTTTACAACCTCTTTTAAATATTTGGAGACACATTTTGGTTTAATTTTTAAGTAGGGATGCAACAGTTTTTAAGTCTTGACGATGGCAATCAATTACTGATACCTATTTTTAGTGGCAATTGACAGTTTTTTGTTGTTGTTTTTTTTTTTTTTTAAGGCTCATTCACACCATACATGCATGAAAACTAATGGGAAAACTGCACAGATTTCACTTGCAGAGACATCTATTTTTCATGTGCTTTTCAGTGAGTTTTTATAGCCTGCTCACATATGGGCTGGCTGACCGGAGTGTGATTTGAAAGTGTGTGATTTCAGCCCAGTTCAGGTGAGATTTTGAATCTCTTTCACTACCATTCGCATTGGAATCGCACCTGAACCGCTGATCAAAATCGCACCACAATATCTGGGTATTTGCATGAGTACAAGTACTTGTGCCATTTAAAAGCATTGGCACCAATACCGGTATCGGTGCAACGCTAATTTCATGTCACTGGCACTATTGAAGGTTGTGCAGAGTTTTTTTTAGATTTAGGAGCAGCAATATTATTTCTTCATTCATAGCTAAGAAGGGTTTTTTTTTTTTTTACATAATAATGTTTTAATAATGTTAATAGGTGTCCTCTTTATGTGATGTTTGAATTGTAATGATGGGTTTACCTTAAGAAAAACATTGCAAAGCTAGGAAATAGCATCATATCTAACTAGGTGTTTTTTGGGTGTTTTTTTTTTGCAGCATCTTTGCTCCTCTGTCTCGGATTGATGCAGAATTGATCCAGCAGCAAGCTCCTCCATCCTATGGGCAGTTGATTGCTCAAGGAGCTATTCCTGCTGTAGATGACTTCCCAACTGAGAGCCCAAGTGATGTGAGTACCCCTAATACAACTGCCATGTGGCTGTTGAGTAAATGCTCTGTAGCATGTTTGTTTTTCTTTTTTTTTTCTTTTTATGTTTTTTACTTTTGTTAAGCTGGCCATATACTGATCACTTTTTTGTCCATGTGTAGCAATTTTTAAGACCGGGTGAAGTTCAACTAATGACAACTGTGACCTTGAAAGAGGTTGTAGCATGCAGGGGCAATTGTCACTTGAGAAAGGAAGCAGCAGTGTAAGTGCCGGTTCACATTTCTGCGATGCGGGAACGCTGCGAATATACAGCATGTTCCCGCATCGCATCCGCACCCCTGGCAGTTCACACTGCCATATGCGATACGCTGGGGGTGTCAATTAAAAGTTAACGACACCCCCAGATCAGATCGCAGTGCGATCTGAAAGTTTGCACAGAATCGGATCGCACTAGTGTGAACCACCATGCGATCCGATTCTGCTGCAGACCAAAAAAAGGGTCCTGTGCGAGTTGGGTGCGATTGCGGTGCGAATTCAGCCATACAAACTGTATGGCTGAATTTGGACCGTACAGACATCGCATGTAATTCTAGAAGCAGTGCGCTCCGAATTACATGCGATCTCTGTGATCTCAGAAATGTGAACCGGCACTAAACCTTGCTTCTAGTACAGTAGGTGCGGAAACTATAATAAAATTAGGAAAATGCAGCATTTTATATTTAGATAGTATGTTTGTCAACGAAGAATATGGAGAAACGTACCCGTCACTGAACAAGTATTATGAGTTTGCTGCTATACTTTTTTAGTGGTGCATTCTTAGTACATTGATCCCAGTAAAAGAGAGAGGTTTAGGCCTGAAAGCAGGGAGATTTTGCAGCATATTACCTACAATTGCCTTAGGCACTTTCTATTGTTGTCTAGTTACTTGGTAAACAACCTGACAATATATACAGTAGCTTCTTTTATTTTTTTTATTTATTTTTTTTTAAATGTACCTATTGATTTTTCTATCATATAGAACTTAGCATGTAGCAGCTACTTGGCTCCCTACCCACATTACCCTGGCAAAAGTCTCTCAAACTGTTTATCTAGCTGTTGCACAACCATACACATTGTCCTTGTAGCCTTAGCAGCTTTTATATAAGTACACATTGAGACATTAAAGGAAGTGAAAGGAAAGCACCAGAACAAGTGTCAAAGATTTCTCCTCCTATTCTTGTTCTGGAGACAGCTGCAGAGTTTTGTATTTGCCATTAGGCAGTTGTCACCATGACAAATGGAGAGAGTGGATCTGCCCAGCAGGGACCTAGATAGCAATAAATACCTGACAAAAATAATTAGGGCTACATTCTAGAGCTGCACGATTAATCGTATGAAAATCGCGATCTCGATTCACCCCCTCTGACGATCTAAACCTGACATATGCTCGATTCTTTGCATAGCTGAGGGAGCAGAGAAAACAGCTGTGGAAAACTCCCAGTAACTATAAACAAAATGATTACATTGTATCTTCCTCCTGCAAACTCCTATCAGCAAGTCTCCCAGTAACTATAAACAAAATTATTACATTGTATCTTTTCCTTCCCTCTGCCAGGGAGAAAGGAAGTTTAACCTCTTAAAGACTAGAACTTTTTCTGACACTTGTTGCTTGCAAGTTAAAATCATTTTTTTTTTTTGCTAGAAAAGTACTTAGAACCCCCAAACATTTTATATATTTTTTTAGCAGAGACCCTACAGAATAAAAGGGCGATTGTTGTAATATTTTATGTCACACTGTATTTGCGCAGCAGTCTTTCAAACGCAATTAATAAACTTTAATGAATAAAAAAAAAAAACGTAACAGTAAAGTTATCCCAATTTTTTTTTGTTACACAGAGAATCGTGAGAGAATCGTGATCTTTATTCCAAGCTAAAAAATCGTGATTCTCATTTTGGCCAGAATCGTGCAGCTCTACTACATTCACACTTAAGCTGAGCATTTCCGGGTGTTTTTGAGTAGATTTGAGCATTTTCAGGTGTTTTTAATTTCGGCGTTTTTGCTGTGGCCAATAGAAACCTGTGTAAGATGCGGAGTGATGCTAGAAAAGGGGAGGAAAGCTGCGGTTTAGGATGAAAACGCCTGAAAAAACGCTCATTACTCACTGTTCAGGTGTTTTCCATTGAAGTCTGTGGGGGAAAAAAACGCTCAAATCTGCCTAAAAAGAAGCTCATGTACTTTTTTGAGCGACAGGCGTTTTGCTACAGATGACAAAATGCTCAAATGTGAACAGGGGCCATTGAAATGAATGGGATTTTCCTTGTTGAGCATTTCTGAGCTTTGAGCTGAAAAACTCTGTGTGAAGTGTGTCTACCAAGGTACGTTCTGGTATTTCAAGGTGTCAAAACAAGCTGTGGCTTTGAACCAGGAAGTACACCCGCTCCTGTGATGCTGGAGGTGAGCACCTAACCTCTGCAAAGTCCAAGGCTTAGAAATGAAAACATTTGCTTAATCAGTACTTCACTGTCAGGGAATCAGCATGTGTCTTGTGAGTCAGACTACAGCAGGCTCCACCTGGAGGGCATTTAGTTGGATGACACTTTGCCTTTAACAAAGACAGGAAACCTGTACAAAGGAAAAATCCTTAGACTGGCATTGATGTCTTCTTTTTGAAAACGCTAACTGCCTTGCATTCATGCTGACACATCACTGACCTAGAACAATTATATACAATAAATCAGGAGCTGCTACTTCACCTGCTGCAGGCTCCAGGTCTCTGAAGCCAGAGATCTCGATCTCAATCCAGCGACATGCACAAGAGCAGCTCCTCTCCTGGCTTTCTCCCTCCTTGGATCAGACACAGCAGCAGGAGCCATTGGCTTCCACTGCTGTAAATCACATCCAGTGAGGTGTGGGTGTGGGTGTGGGTGGGGGTGGGAATGTGATACAGAGCGTGGCTCGGCAGTGAGCCTGCACCAGTGCCCCCATAGTAAGCGGCTTGCTATGGCGGCACTCAGCAGGAGGGGGGGGGTAGATCCCAGAGTGCCGGCAGGGGACCCCAGAAGAGGAGGATTGTGACTGCTCTGTGCAAAACTATTGCACAGAGCAGGTAAGTATATCTTGTTTATCTAAAAAAAAATATATATACCTTTTTAGAATCCCTTTAATAAACTTTATAGGAGCCTACACATTACCATTGAAGTGCTGAAGTGCTGCAGTAGCCATATCCTTGTTGTCAAAGGTCTTTGTAGGAAGAAGTCTAGGCTCTTATAGCAGACCTGATCAGGAAATGTGATCAGCACATTTAATACTTGGAAAACCATGAAATGAAAAATCAGGTGAAAGGACTTGGAACCTTTCTATATGTGGGCCAATGGGGTGAAAGACATAATATACCATTGTACATCAGCTGGGAGGTGACGATTATTCATAGCAGTGGTGTGTTAGTCATATATCTGTGACTGAGACTAGTCAGGAATACTGATAGGAACTGAGGGTTCTTCATCTGTGTTGTTGCCATTTAGTGAAGTGTTACTGTGTAAAGGTGGCAAAAGCGCTTTGAATGTCATTGTGAAATCATTTAATTTGGATGCCTGGCCTTTCTCTTACAAATCTTGATTTCGGTATGGAACAGCAGCTGAATCAGACTCGAGCTGCTTCTAGATGTACTGTGGCATTTAGGTGCCTGGAAATGTCTGAAACAGAATAATAACTAACTAGGACCAGTCACAGCCATGGGCAGTGATCAGATATATTTAAAAAGTGTTTTATTCAGTCTGAAATCATTATTATATTGATACAGTAGATTTTAAATAATCTAATGAGATGATTTAATTTTATTATTATTGTTATTATACAGGATTATACAGCACCAACAGTTTGTGCATCACTTTATAACGTGAGAACAGACAGTACAGTTCCAATTCCATACAGGAGGAATCAGAGGGCCATGCTCATTAGAGCTTACAATCTAAAGGGGAATTAATAAAAACACAGAAAGCATTCATAGTTTATTTCCTAAATCCATTTAGATTATAGAGGTTTATTAGTGAGCTTTCTGACATTTCTTGGTTTGGGTATAAAAGGTAATCTGCCCAGATTGTGCAGCTTTAGAAGTAGTGGGAGAGAGCGTTGAGTGGGTAGTATGTGTGATGGGACAGGAAACAGGGGGGTTGGGAGTCGGAGAAATCACTCACTTTATGGACGCAGAGGAAATGCATAGACACCTACAGGAAGGTTTTAGAATAGAAATGCACACAAAGAGGAGGAACAAAAGAAAGAAGCGTGCACACAGTCATTCTCTGAGAGAGTCACACACTGACACTACCAATCATTTTAATGACTGGCAATTATACTCCTGGAAAAAAAAAAGCCAGTTTCTCAGTGACAGGTACAATGTGTTCTGGGAAGAAGCTTCTTGCTCCCTCTAGTGGCAGCCGAGAATGGAAGCTTATGGTCTTTGACTCACAATCAGCTTCTAGGTGAAAGGGCCATTGATGCAGGCTTACTGTGTGTTCAGCTATATTTCTACATATGCTATGTATGTATACTTCCCTGTTAAAGTAAGGTCAGAAGCTCTTTATGCACAAACCTCCTTCATCCAATAGAATAGTTTAATCTTTTAGCAAGTTAGCTTTCTGTTTCGATTACAGGAGCTGACACTAAGGCAAGATGTACCAGTAAAACGTCCTATAAAGAATTAGGTAGAGCCATGAAGATAAGGTCCTTGCCATCAAATTATTTATTTTAATTAGAATAGTTATAAACATTCATAACTTGTCGATAGGCATGAGAAGCCCAAACCCATTACATATTCTAAGTAAACTAATAGACACTTTATTAGCACTCAAATCGCAATAAGGAATATCTAATTAATTTATTTATTATACCTCCAGTCTCATGGAAACACATTTCTACAATCCCTCCTCGGGTAGAACCTTGAAATGCAGTGGGTATAGAAAAGAATCACCCCTCTTTTAAAATCACATTTTGTTGCTTTGCAGCCTGAAATGAAGACACACAGTTTTTGTTTTATCCAGCATTATTTACGTAGTGCAACTTATAACATCCAAGTGAAAGATATAACAACATGTCAGAAAAGACAAAAAAAAATTCATAAACCGAATCCCTTAGTTGAAAAAAGGATCACCCCCTTGTGTCAGTATTTTGTTGAACCACCTTCTGCTTTAATTACATCCTTTAGTCTGTTGGGATATATTTCTACTAGCTGCACATGTAGACTTTGCAGTATTTGCCCACTCTTCTTTGCAGAACTGCTCAAGTTCAGTTAAATTTGTTAGTGACGGTGGACTGCAGTCTTCAAGTCATTTCACAGATTTTCAATGAGGTTTAATTCTGGGCTCTGACTGGGCTATGCAAGGACATGCACCTTTATCTCCTTCAACCACTGTGTGGCCATTTTTGCTGTGTGCATAACGGATATTACTACCTCCATGCTTTACTGTAGGAATGGTGGTATTTGGATGGTGAGCTGTATTGGATTTCCGCCAGACATATCGTTTGGTGTTGAGGCCAGATAATTACATTTTAGACTCATCTGATTATAGCACCTTTTTCCATGTGGTCTCAGAATCTTCAAGGCGCGTTTTGGTAAAGTTTAGTCGTTACTGCATGGGGCCTTTCTTGAGGAGTGGCTTTTTTCTTGCAATCCTCCCATACAAGCCACATTTGTGGAGAATTTGTGATATGGTTGTCCCATGCACACAATGACCACTCTTTGTAATAAGTTCCTACAACTGCTTCAGAGTTGCTGTTAGGCCTCTTGGTAGCCTCTTTGACCAGTTTCCTCCTGGCTCTTTAATCCAATTTTCAGAAACGTTCTGATCCAAGGAGGGTCTGTGTTGTACCAAATACCTTCCACTTCCTAGTAATAGACTTCACTGTGCTTTTAGGCATTGATAAAGCCTTTGAAATGTTTTTGTATCCATCTGCTGACTTGTGCCTGTCCACAACTTTATCCCAGAGATCTTTTGACAGTGCCTTACCACCCACAGTTGATTGTTTGCTTCAGTTGCATTATCAGGGACTGACATGCTCCAAGAATTTTCTTTTCATGCTGAGCTAATCAAAATGATCACAGTTAAAAGTCAAATGGCTTTCTGTGCCATTGAAAAGGTGATTAGCTACACCTGATTGAGTTTTCAAGTCATTTTTAGGATGGGAGGGGGGGGGGGGGGGGGTTATTATCCCCATTCAGTGATTCTGTTTTTGAATTTTTGATTTTTTTTTTTTCTGACATGTTGGTGTTATATCTCTCACTTGGATGTTATACGTTGCACTGAGTAAATACAGTTGAATAAAACAAAAACTGTGTCTGTCTTCATTTCAGGCTGCAAAGCAACAAAATGTGATTATTTTAAAGGGGGAGTGATTCTTTTCTATACCCACTGTAATTAGTCAAGGAATGGTCATAGTAAATGGAAAGGAGGGTGAATGATTATAAACAAGAAAAAGCAGCCAGATTCCATAAGAAGTCAGTCATGGTATATATGGAAAAAATTCCCTTCTCCCCTTTTTTCATGACGGCTCCATACGAAAGTAGAACGTTATTTCTTTGTCAGGGTTGCTGTGATTTTACAATGGCACTATACTATTTGTATATAATCACCATTTTCTATTTTCTTACTGTAGGGCTCATTCATGGGAAATCTCCGAAGCCTACTGCAGTTTTTACATCAGACTCAGCCACACCCTGCTGGAGGCCTAAATGAGCTGCCAACACGGCGTCGTCCACCACGTCCTGTCAGACGCCTCCTCCGTCGACTTAGGCGTTGGGGACTCCTTCCTCCTCGTACACAAGGGACACAGACCGAGACCCATCAAAATCCAAGTACAGGCTCGACGCAGCCAGTGTCAGAGGGCAGTGATCCTCCTTCAGCCCCACTTCTTCCAGTCAAGACCCCTTTAGACACTCCTGATCTTTCTGTTTCCCAGACTGAGCCTGCTGTTTCTCTTTCACCAAATTATCCCACTGAGGATAGGAGTGGACTGATGATGGGAATGGTGCAGGTGGTCAGGGAAAGAATTTTACTCCCACTAAGTGGAGTGGAACACTTGGGCACAGAAAGAGCTGATTGTGGTGTGGAGATAGACAGGCCTGAAGAAGAGGATGAAATGCTGTTGCTACCACTGGCAGAAGGCTTAGACAGTGAGTCAGGAGATGTAAGCTTGATTTCATGTTAACACTGCTTTTGTTCTATCCTCTCTATACACCTTTGCACAAAGTGGAGGGCTTTTTGATTCGGCCCACCCTAATAACACACTCCTAACTACAGTGCTCAGTGGATCTCGCCAAACCTCCTATCCCCACCTCTCTTTGCAACATGTGATTCATTACAGCCACACAGATGGAGGGGGGGGGGGGGGGGAACTGAAAATGGTCAAAAAGAAATAAAGATGTCCTATTGATCTGGATATTGTTCCCAGGTGGTGGATGTACCTCTGCATCAAAGACTGAGCAGCTGATCAATATATTGTTTTACTGTCAATGTCTCATAGACTTCGACAATAATGAAAAAAAGTAAGCATAGGTATTTACTGGTGATTTAAGGATATAAGGGGCCTGCTTGTATATAATTGCTCCCAGATGAGACACAGAAATATGCCCCACCTGCAGCTGTTTAATGGGTTTAGAGTGTACATAAGTGTAAGTGTACACCACTAGATTGTGTACATAGGGCTCAGTTTAGTCAGTGGGGGGGGGGGTCAAGGTCTTATACCATCTGAGTCGGATACAGGTAGGGAGAAGAGAGTGTGGTGCACTGCAAATGGTGTGGTGGTGTAGTTGAAGCAAACGCTGAAGTGAACAAAAGGTGGATGGTGCTGCCTTCCAGTATCTTCAAAAACAAAGATTATCACAAGCATATCAAAAGCTCAGTTAGAATCCATTTATTAGTCACAACAGTAAAAATAAAAGCAACATTTTGGAGCATATAGCAGCCCCTTCATTAAGCAAATGGTGACACCAGTACCACATTCATGGATCCTATATATATATATATATATATATATATATATATATATATATATATATATATATATATATATATATATTGCAATAGGACCAATGGCAGAGAGAGTTGTAAATACCCTCCTCCGGTGCTCATATGTAGTTGTATAAATAAATGTGTATTTTTAAGATTTTTAGATTTTTGTTTTTATTTTTTTAGCTCTCTGTGTCCTTCCTTGGCATTTTTGTCCATGCCTCATAATTTGTCCATGCCTCATAATTTGTCCATGCCTCATAATTTGAACAGTTGCCTCATAAGGCTGCTTATGCTCTATCAGCTCCCTTTTGACTACACAGTTTTTTTTTTTTTTTTTTTTTTTGTTAATGTTTGGTTGCTTAGATAGAAGGGTCTGCCCAAGGCACTGGCGTCACTTCTAATAAAAGTCGGAGTGGCCAGGACTGTGGGATGGCGATTAATATGGAGTGAACTTCCTGCTGTGATGGGAATGGCATTGTTTTTATATATATATATATATATATATATATATATATATATATATATATATATATATATACATTTCCAATGGCGATTTTTGGCACTTTGCTTATGTTTTGGATAATGGATATACGGCAGGACACTGGAGCACAGGCAGACTTTGGCATATTGGTGATCATATGTTTGTTGAGTTAACTGTTTTTTTTTTTTTTTTACTTTCTCACTGGTCCTCTTGTGACTAAATAAATTACTCCTATCTGAGCTTTTGATGTGCTGGTGATGCTCTTTGTTCTTGAAGATACAGGTAGGGTTCACATGTCCTTACATCAGCAGTGTACACCTTTTAAAAGAGATTTAGAACACAGTGCTAACTAATAAACAGAGCAGAGCTCTGCAATATTCAGCAGCAGTGCGAAACTGAGTGTGACTGAATGCCTGAGAGGGCATAAAGCCTTTGGTGTAAAAATAGAAAGGTAGCGTGGGGAATTTATAACTCCTATAGGGAAGACAATGCAGAACAGCTGCATGAAGTTGTGCAGTGGTTGAGACCATTCTACCAGCTTCTCTACCATTTGACTAAGATCAAGTGAAGTTTGCAGCTTCGGTGGGAAACCCTCTAGTGATCGCAAGTTAAATTGCTCTAATTAACTTGCAGGTCCTGTAAATCAGTTTATAGTAAAATGGTGACAAATTTCATGCATGTATGCAGTGCATTAAAAGAACTGGCATAAGGGGTGAACATTAAAGGGAACCTGTTCAGATAGCAATTTGGGAGTTGCCAGTGCCTGTTCCTAAAGATGTAAGCTCTGGGGCTCTCATCCTAAACCTTTCTTTACCACCTGATGAATCACTGACCTGGAACAAGTATGCGACCAGTGAAGCGTGAAAAGTCCAATAGTCTATCTTGCCTTTTTGTTCTTGGTGAGTGTCTCAGTAGCTTTTGAAGCAAGGTTCAGGATGAGAAACCTGGGGCCTCCACCTTTAAAATTATGTTCGCAATGACATCCCCCATGTTGCGGTTTTCCCAGGTTCCTTTTAAAGTGGTTGTAAATTCATGATCTATAAAAGCTGCTGACCGGCAGGATTTTTAGAACGGTAGAGGGGGTCTCCTGTCCTAAATGTCCCCCCTGCCTGTCAGCGGGTAATCTGATCTGAGCCACACATGTGCAGCTCACATCACATTTACAGCCAGCTCTGTGTGCCGTGGCGGTGTGACAAGGTAGGGTAATGTGGGAGTGACGTCACTTAAGCCCAGCAATTCAAGCGGACAAAGATATGAAACCCTGAAGGAAGACCGGGTGAAGATGGAGGCACCAGGGGAGCCGTGACAGCACTGCGCTGGAGGGCTCAGTTTGCAGGTAGGTCTGTCATAATGTGCTAGTATGCGATGCTTACTGCTACATTATGACTTAAACCTACAGGGGGACCAGCTTTTTTTTATTTTTAAGACATGAGTTTACTACCGCTTTAAAGAGTAATGTTACAAATCTGTTGATAAAAAGGGTGCAGTCAGCATTTGTATTGGATAGACATCTGTTCCACACTGCCTTAAAAATATTCCCCAAGCATGTGTGTGTATATGTATTTACACTGGGTTTGATTTACTAAAGGAAGATAGACTCTGCATTTTGCAAGTGTGGTTGCTCTGGAATTTAGTAAATGAGGTGAAACTTCACTTTGCAGAAAATACCCAATCTTGTGCAAGTAAAAAAAAAAAAACGCATTTTTGTTTGCATATGATTGGATAATGGAAGTCAGCAGTGCTTCCCCTTATTTACTAAGCTCTGGAGCAACTGCACTTGCAAAGTGCTAAGCTATTTGCCTTTTAGTAAATCTAACCCACTGTATGGATGCATGTTGATGCCAGTAAAGATGTGTAAATGTGCTCAACATATAAAAGAAAATCTGTGACAAAGGCGAGCAGATCCAGAGATACAGTGCAGAAAGCTAAATAGAGATATGCTAATCTCAACTGTTTCCCACCATTCACTTCTCTTTGCCGCCTAGATTTTTATTGTGATCCACAGCTTAATGTACAAATATGGAAGTGAGAAGGGATGAGACCAAGCTTTGCTTTTGCCAAGTTGAGATTTGCATATAACATCAATTTCTTATATCTCTGGTTGTATAGGTTGTTATGACACTTGTCTTTCACTGATAGTAACTAGCTTATGCATTTTTAAACTTGCCTTTGGTTTAAACTGTTCAGGGGAGTGTGCCAAGTATACGGTAAGATTTTTTTTCCAATAAGCCTTCTGTTAAATGCAATTCTAATATTGATTTAAACATTTTTTTTCTGGTGAAATGTTACATACTCTGCTGGTCTGCTTTTCACTTTGGTTCCTTCAATTTCCAGAAACACAGTTTGTATTGACAATCAGATGGTTGAAATTTCTGTTTAAAATTTCCTCACTATCACTCCAAAAAGGAGATATATTTTGAGCAGGTCTTCTCAACGTTGTTTGTGTGGAAACAAATGAAACTTATATTTTTTTATCAAAAAAGAAAGTATTCCTTTATCTTCCGTGAACCAGACATGATGAGGCCCACACCACATTGAAACCGCTTCCTGTCTGCAAATGGATCTTTAGATATACATTGCTGTGTTCATATATAGCCAACATACAAACAACTCCTAAAATTGGATGATGATCTGGCTGGTTTTTATTGTGTCAAAGAATGCATTAATGATTGGTGTGGGATTGTATGCAGGACTGTCTAAATTATTTATTTTCTGTGATTATGTAAAAAAAGAAATAAATCTTTATAGTGCTAAAACATTTTGTGAGTTCTTGACATGTTCTACATCAGCCTGCACTACATGTTGTGTACAGTTAAAGTTGATATTCAGATACTGTATTTGACAAATGATTTACCATTGTGTGTAGCCACTTTAGTGATTACAAAACCTGATAGTAAGAAGGGTGACTCCCACTTTCTCTGTAGCCTTTGTCATGTGGGCCTAGAAATGCGTCAAAAACAAGCATTTTACATGTGTTTTTTGTTTTTTTTTATTCTCCTGTACAACCTACCAACACACTAGGTAATTAACAACACAATGGCAGACGGGTTGAACAGTACACGTACATGCGTTATGGCCCGTACACACGATCCGAAAATCAGACGAAAAATAACGCTTGTGAAAAGATCGGACGATAATCTCATAGTTAGTACACAGCTTACGAGAGGCGATCAGGACAGTTCACCCGATATTATCCGGTTGTGCAAGCATAAAAATTTTGATCGTATTATAACGCATCGTACGATAATCGTATCATCAGTATGTTGTTCGTCCGAAAAAAATGGTGAGCAGTAGACAGCGCATGAGCAGTAGACATCATTTCCCCTCACACGCTACGGCGTGGTTACGCATACCGGGAGCGTTTGAATCATCGTCCGAGAAAATTCGTATCGTAAGTAACCTCTCCCATTTGCGAATATAATTGAGAGTTCCTAGCAACCAAACAAAAACGGACGGAGCATCGTCCAATTTTCGGATCGTGTGTACTGGGCATTAGATTGCCGCATCAAAGATTCTAGGGCGTGTTGTGTTCTCTAGGCTTTGCTGCAAGCTGCCGCCTCTATTGAAGTCAGTTGCACGTGCAGTGCACATTTGTGACGTGCTTACTCCCCCTTTAAAAAAAAAAAAAAAAGGTAGAGGCAGTGTTTGGTCAAAGTTTATTAAAGTGTTTGTTACCTCAGCATTTTTTATTCCTGATGAGCCTACTGTACCATGTACTAGTATGAAAAAGTATCCTGATCGCTTCTATTGCTTCCTTTGTGTGAAATCCCTGGTGTTCCTGCCAGTCCCTCTGCTTTCCTTATTAAAAACTGACGACACTGGGCATTAGAGCACAACCTGGTCAGATCTCTAGCTATGCTGGCAAATCATCAGTGGTTACATGTGTGGTAGTGCTCGGTGCGCCTGTGTATGATGAGTGCACAGCTCAGTATCTGGTGACCTGACCTCGCAAGAACAAGATGAACTGGAGAACATCCAGCGTCGCAAGCAAAAATTACTAGAAGATCTACAGCGAATTAAAGAAGAAATAGCAGAAGTAACAAATGAAATTGAAAACTTGGGATCATTGGAGGAAAAATGATCGAGTAGAAGAGACCTTACCAGTTTGATCCTATACTTATTGGAGAGTCCAAGGGTCTTCTAGTGGACACAACCAGAGAGGCATTTTAACCACTTTACCACCGGAGGATTTTGCTGTCTTCCGTCCAGGCCACTTTTTGCAATTCGGCGCTGTGCGAATTTAACTGACAATTGCGCGGTCGTGCGACGCTGTACCCAAACGAAATTTACGTCCTTTTTTTTCCCACAAACAGAGCTTTCTTTTGGTGGTATTTAATCACCTGTGCGATTTTTACTTTTTGCGCTATAAACAAAAAAAGAGCGTTTATTTTGAAAAAATAACAATATTTTTCACATTTTTTTTATATGAAATTCCCCCCCCCCAAAAAATGTAAAAATCAAATTTTTTTAATTTTTGGCCAATTTGTTTTTTTGCTACATATTTTTGGTAAAAAAAATCACAAAAAGCGTATTTTTATTGGTTTGCGCAAAAGTTATTGCGTTTACTAACAAAGGGAAAGATTTCTGTCATTTTTTGGTATTTTTTTTTTTTTTTAACACGTAATGGCGGCGATCTGCGATTTTTTTTTTTTTTTTTTTTTTTTTTTTTTTTTTTTGCGGGACTGCGACATTGCGGCGGACAGATCGGACCCTTGACTGACATTTTTGACACTTTTGGGGGTACCAGTGACATTACTGCAGTAATCAGTGCTATATATATGCACTGTTACTGTAAAAAATGACACTGGCAGGGAAGGGGTTAATTTTATTGGAGAGGGAGGGGTTAATGTATGCCTGGTGCTTACTGACGTGTGGGGGGGGGGAGGTGACGGAGTGACACAAGGACAGATCCAGGGTTCAGCTATGCTGAACCCTGCAATCTGACACTGCCTGTCACTTCAGAGATCTCCAGACTCGATCCCCGACGATCGGGTAAGAGCAGCGGCGATCGCCGCTGCTCCTCCCCTGGCCCGACTCCCTCTGTGACTGAAAACAGTGGGAGCGAGCCTCCGGTGGCGCGCGCGTGCCGCCCACAAGGGGCGGAGTCCAGCGTCGTAGGTCTACGTCGCTGGACGTCGCAGTAGCAGCAAAGTGAGCGGGGGTAAAGTGGTTAAACACTGCACTATTATTGATGGTCTGGTAAGCAGATTTGATTGTATCACGGTGGTGCAGTGTGCTTTATTGATACAGACTGGTGGAGGACATTAATTTCTTCCTTTTAACTTTGGAGCGCTGCATATGGATGTTTTTTATGCTGGCAACTCAGCCTGTTCTCCAATGATTAGACTTGTCATGACACACCGCTACTGCACAGCCATTCACTGGGAAGCTCAGTGTGCTGCTGCCTCTCCTCCCCCCAGCTCTTATGCAGCTGAAAAGGGGGAAAAAAGGTATTTATAATGTGCGTGTGTTTTTTTTTTTTTATTTTTTTTTTTTTTATTATTTCTATCCAAAAATGTTTTGCATTTTGTTTCAATTTTAAACTGAATGTGCTGTTTTACAAGGTGATCCTTTACAATCACTTTAAGGCACCATTAATGCATGTGAAACACATCTTGAACACACATTAACTTTATAGCCTTGTTGACCCGCATACAGTGCCTTGCGAATATTCGGCCCCCTTGAACTTTTCGACCTTTTGCCACATTTCAGGCTTCAAACATAAATGTATAAAACTGTAATTTTTTGTGAAGAATCAACAAGTGGGACACAATCATGAAGTGGAACGAAATTTATTGGATATTTCAAACTTTTTTAACAAATAAACTGAAAAATTGGGCGTGCAAAATTATTCAGCCCCCTAAGTTAATACTTTGTAGCGCCACCTTTTGCTGCGATTACAGCTGTAAGTCGCTTGGGGTATGTCTCTATCAGTTTTGCACATCAAGAGACTGAAATTTTTGCCCATTCCTCCTTGCAAAACAGCTCGAGCTCAGTGAGGTTGGATGGAGAGCGTTTGTGAACAGCAGTTTTCAGTTCTTTCCACAGATTCTCGATTGGATTCAGGTCTGGACTTTGACTTGGCCATTCTAACACCTGGATATGTTTATTTGTGACCCATTCCATTGTAGATTTTGCTTTATGTTTTGGATCACTGTCTTGTTGGAAGACAAATCTCCGTCCCAGTCTCAGGTCTTTTGCAGACTCCATCAGGTTTTCTTCCAGAATGGTCCTGTATTTGGCTCCATCCATCTTCCCATCAATTTTAACCATCTTCCCTGTCCCTGCTGAAGAAAAGCAGGCCCAAACCATGATTCTGCCACCATCATGTTTGACAGTGGGGATGGTGTGTTCAGGGTGATGAGCTGTGTTGCTTTTACGCCTAACATAACGTTTTGCATTGTTGCCAAAATGTTCGATTTTGGTTTCATCTGACCAGAGCACCTTCTTCCACATGTTTGGTGTGTCTCCCAGGTTGCTTGTGGCAAACTTTAAAGGACACTTTTTATGGATATCTTTAAGAAATGGCTTTCTTCTTGCCACTCTTCCATAAAGGCCAGATTTGTGCAGTATACGACTGATTGTTGTCCTATGGACAGAGTCTCCCACCTCAGCTGTAGATCTCTGCAGTTTATCCAGAGTGATCATGGGCCTCTTGGCTGCATCTCTGATCAGTCTTCTCCTTGTATGAGCTGAAAGTTTAGAGGGACGGCCAGGTCTTTGTAGATTTGCAGTGGTCTGATACTCCTTCCATTTCAATATTATCGCTTGCACAGTTCTCCTTAGGATGTTTAAAGCTTGGGAAATCTTTTTGTGTCCAAATCCGGCTTTAAACTTCTCCACAACAGTATCTCGGACCTGCCTGGTGTGTTCCTTCTTCTTCATGATGCTCTCTGCGCTTTAAACAGACCTCTGAGACTATCACAGTGCAGGTGCATTTATACGGAGACTTGATTACACACAGGTGGATTCTATTTATCATCATTAGTCATTTAGGTCAACATGGGATCATTCAGAGATCCTCGCTGAACTTCTGGAGAGAGTTTGCTGCATTGAAACTAAAATAATTTTGCACGCCCAATTTTTCAGTTTTTTATTTGTTAACAAAGTTTGAAATATCCAATACATTTCGTTCCACTTCATGATTGTGTCCCACTTGTTGTTGATTCTTCACAAAAAATTACAGTTTTATATCTTTGTTTGAAGCCTGAAATTTGGCAAAAGGTCGCAAAGTTCAAGGGGGCCGAATACCTTCGCAAGGCACTGTATCTTGCTTGTGAACTACTAGAGGGACCCTTTAGTTAATGTTTTGGGATGGGGACCAAGGCTCAGACTGTAGGGTTATTGTGCAAAAAGACTTGAGGCTAATTAGGAAAAAATAATCTTCACTGAGCTTGGTAAATTTGGTAGCGCTCTCTACAATAAATTAAACATTCTTGCCAAAAAAAAAAATAAATGCTGTTTTATCGTCCATTAACCACATGACGACCGCCCACCGCAGATATACTGCGGCAGGTAGCCGCTGCTGGGTAAAGTGACGTAGGGGTACGTCACTCGCTCAGCCACCTGTGGGGGGCGAGTGCTCGCCGCCGGAGGCACGCTCCCGCCCCCGCTCATTCTCTGGGGAGCTAGTGCGAGTGACCGGCGGCTCACGATCTCCTGCTGCAGAGGGAGAAAGACAGATGGCTGATATGTAAACACAGCCGTCTGTCATTCTCCCTGATGTAAGCACAGAGGCTATGCGATCCTGCTATATAGGATCGTATGTCTCTGTGATTATGTCTCTGTCCCCCCCCCCCCCCCCCCACGGTTAGAATCACGCCCCCTAGGGACACATTTAACCCCTTGATCACCAATAAAGTTAACCCCTTCCCTGCCAGTGTCATTTTGACAGTAACAGTGCATATTTATAGCACTGATTACTGTAGTAATGTCACTGGTACCCCCAAAAGTGTCAAAAATGTCAGTCAGGGGTCCGATCTGTCTGCTGCAATGTGGCAGTCCGCAAAAAAAATTGCAGATCGCCTCCATTACTAGTAAAAAAAATAAAAATGACAATCTTTCCCGTAGTTAGTAAACGCAATAACTTTTGCGCAAACCAATCAAAATACGCTTATTGCGATTTTTTTTTTTTTTTTTTTTTTTTTTTTTTTTACCAAACATATGTAGCAGAAAACAAATTGGCCTAAAATGTTAAGAAATTTAAATTTTTACATTTTTTTTGAGAATTTCATATAAAAAAATGTGAAAAATATTATTTTTTCAAAATTGTTGCTCTTTTTTTTGTTTATAGCGCAAAAAATAAAAATCGCACAGGTGATCAAATACCACCAAAAGAAATCTCTATTTGTGAGGAAAAAAAGGACGTCAATTTTGTTTGGGTACAGCATTGCACGACCACGCAATTGTCCGTTAAAGTCACGCGGTGCCGAATCACAAAATAGGGCCTGGTCTTTGAGCAGCCAAATCTTCGGGGCTTAAATGGTTAAGGAAGGGCTCGACAATCCCCGGGCGCCAGGTCACATTTGCGACTAGAATTAGCGACCTGGCGCCTGGGGTGTCCTGCAGAAGGTGTCCTGTCATTTTTGCACGGACTTCCGCGCATGGAGTGCACGGACTTCCGCGCCATCCGAAAATTGAGGCCCCGGCTTTTCGGCCTACTTGAGATGAGAGAGGCTTCCAATGGGGAACTGGCGCCCTCTTGTGGTGGCCGGGAGTAATGACTGTTGTAATGACTGTTTCCACTGCCTGTTTGTTCTCAATGCATCACCATCTCCCTGTCCAGTTAGTTACCTTTGACAGGGAGTGTGGTTATTATTAATTTAATTTATTTTTTAAATGTAAAAAAAAAAAATTTTCTTTTTTTTTAATTATTAAAAAAAAATGTAAAAAAATTTTTTTTTCCTACTTTTATGAAAAAATAAAAAGATGTGTTTATATATATATATATATATATATATATATATATATATATATATATAGATCTTTTTTTTTTCCTCATCGCCACGACACAGCCGAAGGCCCCTTTCACACGGGCTGTCTGATCAGGTCCGCCTGTCAGTTTTTCAGGCAGACCTTATCGGACTCTTCATTCTCCTCTATGGAGCAGTAATCTGCCGCCATCTGATCCTGTCCGCCAAAAGCAGACGGATGGTGGTTCTATTTTCTATCCATCCCGTGGATCGGATCAGCTGGCATCGGATGGAGAGACAGACAGTCTGTTTTCATCCAATTGCGCTATAGAGGAGAGTGGGGTTCTAGTCGTATTTATGTGTAAATTTAGTATCCGTTTTATTAAATAAAGCTTGGTTGTTAGTTTAAAAAAAGCTGCCTCCTAGATTTCAGGAAAATTTGTCAAGCCCTGGGTTAAGGGACACAAATTCTGAAACCAGTTATACTGCCATGGTTGGGACACTGGCAAACAAAAAATTTGTAAGCCAGCCCCCGTATAAACCTGCCTCTACCCCTCACACCTCAGTTTTTTTCTAGTGTCTTAGGAGGCTGGATGCCTATTTTGCAGCTGTGATGAAAACCAGTTTACGCCTTCCACCCTTTTTTATTTATTTTTTTATTTTGTTTAGTTCAAATTTCTCTGTACACAGTTGTTTTCCCCCCTCAAGATTTTTACAATGCTGCTCCAGCTAGTTTTCTATAACCCCAATTCCAAAAAAGCTGGGACACTGTGTAAAATCTATATAATAAATCCGAATGTCATGATTTGCAAATCTCATCAGCCATTTAAATTGAGAATATGTATAATTTCAGGAAAAAAATAAAGTAATTTTGAAGTTGATGGCGCCAAAATTCACTGTTTGTAAACAGTTGTGCCATCCAAAAATGAAAGTTAAAGCTCTATAATGCAAAGAAGAAGCAATATATGAACATGATCCAATTGTTTTTTCTGCGCCAAAGCTCATTTAAAATGGTCTGATGCTAAGTGGAAAACTTCTGTGGTCAGACGAATTGAAATTTGACATTCTTTTTGGCAATGATGGGTGCCACTCCCTCCGGACTAAAGGGGAGAGAGACCTTCTGCCTTGTTATCTGCGATCAGTTCAAAAGCCTACATCTCTGAAGGGGCACCTTTCACATTTGGAAAGGTCAATGCTGAAAGATAGATCCAGCTTTTAACCACTTTCCACCCATTCAATAGCCGAAAGACAGCTACAGCGCAGGCTTCCAGTGTGTCGCACTTTGTGATAGTCTGGTCCTTGGGACTCGGCTGATCACAGAACAGGGTAAAATGGCCAATCACAGTGGTCCTTTAACACATGATCCGCTATCAGTCAATGACAGCTGTTAATGGAAGTAGATAGAAGCCGGATATCAGCTTTTTTTGTCCTCACAATCACCATGAGGAGAAAAGAAAGCCAGGAACAGGCTTCTGTTACAGGAACATCTGTCCCAATCTGTGCCCACCAGTGCCGCCTCCTTAGTGCTGCCTCATCAGTGCCCATCAGTGCAGACTCATTAGCGCACATCAGTGAAGGAGAAAAATTTCTTGTTTGCTAAATTTTATAACAAACTATGAAAAAATGTTTTTGTTTTTCTTTTCAAAATTTCAGTCTTTTCTTTAGCAAAAAATAAAAACCCCAGTGGTGATTAAATACCACTAAAAGAAAGCACTATTTATGTGAAAATTGGCCTGGGCAGAAAGGGGGTATAAGCAGGGCCGGCCCTACAATGGGTCCCAGTGGGTCAATTGGACCCAGACGGCAACTTGGGAGGAGCAGTGCCAGGGCCATCTTAAACGAAGGGCAAATGCCTTGGGCCCTGTCACTGTTTTGGAGCCACCCTGCGCCCCACGAGAGTAGGGGAGGGGGGGCGGGAACGCCACTGCCTCTCAGACCCTGCCCTGATGCAGTCTGTATAGTCAGGTGAAGGTCGAGGCTGCAGGTTTAGCTAAGTAACAGGTTCGGAGTTGAAGCGGCAGCACTGAGATCCCTGGAGCTCGGATCGGATGTGGAGTGAGCTGGCTGACAGGTAGGTCCTTCTCCCCAATGCAATGTTCAGTTAAACTGGCTGTCTGTGGATTGATGAGGCTGCACTGATAAGCTGCATTGGTGGGCACTGATGAGGTGGCACTGATAGGCTGCAATGGTGGGCACTGATGGACACTGATATGCTGCATTGGTGGGCAGTGATGAGGTGGCACTAATGGACACTGACAGGCTGCACTGGTGGCCACTAATGAGGTGGCAGTGTTGCACACTGATAGGTGGCACTGATGGACACTGATAGGTTGCACTGGTGGGCATTGATGAGCTGCACTGGTAGGCACTGATGAGCACTGATAGGCTGCACTGATGAGGTGACACTGATTGGCACTGATAGGCTGCACATATGGGCACTACTGAGACTGAACTGATGGGCACTGATGAGGCTGCACTGATAAGGTGGCATTGAGGGGAACTGACATGCGGCAGTAATGGGCCCTGATATGCTGCACTGATTATCAATGTAAATGTCCCCTGTAACACAAAAGCTACTTATTGGCTTCCCTTTCCTCAGACAGTGACAGCGCTGAGGAAAGGAAATGCTGATAACCGACATATGTTTACATGTGATTAGCTAGGTCATTGGCTCTTTACCATGATCGGCAATGCGCTGTGTCCAAGGAAGGTTACTAGGAGGTAATAGTTCTGTACGACAGGACACAAAGGGTGTCCATCATTTCTTCTAGTAGTCGCTGCTGATCTGCTGGATTGCCAAATGTGGCATAACCTGTCATGCTCAAAAATCGCTATACACTATACTACCCTAGCCTATCTATATACTGCCGTAGCCACTCCTATACAGCCCTATCCCAGTGACATATCATCCATTGGTGCAACGTGTTCACTGCACATGGGCCCTGAGGGGTGGGGGGGGGGCCCACTGTGCTGACACACACTGCACCCATGGATGCCCTAGGGTGCCAAGATGGGGGAGCGGTAACATGGTGGTATGTCATATAATTGTACATATAGACAAGGGTGCTTTTGCATGTAAATCTGACTTTCTGATAAATGTAATGTTTTCATTATCACAATATAAAATAGTGGATGTGGGGGCCTTTTGGTGGGCTCAATTTTTTTTTGAGGGGGGGGCGCAGAGTTTCATTCTTGGACCCAGGCAGCACAATGTCTCGGGTGAGCCCTGGATATAAGTGCCTAGTAAGCAAGCAGCATCTACTCCTATACAGACAATGTATTAGGGAAAGGCTTGCATCTATGACAACAACATGGCTTCTTAGAGTAAAAGGTAGGTGCTTAACTGGCCTGTCTTCAGTCCAAACCTTTCATCATAAAAAATATTTGGTGCATCTTGAAACGAAAAACATGGCAAAGAAGACCTAGGATTGTTCAGCAGTTAGAATCCTAGATCAAGCAAGAATGAGACAACATTCCTTTCTCAAAACTCCAGCAACTGGTATCCTCAGTGTTGTTAAAAGAAGAGGGGATGCTACACTGTGGTAAACATGGCCTGTCACAACTTTTTGGAGACCTGTTGCTGCCATCAATTTGAAAATTACACTTATTTTTTCCTGAGATGGTACATTTTTTTCAGTTTATATATTTGATATGTTTTCTATTTTCTATTGTGAATAAAATATGGGTTTATGAGATTTGCAAATCATTGCATTCGGTTTTTTTTTAAATAAATTTATTTATTGTTTTCAAAAAGAGAACACACAAATACATTTCATAGAATTAAAAACTTCGAATTCCAGTATTGTAACTCCTCCCTTCCCTTATTTTCCTCTATTAATCCCCCCTCCCCCCACCCCATCTATACTAGTTATCTTCCTCTTTTTCTTCACTACATTTAGTGTATTCTCTCGTTGTCTTAAACTCTCTCCAATTTTCCCATATATCACCCCATTCCTCTATATCGCCCCCCTTCCCAATCTCTCAGGTATTCCAATGTTCTTATTCTCTCAACTCTTTGTACCCAGTCTCCCGTGGTCGGGGCCTCCAACTTCTGCCAAAATAACGGGATTAATCCTTTTGCTGCATTCATCAGATGGGGTATTAATGTTGTTTTATATTGCCTTATGGAATTTTTAATACCGTGAAATAGGCAATACCAAGGATCATCCGGGATCTCTATCTTCGTGATTATTTTGATTAGGTCCAAGATTTCCTTCCAGTACTTTTTAAATTTTGGGCAGTCCCACCATAGATGCGCCATTGTGCCTACTTCTAAACAACCCCTCCAGCAGTTTTTTGATTTTTCTTTTTGATAATTATGAGCTTTATCGGGGGTAATGTACCATCTTGCAACGCATTTGTAATTCATTTCAGCTGTGTTTATATCAACTGTAAAGCTGTGTATTAATTTTAAGCTTTTTCCCAAGTGAAAATCTCTATTTCGTGCTCCCAGTTCCCTCTCCCATTTGTCGATGAATGGCAGGATCGCCGGTCCCGTCAAGTCCACCAAGATTTTATATATATTTGATATTTTATTATCATGTTTTTCAGAGGAACTGATCCGCTCAAAAGGGAGCAAATCTTCTCCCCTTCTCAGCGGTCTTGGCAGGGAAGGCATAAAGTGCTTCAACTGGCAATATCGCCACTCATCGAGTCTCCAATCTTTCTTTTTTTTGTTTTAATTCCTCATATGTGTATATTTGGTCATTATTCATAATATCTCTCAAACGTGCATCCTCGTCTCGTTTTTGCATTCTGTTTTTATGTAGCTTTTATACAGCATCCCAACTTTTTTGGAATTGGAGTTGTACATAGCAGCTATCCAGAAAGTGCTCTGAGGCTAATACAGTACACGAGGTTCTTAAAAGCACCACACTGCAGAGCCAAATGCCTGAAAGTCACATTCCAAGGTAGCCTCATAAGCTTCCAATCTAGTGTTGTCTGGGTATGGCCTCTTATGCCCCATACACACGTGCAGGTTATCTGCAGACTTTTGTCTGCAGACTTACCAAAACCATATAATATGAGGTCAAACCTAAACACTTTCAATTTGTATGCAATCCGGCAGGCCCTTGCACTACATAGAAAAGGTAAGTCTGCAGACAATCTGCACGTGTGTATGGGGCATAAGGCTGTTGCAGATAAGTTGATCTGCAACAGCCTTAGAGGCCATACCCAGACAACACTAGATTGGAAGCTTGTGAGGCTACCTTGGAATGTGACTTTCAGGCATTTGGCTCTGCAGCGTGGTGCTTTTAAGAACCTCGTGTACTGTATTAGCCTCAGAGCACTTTCTGGGTTCAGAGCCCAGCACAGTCTCAGGTGTGACCCTGTTTCTGAATAGAGTCAGTCAGGCAAAAGCATTGGGATTTACCTCACAATTGAACTTTTCCAGCTGCTTGGATTTAAAGAGGAACTCCCGGTTCTTCCCAAAAAATTACAAGTCAGCAGCTGCAAATACTATAGCTCCTGACTTTTAATATAAGGACACTTACCTGTCCAGGGATCCAGCAATGTCCTCTCCCGAGCCGATTCTTCAATCAACTTTGGGTGCGTGCGGCAAGGGGCATCGTAAGTAAGGGAAACTAACAGTAAAGCCTTGCAGTTTCACAGCCGGGTTCCCAGTGCACATGTGTGAGTCAGGCTGTGTCCCAGAAGGCTGCGGGGGAACGAGGGGGGCCAAACTTCCATCTAAGATTGCCGTGGCGCATCTGACTAGAAGTGGGAGCAAGTACTTGGTTTTGACCCCTCTCCCCAAAAAAGTGCCAAATGTGGCAGTGAGGGGAAAAGGATGCAAACAAGCTGAACTTCCCTTTGTGACTGCACTGTCTTCCTAAGATCGTTACAGGTCGCTGGTGGTCCCCACACTGATGAGTGAGGGGCACTTGTGTGCACCTCTTTTCCTATTTGGAAGGAAGTATTCCTCTCTGGAGGCTCCAGTATTCTTTTGGGAGGTAAGCAGACAGCACTCACTGGGATCCTGCTGCAGATTCTCCCTATAGGGCAGTGATGGTAAACCTTAGCACCCCAGATGTTTTGGAACTACATTTCCCATGATGCTCAACTACGCTGCAGAGTGCATGAGCATCATGGGAAATGTAGTTCCAAAACATCTGGGGTGCCAAGGTTCGCCATCACTGCTATAGGGGATAGTGTGTTTTTCCACTTTTTGGAAGATGGTTGATTGTCCTCCAGGTTTTCACTGTTTAGAACCCATCATTTTTTCAGATAGCAGTTTTCCCATTGTGGTGATTATCTGTCCTCGTCTGAAGCACCAGGTTTATCCTCCTTTTGCAGTTTACAGTTTGGTAGAACAGCAAGTTATGATGATCTAAGTCAGGGGTCTACTGTCCTTCAGACTTAAGAGGGGCCATACTGTGGCCATTGGGAGTAGAAAAAATCCTGAAGTTTGTGGGAATAAACAATGCCTCATCTTTGGTGCCAGTGAGGAGTGAGAGGAATAGCGCCCCATCGTTAGTGTCATTGGGAGAAATTGTGCTCCATCATTGTTGTCGTTAGGCCCCATTGTTGGTGTCATTGGGAGGACTTATGCCCCTTTATTGGTGTCAGTGGGAGAAATTCTGTCCCTTCATTTCTATCAATAAGGGGAAATTCTGCCCACCCATTGTTTGGTATCGGTGGATGAAAATAGTGCCCCAAGAGCCAGCTAAAAGCAAGCAAAGGGCAGCAGTTTGGAGACTATTGGTCTAAGGCCTTCTTAATGCCTCGTTTCCACTGAGTGGTACGGTACGGTACGGTTCGGTTCAGTACGGTACACATTGCGTTTCCACTGCCAATAGTACCCTTTCATGATAGGCGTGGTGTAGCAGGAAAGCTGTGATAGACGATTCTCTGTCAACCAATCAAAGTTCTGCAGAGTGTAGCTCCACCCTGTTGGTACGGGTCTAATGTGCTTGGTACCCCAACGAAAGGGTACCAAAAAAGTGGTACGGTACGGTTCGGAATTAGGGTACCATTCATAATGGAAACGGCATAAATAGCGTACCGTACCGAACCGAACCGAACCATACCAGAAAGCTCAGTGGAAACGAGCCATAGTTCAAGCGTATCTAAACCAAAAACAAAACAAATGTATATTGCAGCCATTTTTTTCCATTTATGCCTGGTATTCCTGCAAATAGCAAACCTCTTGTACCGGGGTGCTATGCTCACTCCTCTATTCTACCTGTGGAGAAAGGCTGGACTACAACTATGTCTGCCTTTGTTCTTCTTCATTACATTAAGGATAAGGAGATAAGTAGTTTATGCTTTCAGTATATTTTTCAGGAAGGTACAAGGTCACTGCACTTCTGGAAACATCAACAGTTATTTTCTGTACTTAGTCTAAAAAATGAACGCTAAAGCAGCCACCACATCTAAAGAATTGGTATACTGCACAATATTACAATTTTATTCTTGGATTTAGTTATGCTTTTAAGATTGCATTAGTGATGAGTGACTATACCAGGCAGTCTCAGCTCTCTGCATGGAGAGTGTCATGGTTTCAGTAGAATGAAATCTATAAGGCTGAAATGTGGGCAAATATCCATGCTTTTATCAAACACAAATTACCTATCTATTGGTTGCAAAGGACTGACAGCTATGGTTCTTCCATAAATATTTTACTCTGTGCGTTTGTGCCTGGGCTGAAACATAGGACGATGTGGAAGTATGGTAATACTTTTACTGGTAACACATTTCAATCACTCTTCCACAATCGGCACCTTTTCCATCCAAACAGAATCACGATGCATTGATGTGTGTAAGACCATTTGTAGTTCACTGAGAGAAAGTGAGTACTGAGGGGTTTTATTTTTTATTTTTTGGTGTGGTTCCTGTCCATACCAGGTGAGAGGAGTAAGAGCTGGTTTACACTTATGTGTTTTTCAGTGCGTTTTCAGTTTTGCAGAAACACACCACAGTCCATTTAACCACTTAAGCCCCAGCCCTATTTCGGACACTTTTTGTTTACAAGTTAAAACCAGTATTTTTTCCTAGAAAACTACTTAGAACCCCCAAACATTATATATATATATATATATATATATATATATATATATATATATAATTTTTTTTTTTTTTTTTAGCAAAGACTCTGGAGAATAAAATGTCGGTCATTGCAATATTTTTTGTCACGCGGTATTTGCGCAGCGGTCTTTAAAACACCATTATTTTTGAAAAATTTTGAAAAATCACATTTCACTGCATTTAAAAAATACTAAACAGTAAAGTTAGCCTATTTTTTTGTATATTGTGAAAGATGATGTCACGCTGAGTAAATAGATAATCAACATGTTACGGTTTAAAATTGCACACACCCGTGGGATGGCGACAAACTACGGTCAATAGAGATCTCAATAGGCGACGCTTTAAATTTTTTTAACGGCTACCAGTTTACAGTTAGAGTGTAGCTCTTTTTTTTAAATTATTGCTCATGCTCTGGCGATCGCGGCAATACCTCACATGTGTGGTTTGAACAGCGATTTAATTCACGGCTCGACTTCCGTATACGTTTTTTTTTTTGTGCTCAAGCTAACGGTGACGGGGGTGGCTAAATTTTTATTTATTTTTTTCCTATTTATTTTATTTTTATTAAAACTTTATTACAGGTTTTTTTAAAAAAAAAAATCTGATCACTTTTATTGCTGTCACAAGCAATGTAAACATCCCTTGTGACACCAATATGCAGTGACAGGTACTCTTTATGGAGGGATTGAGGGTCTAAAAGACCCTAGACCCCTCCACTACACTTCCATGTATGCAAAACGCAGAAAACTGCGTTTTTGCATACAGCCGTTTTTTAAATTTGCCGCCTTTTGCAGCACAGTAACCCGGAAGTGACGTCATGGACGCCGCCTCCGGGTTAAGTCATCGGAGACCCGATCGAAGCCGTTTCCGGCTTTGATCGGCACTCCATCCAGCCGGCGGACACGCTGGCTGGGTGCTCGGGGCTCCCGGTGGGACGGGAGCCCCGAGCAAAGTCACGTAAGGTAGCGGGAGGGGGGGGGACGTCCCCTCCCGCCCACCTGGGTAACGATCAAGCAGCTCCCGAGCCGCATCGTTCGTTACTGACGGAAAGCCGACCGTCGGCTGTAAACCACGGTACCGGGATGGTGCCTAGAGCTAGAGGCATCATCCCGGTATAGCACTGCAAAATTTTCCAACGTACCCCTACGGCACTTTGCGGTAAGTGGGTAACATGGTTTCCTACGGGTCACTTTCACATCTGTGCATTTTATGGAAAGAGCCAAGGACCGGCAGGTTGTGTTTTTAATCCCGTAGACTTCAATGGATCCAAAACGTGTTTTGAAAAATGCAAAATGCACCTGGAATATGAAAACTGCAACCTGGTGTGAACCAGGCCTAAGGCCGTCATGGATGAATTGTAGGATTCATAAAACTGCATAAAGTCCTACTTTCTCTGAGATGTTTTTTTTTTTTTTTTTGAAAGTTGGAGTCTGTCTGAACCTTATTATACATTGTTGGTTAAAAGGTAAGTTAACCCGAATTTTCAAAATGTGGTAGCACATTTAGCACATCTTCACCTCTCCATTTTAAACATTGCTCACCGCATGTCACAGGAAACAAAAAGTCAGAATCCATTACTTGCGAGCTGTAAGCAATAATTTATTCCTCACCTTTGCAACTCGGCAGTGCATTTTTTGGAGGGAAAAAGACAATTCCAGACATATTGTATACAAAACATACAAGTATAAAAACATATAAACACTAAAATCCATGTACCATATGCTAAAAATTTGGACAGAAAAGCTATTTCAAAATCCAAGAGATGGCATTACCTTGTTACACAGTTCATAAGGTTGAACAAAGGCACAGGTCAATCCAGTTTAACTTCTATGTGTGTGTGTGAGTTTTATGCTCTAACAATTCCCATAGCCCTTTATATTCTGCTTCTTGTGGAAGATATCTAAAATTACCATTTCCCGGGGAGAGAGTGCCAAATTTTGGGTCCTTTCACACGAGCGGTGCGCCCGACGGACTCCATTTTATTCAGCGGGGATCGATCCGCCGATCCCTGCTGAGCAGGCGGATGACAGCTCCGTCTCCACTTAGTTTGCAGAGACAGACCTGTCAGATCCCCGCTCTCCTCTATGGGAGATCGGATAATAATGGACCGCCTGTACATTTTCATCCGATCCTCCAGATGGATGGAAAATAGGGTTTCTATCCATCCAGATTTCACGGACAGGATCGGATCGGATAGCAGTGGGTGTCAGAGGACATGTCTCCGCTGACATCTGCTGCTCCATAGGGCTGCATGGAGCATCCGATCCGGTCCACCTGAAAAACTGATAGGCGGACCTGATCGGAAAGCCTGTGTATAAGGGCCCTTTTACTGCTTTAACAGTAAAGAACGCCTTACGCAATCTAAGGGTAAACCTCTTTACTTCTAACCTAATCTCAAATCATGCCCACCTGGTATGTAAAAACAAAAAGATCTTAATCTCTGAAGTATATTTATTATCCACCATAACCTAACTTAAAGTGTTACTAAATCCAGAATAGTGAGGCTGGGTTCACATATGTGTGAATTGGATGTGAGTTTCCCTGCATCCAATTCGCATGAGATGCGCGTGTGACTGGCTCTCAATGAAGTTGGTTCACACAGGTTCGGGGAGGCCACAGAGTAGATTGCAAAAGGATCCTTTGCGTTTTTGGGTCCATTTCAGGTGCGAATTCAGGCAAAAATTTGGATCTGAACCGGTTAACAGACACGCACCGGACCCCCAAGCAGGAACCCACTGCCACGCATATGTGAACTCGGTCTAAAATCAGTCTGTATATGCAGTAAAGCATGCTCACCATGGAACCTAAGGGGATAATCCTATGCATTGTGTAAAAAGGCTGTTTGATCCTGTCTTCTCTGATCTTCCCCTTCTTTCTCTGTCCCCAATCCATCTTCTGATAACACAAAGCCTTTGGAGTCACTCTGCACATTCTCAGTTTAGTGTGTATTGCTAGATGCTAGTTTTCTTTTTTTTTTTTTTTTCTTGGGAGGGTGCATCTGATCAGCACAGGGCCAATCAGCACTGTCCAGACAGAGGATCAGGGTTTCTGCAGCCTCACAGGACAGTCAGAGGAGAATGAAAACTCCTTCTACAAGCTTTAAAGCGGTTGTAAACCCGAAAAAAAAAATCCTGTAAGACAAAGGCATAATGAGCTAGTATGCATCGCATACTAGCTCATTATGTATTACTTACCTTAGAACGAAGTCCCGACACGGACCCCCGGACACCGCTGCGGGCGCTGACATGATCCCTCGGCGTCTCTTCTGGGTTCGGCGGCTCCGGCGCTGTGATTGGCCGGAGCCGCGATGACGTCACTCCCGCGCATTTTCGGGCAAGGAAAGCTGAAGGTCCCCCCGGACCTTCAGAGCGCATGCGCCGCTCGCGTGAGCGGCTTCATGCACTGCAAATATCTCCTAAACCGTGCCGGTTTAGGAGATATTAATTGTACCTACAGGTAAGCCTTATTATAGGCTTACCTGTAGTTAAAAGTGTCAAAAAGCGGGATACTACCGCTTTAACCAGACAGTGATAGAAGTCACAAGACTGCTATATACTGCTGATAAGAAATGGTATTTAGCAGTTTATATTTACTAAAATAATTATATTTCTATGTTCTGTGTACTGTGGGAGACCAGATATACAGTAATGAATTCAGGGTCCTTTGTTTAGTAACACTTTAATTAATAGTATCATACAGGAATGTATATTATTAGAAAAAAGAAGTCTATCAACCACAGACTATAGCCGGCCATAGATGATTCAAATCTCGAGCGGTTCAGCAGGGACCAGCCGAGATATGATTCATCTACTGTGCGAGCAGGCTAATTGATGAATCGACTTGGGTGCAATCAGCATGTCAGATTTTTAGCATGTGACTATTGCCAGTGGCTATAACTGCTATCAGTAATCATTGGTTTCTCCCAGCAGCAACAGCTCCCTACACCCCATCCCCCATGCCCCCCTCAGGAGAACACTGACTGTGTTAATGGGGGGGAATACAACGATTGTCGGTTGCAGGAAAGAAAATTGCATAAACTATGGCCTGCCTATCTCTATCAGAAGGGGTATTGAATTCAACTCGTTATTGAATTCAACTTGTTAAAGCAGGGATTCCCAAACTATGGCCCTCCAGTTGTTCAGGAACTACAATTCCCATCATGCCTAGCCATGTCTGTGAATGTCAGAGTTTTACAATGCCTCATGGGATGTGTAGTTCCACAACAGCTGCAGGGCCGTAGTTCTGGAATCCCTGTGTTAAAGTATTAACTTTATCAGCCTTCTGTCAGTCATTTTAAAATATTTCTTATAAAGCAAGGGAAAGTAGAGTGCAGTATACCACTTTAAGAAGAGGCTGAGATTCATTTAAAGATTTAGACCAGTGGTGTTCAACTTTCTTGATGTTGGGGTGCCCAAGTGTGGCCCCTGACGTCACCACCAAGGACCACACTTAACGTTCAGTTAATATTCATTATCAGAGACAGAAGACATACAACATGATAATGTCAAAGACTATGGGCAGAATAGATGGTCAGAGATTGTGGACATGATACATAAGATGGCCAAAGACTGCAGACATAATACGAGAGATGGTCAGAGATTGTGGATATGATACAAAAGATGGCCAAAGACTGCAGACATAATACTAGAGATGGTCAGAGATTGTGGATATGATACAAAAGATGGCCAAAGACTGCAGACATAATACTAGAGATGGTCAGAGATTGTGGACATGATACATAAGATGGCCAAAGACTGCAGACATAATACGAGAGATGGTCAGAGATTGTGGACATGATACATAAGATGGCCAAAGACTGCAGACAATACTAGAGATGGTCAGAGATTGTGGATATGATACAAAAGATGGCCAAAGACTGCAGACATAATACTAGAGATGGTCAGAGATTGTGGATATGATACAAAAGATGGCCAAAGACTGCAGACATAATACTAGAGATGGTCAGAGATTGTGGATATGATACAAAAGATGGCCAAAGACTGCAGACATAATACTAGAGATGGTCAGAGATTGTGGACATGATACATAAGATGGCCAAAGACTGCAGACATAATACTAGAGATGGTCAGAGATTGTGGATATGATACATAAGATGGCCAAAGACTGCAGACAAAATACTAGAGATGGTCAGAGATTGTGGATATGATACAAAAGATGGCCAAAGACTGCAGACATAATACTAGAGATGGTCAGAGATTGTGGATATGATACAAAAGATGGCCAAAGACTGCAGACATAATACCAGAGATGGTCAGAGATTGTGGATATGATACAAAAGATGGCCAAAGACTGCAGACATAATACTAGAGATGGTCAGAGATTGTGGACATGATACATAAGATGGCCAAAGACTGCAGACATAATACTAGAGATGGTCAGAGATTGTGGATATGATACAAAAGATGGCCAAAGACTGCAGACATAATACTAGAGATGGTCAGAGATTGTGGATATGATACAAAAGATGGCCAAAGACTGCAGACATAATACCAGAGATGGTCAGAGATTGTGGATATGATACAAAAGATGGCCAAAGACATAATGGTTAGAGATTGCAGACATGATACAAGAGATAGTCAGCAGCTATGGACATGCTACAGGGGACTGTCAGAGACTCTAAACATGCTATAAAGCCCCGTACACACGTACCGATCGTCGGCCGACGGAACGTCCTACAAATGTTCGCGGCTGGTGTGTTTGTTGTTTGTCTGTTGAAAAGTGCTCCAAACTTGCCCAGGACATTTGTCTTCCGACAGAAAATGACGTCACTACGTTCCACGCACGTTCGCCGCTACAAAAGAGGAAGTGAGTGTTTGGCCGTGACCCTTCTGGGCATCTCGCGCTGATTTCGGTAGCATTTGTTTGGTTGACGACATTTCGCTATTTTCCGAGACATCGTTCGAGAATTTATTATGGCGACCGTGAATTCGTCCGTTGCTGTCGTTAGTGTTGGAGTTTTGGCTCTGAGACGACGTACGAGCAATAGGAAGAAGAAGCGGACCTCCTGGACGAAAAATTGGTTGCTTAACCGTGATCAATTTTCTCATATGTCCTTGCTGAGGGAGCTCCAGGAAAATAATCCTGATGACTTCAGGAATTATTTGAGGATGACGGATCCCATCTTTTACCGTCTTCTTGCCCTGGTGTCCCCCTATATTCTGAAGCAGGATACTTGTATGCGGCTTGCAATTACTCCTGAGCAAAGGTTAATTGCGACGTTGAGGTATCTTGCAACAGGGAGAAGCCTGCAGGATCTGAAGTTCACCACAGGCATCTCCCCCCAAGCTCTTGGAGTCATCATCCCTGAGACCTGCTCTGCCATCATCAAGGTCTTGCAGAAGGACTATATCAAGGTATGTTTGATTTTTTACATTACATTACATGTATTACTAGTTTCACCTGAATTATGATGTTTTTGGATGTACAGCAATTGACACAGGCCATTATTTGTAAACTACCCTCTGTCCGCATGCACATAGTAGTAAAGATGTAGATTATCTTTAACCATTTGTAAAATTACCCACTAACCACCCCACCATTCTCTCCTATGTGTCCCTAAACGCATTGCCTGTTAACAGTATTTTGAATTTGGGTCATTTTATTGCTTTCCCTCAAACAATTATTCCTTGGCCAATGTTTTAGTACCTAGTTAATGATTTATCTAAAATACATCAGTCCATCCATTCCCACCTATGATTCTGTATGTTTATGTAATGATGTTAAAACCTTCACTGACCACAAGCCCTAATTGATGTATAAATGCCCAGTTTTACTTACCCATCCCCCCACCCACATGCTAAATCTCAAAGTCAGCATATACCAAAGCTCAAGTTCAGAGGTCTTCAAACTATGGCCCACCAGTTGTTCACGAACTTCAATTTCCATCATGCCTAGTCATGTCTGTGAATGTGAGAGAATTACAAGGCCTCATGGGATGTGTAGTTCTGCAACAGCTGGAGGGCCGTAGTTTGTAAATCTCAGCTCTAGCTGGTGAGTATAATGGGCCATACACACTAGAAGATTGTCAGAACAATTTATCCTTCCGATTTACCAAAACCAAATAATATGAGGTCCAACAAACACTTTCAAATCCTATGCAATCTGGTAGGCCCTTGCACTACATAGAAAAGTTAAATCTGCACGAAAAAGTCTTCAGAGAATCTTCTAGTGTGTATGGCCCTTTACAATATAAGAACAATAGGAGGTTGAAAAGAAATGTATGTAGATGTTACATCCCCATATCCAAACCTTTGCCTTCCTGTTGTATATTTTTTTAGCAAGTTGCATAAGCATTTAACAGACAACTGTGTGTGTAATTAATAATGTGATGTGCTCAAGCACTAATTTTATTTTTTTTTTTTTTTTTTATTTTTTCCCCACAGTTTCCTTCAAACGCAGAGCAATGGCTGGAGATTTCTGATCAATTTCTGGAGAAGTGGAATTTTCCCAATTGTGGGGGTGCTATTGATGGGAAGCACGTCCGCATTGTCCCCCCTCCGAATTCCGGCACATTTTATTATAATTATAAAGGTTTTTTTAGTATAGTCATGCTAGCCATAGTTAATGCAAACTATGAGTTTATTTTTTTGGATATTGGCAAAAATGGCCGCAATTCGGATGGGGGAGTTATTGATCAGACGGAGTTCGCTCGTCGTCTAAAGAACGGCACTCTGAACCTGCCATCCAGGGAGCAAACTGTTGAGGGTATGAGCTTTGTGTTTATCGCAGATGAGGCTTTTGCGCTTGGGGAGCATCTCATGAAGCCCTACCCTCAGAGGAACCTCACCCCAGACCAAAGGATTTACAACTACCGGTTGTCCAGAGCTCGCAGAGTTGTGGAGAATGCCTTCGGGATAATGGCCAACCGGTTCCGGATATTCCTGACGTCCATAAACCTGGCACTGTACAAAGTGGATAATGTGGTCTTGTGTTGCTGCATTTTGCACAACTTCCTACGCAGGAATGCACAAAATTATGTATTGCAGCAACTGGATACTGACCCTGCTATGCCAGGTACAAGTGGAGAGGCCCAACCTTCTAACCAAGTGGAGTCCATGACGTCAATGGAAGTTGGACGGTCAGCATTGGCATCACACAGGGCCCGTCAGATCCGCCAGGAATATCTGGACTATTTCGTGGGGAGAGGAGCTGTGTCCTGGCAGCAATCACTGTCACACACCCATTAATCTTGTTAAAGATTGGACACACAAGATAAATGTCAGAGATATATTATTTTTCAACACATTAAACAAAAATTGCAATGATTCTGTATTGTGGATTATAATCATTTGGGCACATATGCCAAACACAATTATTTGGGTTAATCATGTGTTATATATGTGTGACTTTGGAAGGGTTAATACATTCATCAGTGTGTTTCTTGACTGTAGTCTCTCACCAGCTGATCCAAAGTGATGATGGCCATGTGTTATTTTTTAGCCAGTGGTGTAAATACAAGGGCCTTCTGCACCCCACAAAATGTACACAAACCCTGTCACATTGAGAACTAGGTCACACCCAAGGTTCATCTAATGTCACCTTACATTGGTGTTCATTGTCCAGAAGTTGCCCATACTATATATTTCATATAATACATTAGGGTATTAACAAAGTACCTACACCTGTTATGTTGTGTTCATTTATGACATCCTTCTCACTGCCCACCAATGTTAGGATATGTCAGTGTTATGTGAAACTTGATCATTGTTCATCTCAAAGTGTTATATATATAGGTAATGGAAAGTGAACTAGAGCAACGAACAAGCAATACACTATAGATTACACTGATCTCCCTACACTGATTGCTACTGGCAATATCAATGCCATATTGAATCCTAGGACTGCTAGTACCTTGAGTGTTGAGTCACACTTATGCGATGCGGGAAGTCTGCGACTTTGCAGCCTTCCAGCATTGCATAAGGGTGACCCGCCACTTACTTTTTCCACAGGATTGTATTCCACAAGTGTTAAGCACTGTGCGATCCAATCCAGATACATCAGAAATAAAGGGTCATGTGCGACTTGTATGCGTGCTCAGTGCGAATGTAGCCATACAAAGTGTATGTCTCAATTCACACTGCACATCTGATGGCATGTAATATCGTAGCGCACTGCTCCTTTATTACATGCGATCAGATGTTCATGCGAAAATCAGCTATACAGTTTGTATGGCTCAATTCGCACTGCACTCGCACAAAAGTCGCACATGATGCATTTATTCAGCCGCATCAGGATAGGATCGCACAATCGTTCAAACTTGTGTGATCCGATCCTGTGTGAAATGTCAGATCGCACTGTGATATGCGTTAAAACTGGGGGTATCTTTAACATTTCATTGACACCTCCAGCAACTCGCATATGGCAGTGACCAAAATGCTTTCATTAACATGTAAATATGGGAATAGGACAGCCATCATACATTTAGTGCTTCTTTACACAGCTTTAGACCTCGACCCCCCAACGAAAGTCTAATAAAGAATTGAACACACATTGTTGAATGTAAAAACGTTTTAGTATCAAACATTCACAGGGTTAGGGTTAGGGTTAGGGTTAGGGTTAGGGTTAGGGTTAGGGTTAGGGTGTTGTAAAGTGCTTTTCCCAAACTTGGGTACACTCTTTAACATCTGAGTGTAATTAAAATGCCCTAAAACATTCTAAAAAAATTGTAACATCAGGAACATCCCAATACAAACATTAAAAACCTAGTAAAATTGTGGCTTAAAATTTGCCAATCATGTCCACAAAATTGCGCATTTTGATTTGTAATGCCGTTGCAGTCTCCTTTATTTGTTCCAGGTCTGCGCAGCATTGGAGAGCCTCACGGGTCAATTTGGCTAATGTGCAACTATGTAAAACATGGTCTGTAAAAATTAAAAAAAAATGAGTCAATGTGAATCACCTACATGAGGTCATAATAATAGAGAAACATTTGGTGTCCAGGTAATCTTAAATTCCTCTCGAGTTAATACCTACCCTGTTCTTATGCTCTTTTGCCCTAGGCTCTTCTTCTTCCTCCTGTCCTCCTCCGATGCTGTTGCTGATGATTCTGCCGGTCTCCTGAGCTTACTATATATTCATTAGGGGTGTGAACGCATGATGACGTCATTGTGAGGGCATGGTTGTAATGTATATATATTAAGATGCAGAGACCAGAGACGGGCAGAATGCACGGCAACAGCATTGGAGGAGGACAGGAGGAAGAAGAAGAGCCTAGGGCAAAAGAGCAGACAACATAAGAGCAGAAGATTGGACAGCAGAAGAGTGGAGAGGAGAAGATCCAAAGAGCAGAGTGGAGAAGACCGGATGAAGATATTTAAGAACATTTCATAAACGTCTCCTGTCGTTATTCACATACACTTCCATTTATGTGGTTAATGTGTAGGGGTACTATGTACCCCATACCCATTCACATAGTGATTGGGGTCTGGGATCTGGGGGCCACCCTTTGTTAAAGGTTGCTTCCAAAGTCCTAGGAACCCCCTGGCCGCATGACCCCCCAAAACCACCAGACAGGGTTGTGGGGATGAGGCTCTTGTCCTCCTCTACATGGGAGTAAGGTGCTTTTGGGTGTGCGGTGCAGAGGCCCCCTGGCCCAAAGCAACAAAACCCCCCCATGTTGAGGGCATGTGTCCTGCTGTGGTCCAGGGGGTGTTTGGTCCGCTTGCTCGTTCTCTTTCCTGGCCTGACAAGCTGCATGCTTGTATAAGGGTCTGGTAGGGGTTTTGGGGGTAACCCACGCTGTCTTTTTGTTGTGGGCATACCCTCAAACTCAATACCACACACAAAAGGCCTGGTTGTGAACTTGGGGGGACACCCACGGTGGGTTGTTCAATTTTTGGGTGTAGTTCCCCCTCAAAAATCTTCACAACGCAAGTGGCCCCGCAAGTCAGAGCATCCTGATCCGACTTACGGTGCGACTTCCATTCAAATAAAGAGGCTCCCATAGGGAACTAGTGTTGTAAATTGGAGGCTAAAAATAACACTGATAAAAATCATTCTGAAAAAACCTACGTGGGCACACAATTGGCTCTTGGACACTTGGTCCTGGTTCCTCCACAGTTTCGGAACTGGCTTCCATGCTGCTTGGCAAGTTGCCAGGAGATCGGGCTTCTGACCTGGCTGGGGATGCCACATCCTGGCATGATGCAACATCTGCAATGTAAATTTGTAAGGGAATACAAGAATATAAGGTTAAACAATCATTGCAAATACACATATTTCTATGATACCACTACACAAAAATCTGTGACTACCAACCTTCTTGTTGCTCTGGTGTCTCATCACTTGTTGGCTCCACCAGGATTATTTCTGGAATAATGTCTTCATCTACATAATACAAAACATTGGCCATATCATAAAAGTCACAAGAGGTACATTTGTTAGGACATGGTGCCCTGCTTGATAGCTCTTTTAGTAACAAATATGAAGACATGTACATGGTTATCTACGAAAAATATGGTACATTAATGTTTGACAGTGCATAGGAACCAATTACCTTTAGTGGAATCTGTGCCACCTTCTGTGCCCATGTCCTCATCTTGTTCCACAACTGCCGATGGAGCTGCCAAACCTCTCCTCCTCCTTTCCCATTGTTTGGCACGGAGTTTACGTTTTTCTCCTATTTAAAGGTTTGAATAATAATCTGTGATTAATAGGAATGTTTGCTGAGAAGATTCGTGCAGGAAAGAACGTTCGTTGCAACACAATACATATATTTTTAACTATGGCTTCCTGACTTTTAATGTCATATACTAAAACATCAACAATAGATCGATCAAATCACGACATGACAACTAAAATGAGTAATCTAACTTTTTACATAGACATTATAATCTAGACATGTTAATACAACATACACCAAATTATAAAAAACATATTGCATGATTAAAAAAATAAAGAAAAAATAAAACTTACTTTTTTTCAAAATCCGATGGATTTGGGAAAGCTGATCCTGCTCACGGTGTTTGAGGTCAGACCACCGTTTCCGAATCTGATCTTTCGATCGCTCGACACCGAATTTTTTGACCAAACAGGCCACCACCTTGTCCATGATGCCATCTTTCCTGGCATTGGGCCGATCGTAATTTGCCAACTTTCCATCGTAATCCATTTTTTCTAAAATGGAGACCATCTCCACCATTTCTGGCTTTGACATGGGTGTAGCCCTTGATTTTCGGGTGGCCCAATCACTTCGGCCCCCACTAATTGAGCTCCCAGATTGTTGAGACATGGTTCCTAATTAAACAATGATTATTCCACTGCCTCAGGTGTGAGTGTCGCATGTAGGCCTGATCTTCGGCACGTACACACCCCTGCACAAGCCCGCCACTGGAGGAGGAGTTGACGCCTGCGCTGTATTTAAAGGACGCCAGATCGTTCGGCCGACGATTCGCTAGCGGACATATCGAGAGTTGGAGCACGATCGAGCGGCGAATCACGACTTTTCCCCACAAACAAAGGTACGACTCTTTTAATAGAAAGTGTGTGTTTTGGGCCCTATACAGCTTTTATTAGGAATATCTTTATTATGTGCCAAAATACATGCTATTTTAATATGTTTTGTGTTGTTTTGTGTCTTGCAGGCATATACTGTCCTGCAATATGGTGGACAATTTCACCACCCACAACTTTTTAATAAGTTTTATTGATGAGTTCAGGCAACTGCCCTGTTTGTGGCAAGTCAAGTCCGCAGATTATAAAAATCGAAAACTCAGAAAACAGGCCATGGAACATTTGGTGGCCTTCTACAAGCCCGTCTGTCCTGGGGCAAATTTTACTTATATCCGCAAAAAAATAAACAGTATTCGCACTGCCTACAGGCGGGAGTTAAAAAAAATAGAGGAGTCCACCCAGTCTGGAGCAGGGGCACGGAATGTATATGTACCACGGCTGTGGTACTTTGATAACATGCGGTTCCTGGCAGACACCATGGAATCCAGGCCGTCAATTTCAACACTGCCTTCTACTTCGGCAGAGGGCTCAGTGTCGGTAGATCCAAGCCAGGATGAGGATTTCCTGGAGGAGAGTTTTACTCAGGTATGGCATTTCACAATATATTGTCTGCTAAAATGTAATCATGTAACAAAATTATAAGCTAAACCATAATTGACCCTTTAGGTAAACGGGCATAGCAAGGGGTTGGCATGACAGGCAACCGCCAGGGGCGCAGGCCAAGGGGGGTGGGTCACAAAAACATTGGCATTGTTTTATTGTTTATTTTAACAATCCACTCAGCCTGCACACCCCAGAACCCCCAGTTTGCAGGCGGATTCATGCAGGTGTAAAACATTGAGAGCAGCTTCATGCAGGTGTAAAACATTGAGAGCTGCTTCATGCAGGTGTAAAACATTGAGAGCAGCTGAGCCAAAAGACCAGGAGACTGAGACTGCCTCTCACTGCATCCCCAGCACCCCTCCGGTCTTACAAACACTGCTGCATCCCCAGCACACCTCTGGTCCTAAGAAACACTGCTGTAGCCTCAGCATTCCTCTGGCTCAACCTTTTTTAATACAAAACTAACAGCTCCTGCAAATGATCCATCCATCCTTGCTTCCATGTCTCTGGTCTCTCACTCTGGGTCAGCAAGGCAGGTGGCTTCCTTATTCATGTTTCCCTGCACTGCTTCACCCTCAATGCCCTACATCAAGTCCTCTGCAAGTTCAGGCCCCTCTCTCTCTGCAACCCCCTCCTCTCTCTCTCACACCCCCTCTTTCTCTCCCTCTCTCTATCTCTCAACCCTCTCTTTCTTTTTCACACCTGAGACAATGATTGCCCACTAGAGAGCTCTACACTGGGCAAACAAGGGGCAAATTAGAAACTTTTAATGCCCTTTAATTTTTTTTTGGGGGGGTGGGTTACAGTTTTACATTGATCTTGGGGGGGGGGGGTTGTTGCCAAATACAGCTCCTCAACAAGGGCACTGGAGACCCTAGATATGCCACTGTATGTAAAGTCTGCTATTTGTTCACAATAATATAACAAACATGCATTTTTATATACACTATAACATTCTAATCAATTGTTCATTTCATCAACAGGGAAGTGTCACTGAGGAGGAGCCAGGTTGCAGCCAGGAGCCTGGGGAGCCTGTGGAGCCTGAGGAGCCTGCGGAACTCTTTCCACCACCACCTCCTCCTGCCAAACGGAGGCAAAAGAGGAAGCACGTGGATGACATCACCGACGAGTTTATCCAGGAGGCCACCATAGCCCTACGTCGGAAACCGGAGGCCAATGAGTCCTTCGGGAATATGACTGCCAAAATCCTGGATAAGGTGGACCTCAGGCAGTGTCAGTATGCCAGAAAAATTATTCTGGATGTGCTGCAAAACGCTGAAAACGGCATACTTACTGAGCACAGCCACGCATGCCAGGAGCACCCGTGCCCTCCACCTCCACCTCCACCTCCACCTCCACAACACCCACCACCTCGCCAAATGCCACATGGCCAGTGGCAATATGGCCAGCAGGATCCAAACCTGCCCTCATGGCAACCTGATTACAGTTACCAGCAACTTTAATTTGTGTAACCCCCTATTATTTATTTTACCCCTGTTTGCCAGTTTCTAGTTTAATTTTGTCCAAATGGACCTTTTTTATGTTTAGTTTATTATACGGAAAGTATTGATGTTTGCTTTGTTTTTTTTTTGCTGAGATCCAAAAAATAAAGAAAATTTAAAATAAAAAATGGCCTATCTGAATTTGTTAACATGTTTAATATTGTGCATAACCTGAAAAATATGTTTTAGACATTAATTCATAAAAGAATAAAGGGTCATATCAATAGTTAGATCTTTGGTGTGAAAATACAAAAATAATGGTGAAGAGTTCAAATTATTTAATTCTAAAATTTGATAGAACAGATAGAATAGACAAACATTATCTTCATCATAACAGAACACATGCCTTTTTATTAGAAAAGTATGGCATTATGAGCAGCATCTTCCTTCTTCTCACATTTATCAAGATGAGCATGTGCTCCGCATTTCACCTATTTCTTGGACTTCCGCGAGCCGAAAGTTCTTTCTGAATAAAATGTTGAGTTTACTAGAGAAAATTCTTCCGGGAACTCATTTGGTTTGATCATGCGTGTTGGGATTTGTAGCTGTGTGTCGGCAGAATTGTGTACTGACAGGCGAACAATCGTCCGTTCTGGTGTCGGCATACAAATATTTTCATGTTTGCAAGAAAGACTTTTGTCCGCGGATTGTGCGCAGACATCTGTCGGAGGCACCATACTAACACGCGTACAATCGGCAGATCCTTCGTCCACCGACGTTTGTATGCCGACGATCGGTACGTGTGTACGGGCCTTAAGAGTTGTTGGAGACTGGGGACATGCTTCAGGAGACAGTCATAGACTTGAGACATATTACATGAGGCTGCTGGAAATCTCCACTATAACAGGGCAATAGAGAAACACAGATTAATGTTGCAGGGGCTCAGAAGGCCACACAAGAAGTGCCAATGAGCCATAGGTTGGGCACCAAGGATTTGGACCATCAGGAGCCCTGGAGCAGAGCTTATGTATCCAATAGACCTCCAACTTAAGGAGTTTAAAAACTGAAAAAAGCACACAGGAGGGTGCAAACAGCTTGTACAATACCATAGACAAATTTATTGAATCCACCAAGAAAAAAGGGTACTCGGAAGTGGATAAGAACAACAAGCAGAAAACTAGTGTACTTGGCTGATGCCTTTCGGGGGACAAGCCCCTGCCTCAGAGCTAATAGTTAGCTCTGAGGAAGGAGGCTTGTCCCCCGAAATGCACGGCGTCCAATCGTTTGGCCTTAGGATGGGTTACACCACATTCGGCTGAAGTACACTAGTTTTATGCATGTAGTTCTTATCCGCTTATGAGTATCCTTTTGTCTTGGTGGATTCAATAAATCTGTCTATGGTAATGTATGAGATGTTTGCACCCTCCTCTGTTCTTTTTGCAGTTTTTTGAAGATTTCTCTGTCTGAGGAGGGCTGCACCCCTAAGAGGCATTGTGGAGTGAACCCTGGATTGAGCGTTGGAATGTTTTTGGGTGAAACAAGGAGTTTACAACCTAAACCTGCACCTTTATCCCCCCCCATGAAAAACAAATGATGACATATTCCCTCCATGTTCCCTTCTTAAACTGTTTGGAGGCATTGAAGAGTTATGTATATTCTACATTTAGATCATTTCAATAATGTTAGACAGTGGGTCTACACTGTCTTTTTAATAACCCTCCTTCCTGTTTCAATGTCCTTCCGTCTCTATTGCTTCTCCCTAGTTTGCCTGTAATTTCATGCCTATTAAGGCATGATTTTTTGTTTTTGCTAATTGTCTAATTATTTCTTGTTCCTAATTAGTGATCGGAGACAGTCCTTTAAGTAAATGAGCATGAGATACTTAAGCACCTGTGAGACACTAAAGTCTAATTAACTAAGCAGATAGAACATATTTGTTGATCGGTGTAAAATGTTTTTTTTTCCCACATATTGCTAAAATCACCACATAATAATGACAGTAGCACTGTGACAATGTTGCATATTTCGTTTAAAAAAAAATGTTGCATATTTGGTTTTAAAAAAGCAAAAAAAAAAGCATTTATGTTTGACATTTCAGTAGTGCTATCATAATTCCAGTCCTTTACTCTTCATGCAAAATGAGAAAGGTACGGTAATTTATTTTAAATGACATCATTTAGTTTAAGACCATGCCATTTAAAATCCATACAGACATGAAATTGGAAATATTGTGCCTTGTAAGACAAAAAAAATACTTCATGCAACTGTAATTTCCTAGAATTGTAAAGATAACAGTTCTGTTATTGTGTAGTAATCCTTTGAGACCTGCAAGTATTTGTTGTGTTCAAATCCTAGGTCCCTGTGGTCCCTAGGCATGTACATAGCATCAAGCTGACGCCAAGCCCCTGCTCCTTGCCATTCAGCTGCCAATGGCTAGAGCCTCTACTGGTCACTGGGAATCTGGCATTTGACAGTTGACAGGTTGGGCTGACTAATACCAGAGGGAGACTGGCTAAATGTCTACTTCTAATGGAGGTTGAGTCCCCATGCACAAACTTGACCTGGTACCCAAGAGGGTTAAATTGGGACAGGGTTATTTATTTGAAGGCTAAATTGGGACAGGGTTATTTATTTGAAGGCTAACATAAAACAGGTACTTGCAAGCACTACAAGGTACTCACACTTAGTAGTACTCTTACCTTAACCACTTCTGGACCAGAAGATTTTACCCCTAATGACCAGATAATTTTTTGCAATTCAGTACTGCGTTACTTTAACACACAACTGCGCGGTCGTGTGATGCTGTGCCCAAATACATGGTGCCTTTATTCCTCCACAAATAGAGTTTTCTTTTGGTGGTATTTGATCACCTGTGCGATTTTTTTAAATGTTTGCGCAAACAAAAAAAGAGCGACAATTCTGGAAAAAAAAAACTATATTTTTCACTTTCTGCTATATAACATTCCCAATAAAAATTTTTTTAAAAATCTATTTTTTTCATCATTTTAGGCCAATATGTATTCTGCTACATATTTTTGGTAAAAAAAACAAACAAACAAACGTATTTTGTTTGGTTTGCGCAAAAGTCATTGCGTCTAAAAACTAGGGGAAAGATTTATGTAATTGTTATTTATTTATTTATTTTTTTACTAGTAATGGAGGCGATCAGTGATTTTTAACGGGACTGCGACATTACGGCGGACAGATCGGACCCCTAACTGACATTTTTGACACTTTTGGGGGGATCGATGACATTACTACAGAAATAAGTGCTAAAAATATGCACTGTTACTGTAATAATGACACTGACAGGGAAGGGGTTAACCCAGGGCGATCAAAGGGTTAAATGTAAGCCTATGGGGTGCTTTCTAACTTTGAGGGGGATGGGCTTGTGAAATCAACACAGAGACCTGTGTTCCTAAATAGGAGGAACACAGGGACTCTGTGTTGATAGCTGAGAGAACAACGGGCTGCTGTGTTTACAACAGCAGACTGCCGTTCTCTCTTCACGGGGAGCGAATTCAGGTGCCAGGCGGCAAATGCGGCCGCTGGCCCCGTGGATTGGCTTCCCCGCTGGAGAGTGTGCGCTGTTCCTGTACCTGTATCTACCATCGTATGTGAAAGACATACATCATGTGGTGTGAGTCCCTTGGGGTTCATCCTCGCTCCTTCACAGGGGTTGAACAGAAATTGGCCTTGAGTACCATCAAAGGCCAGGTGTCGGCTTTGACGGTCTTCTTTCAGCGACCCTTGGGCACACACTCCCTGGTGCATAATTCAGGGTGTTCACCATTTGGTTCCTTCAGTGCGGTGTCAGTTGCCGCCTTGGTGCTTTCGGTCCTCCAGAAGTTTACCTTTGAGATTCTTCGGGAGATTCCCTTGTTTCAGCTGTCTCAGAAGGTGGGAATGAAGACATTGTGTTGACTGGCGGCGTTATCCTGTCATTCACCTTGGTGGTTCACAGAGATAAGGTGGTTCTTCGCCCCTGTCCATCATTCCTTCTAAAGTTTGTCTCTGATTTCCATTTGAATGAAGACATTGTGTTGCCAAACATCCCACGGAAATTGCCTTGCATGCCTTGGATGTGGTTCGGGCAATTAGGGTGTACCTGGTAGCTATGGAGTCTTAGGAAGCCAGACTCACTATTTGTGCTTACGAATGGGTCTTGAACAGGGTTGTCCACTTCCTCTGCGACCATTCCTAGATAGATCAGACAGACGGTGATTCAAGCCTATTCCATCGGGGGTCAAGTTCCTCTTTTTCATATCAAGGCGCACTCTACTTGGGCGCTCAGTGCCTCCTGAGCCTTCTGTCATCAGGCGTCAGTGACGCATATTTGCAAGGCGGCCACCTAGTCATCGGTGCACACTTTTTTACAAAGTTTTTCAAAGTGGATGTGTTGGCATCTGCAGATGCCTCCTTGGCCGCAAGGTTTTGCAGGCTGCTGTTTAGAAGACTTGATCCTCTTTGGGAGAGTATTGTTTTTTTCAGGTGGGCTCCAGCTGTTTTGGTTGAGCCCCTGTTGCCTGGTTGGCTACTGTTTTTTAGCCTTGGGAATTTTTTTGCTGTTCTGCCTAGTGTCCTACTCCTGTAGGGGGCAGTATAACCCAATGGTTAAGAATATCAGGAGCTGTGTCCGCAAATAAACATCAGAGAAATGGGTTTTACGGCAAGTCAAAAATCCAATTTTTTTGACAACTCCAATATAGGCTTTCTTGAAAACTCACATTTCAAGTTGTCAGTGCTACCTGTTCACTAAATTTCAAAGGACTACATATTCCATGGTACCTTGCTGTCTGCAAGCAATCATTCCTGTACTGACTTCACCTCCTGAAACTCCTCCTCTGGTGCTCAATAGTTCAGAAGACAGGCTCTAGAAAATATGTGACACAACAATGCCTATAAATATCAATCATGGTGAATACATGTCAAACAATTTAAGGACGCAAATGCGTAGGGATCTTTAGTTTACAAACTTTATTCAGATTAATAGTAGGCTAGAAGTAAATTAAATGGAATGTGAAAATGAATATATGATTTTACAACTTGACCATAGATACACTTAATTTAGTTTTACATGCCTTCCCAGTGGTGAATAAATCAGAAGAGATATATATCCCTCTGCCTCCTAGCAATGAGAAGATACCCCTGAATATTTAGTCTGTAGAAATCAAAGGTGCACGAGCAGTGCTGGGCTTAACAGTAACAGAAAGCCTAGCATATAATGTAAGCTATATGCCATTACATAAATTTATTTCAAAACTAAAGGTTTTTGTGTTTGCTCATAGGGAGATCTTACTTCAGACCAAATGCATTGTGTCAACATACAGAATGAATATATTAGATATATACTGTGCAATACCTTTAGGTAGGTGTGAATGAAAGAATGCTTTCAAAATTATATTCTTTAGTTATTTATTTTTATCAATTTACAAAATTCAAAGTGAGCAAATAGAAAAAAAATCCAATCAATATTTGATGTAACTTCCCTTAAGCTTCAAACCAGCATCAATTCTTACACTTGCACACTTTGTACACTTGCACAAAGTCAGGGATTTTGTAGGATTAGAGTCAGGGGTATGATTAACAATTATACCAAGCAGGTGCCAATGATCATCAATATATTATGTAGGTTGAAACCATCATTAACTGAAACATAAATAGCTGGGTAGGACATTTAAACCTGGGTGAGGAACAGCCAAATTCTGCTACTAAGGTGAGGTTGTCGAAGAAAGTTTCATGTCACAGGTCATACACCATGGCAAGACAGAGCACAGCAACAACACAAAAGGTAGTTATACTGTAGTCAAAAATTTAAAATATTTGGCTATAGCAGGAGCTCGTTGAATAATTAAAAAAAGGTACAATAATGAGTGTCTGCAGGCAACAGTGAAGCATGGTGGAGGTTCCTTGCAAGTTTGGGGCTGTAGTTCTGCAATTGGAGTTGGAGGTTTAATCAGAATCAATAGTGTCTTTAATGCTGAGAAATACAATTGGATACTTATCCATCATGTCATACCATTAGGGAGGTGTGTAATTGGCCCAAAAATTATTCTGCAGCAGGACAACACCAAATATGAAGAGACAGAAGGATTTGGGGCAGCCTACATCCACAGAAGGTCTGTGGTTAGGTCTCCAAGATGTTTGGAACAACCTACCTGCCGAGTTCCTTCAAAAACCGTGTGCAAATGTACCTAGAAGAATTGATGCTGTTTTGAAGGTAAAGTATGGTCACACGAATTATTGATTTGATTTGGATTTCTCTTCTGTTTATTTACTTTCCATTTTTGGAATAATAAAAATAAACCATTAAGTCCCCGTTCACACTAAGGCGACCTGTGAGGCGACCTGGTCGCCTCACAGGTTGCCGTAGGTCGCCTCCCATAGGGAAGCTGAGGACCCGTTCTAATAGGAGTGACACAAGTCGCTCCGACTTAGAAAAAGGGTCCGGGGGTTCTTGGGGCGACCAGGAGGCGTTATGAAGTCCGTGGCGGCCGCTCCGAGGTCGCGGCGCGCTGCTCGCACCGCGACCTCGGAGGTCGCGGTGCGAAGTAGCGTCGCTTGTATGTGAATGGGGCCTAACACTTCTATTTCTGAAAGAATTATTAATTTACAGTTTTTTATACAACTACCTAAAACTTTTGAACAGTACTATATGTACAGTGCTCAGCATAAATGAGTACAACCACTTTGAAAAGTAAGAAAATAATTAATCCAAATCTTATATCAAAATGAATTAATCAATATCTCAATGAACACAAGAACAATTTCCACATTTTTTATAAAACTGAGTTTTATAGTACATTTGTTTAGCTCATTACATGAAAGTCGGGTTAATAATAAATAAATAATAAACTTTGATTACAAAATCTTCAGTTTTACTTAAATTAGTTGATTCAAGAATGAATACACCCCACAACAAAAAGAACTTCATCTAGTATTTTGTATGAGCTCCATGATTTGTAAGGACAGCACCAAGTCTTCTAGGCATGGATTGAACAAGGTGGCAACATTATGCAACATCCAGCTCTCAAGATTTCTGCAGCCTAATTTCCGCTGGTTTGAAGCCAAAGGAGGGGAAGAGGAGAGCCAACCAGATTATCACACAGAGCGCGGATCGCCCGCTGTGACAGCTTTGATTTGAATTGCCTGGCGGCTGCTGTCACACTAAGTACCGCCTACTGGACTGGCTCCTTTGACAGATAACACACTGATCCAATGCCGGGACATGTGACGTCTTACATAGAAGCCAATCCAGGAGGCGGGAATTTGTGTGACTGTCACAGCGGGCAATCCCGGCTCTGTGTGATGATCCGGCTACCTCTCCTCTTCTTCTCCTCTCACTGATCCCCGTGTACTTGTCAGACTGGGCTAATGGGCACTGATAGGGCTGCATTGATGGGCACAGGTGAGACTGCATTGATGGGCACTGGTGAGACTGCATTGATGGGCACTGATGAGGATGCACTGATGGGCACTGATGAGGATGCGCTGATGGGCACTGATGAGGAGGTGCTGATGGGCACTGATGAGGATGCGCTGATGGGCACTGATGAGGCTGCGTTTAATGGGCACTGGTGAGGCTGCGCTGATGGGCACTGATCAGGTTGCATTGATGTGCACTGATCAGGCTGCATTGATGGGCACTGATGAGGCTGCATTGATGGGCAGTGATCAGGCTGCATTGATGGGCACTGATGAGCTTGCATTGATGGGCACTGATCAGGCTGCATTGATGGGCACTAGTGAGGCTGCACTGAAGAGCACTGATCAGGCTGCATTTATGGGCACTGGTGAGGCTACATTGATGGGCACTAATCAGGCTGAATTGCTGGGTACTGGTGAGGCTGCATTGATGGGCACTGATCAGGCTGCATTGATGGGCACTGGTGGGGCTGCATTGATGGGCACTAATTAGGCTGCATTGATGGGCACTTATAGGCTGCATTCATGGGCACTGATAAACACTGATAGGCTGCATTGATGTGCACTGAAGAGGCCGCACTGATGGGCACTGATAAAGTTGTTGGTAATAATTATTTTTGTAACTTAATCTTGCCTAAAACATTTAACAGTGTCATTTCATGATATAATTTATGAGGGGGTGTTTAGGGGCGGGGTGGGCAGGGGTTGGATGGGGAAACTAATGTGGAGTAACCTTTAAGGCCTGGCTAGTAGCTCAGGACTTTAAATTTTAAGCCCTGGAAACATCTATCTTTTTCCATTTTTTAAGAACGACCTCTTTTAGAGCCCGAATGAGGGATGGAGAATGATGCTCAACTTGTCTCTTCAGAATTCCCCATAGGTGTTTTAATGGGTTCAGATCAGGATACACACTTGGCCACTGAATCACTTTTACCCTGTTCTTCTTCAGAAATGTAAATGTGGCCTTAGATGTGTGTTTTGGATCCGTGTTATGTTGGAAAACTACATAGCAACCAAGGGCACGGAGTGATGGAAGCATATTCTATTTCAATATAGAGCAGTACATCTGTGAATTCATGATACCTTCGATAAAATGCCTCCAACCCCCCCCCCCCCCCCCCCCCACACACACACACACACACACACCAGCAGCACTCATGAAGCCCCACAAAAGGATGCTGCCACCATCATATTTCACTGTAGACACCATGCATTTTTCTTTGTACTCCCTTTTGCATCCCCATACAGTTTTGAATGAGTCCCAGTAGTCTTCTTTTTCTGCATTGGTCCTGGCAAATTGTAGGCAGGCTTTTTTTGTGCATGGGCTTAGGAGAGGCTTCCTTCATTCAACCCTTCTCATCAGAAGATGCTCCTGTCAAGGTGTTAACTTCCATGGACAACCTGGGCGTCACTGTGAGTTGGTTGGTTTTTTATCTTTGTTAAATTTTTGTATCACTTTTGCTACAGTATTCTCACTGATAGGAAAATCTTTGCTGATCTTCTTGTAGCCTTCATCTTTATTGTCTTAAGAAATTATTTTCTTTAGGCCTTGTAGCATTAGTCCTTGTGGCATTTCTCTTCCATGTGGTGCCATTGCTGACAGCATGAAATAAGAAGGGGTTTTCTTTGTTAGGAATGCCCTTTTATAATCAACTGTCTGCTGGACACCTGTTTAATGAATAATTAAAATCACCTGTAGTTAAATTCTTGTTAATTAGGATTTTGTGGTATAAAATTTAGCTTCAGTCCAGTAAAACCGGTTGCTCTGCCCGGTTAGTTTTGTGATGGGAGAGATGATGGCTAAAAATTATTTGATGAATTTTCAATAAGATTTTGCAAACCCCAGAAAGTGCTGTATCCCCTTTTTGTCTGTGGGTCAGTCCAAGATGGGGAGACTTTCTGGGGATCCATCTTTATACCCTCCGTGGAGATTATTAAGCCAAGTAATTGGATGCTTTTATGTTCAAATTCGCATTTCTCAGGTTTGGAATACAGACCATGCTGTCTGAGCCAGGTAAGCACACTCCTGACATGATCCCGATGAATCTCCAGAGAGGCAGAAAAGATCAGAATGTCATCTAGGTATACAATGACAAAAAGATCCAAATAGTCCCGGAAAATGTAATTGACAAAGTGTTGAAATGTAGCGGGAGCGTTACATAGTCCGAAGGGCATAACCATGTATTCAAAATGCCCGAATCCGGTGCGAAATACAGTCTTCCACTTGTCACCCTCCTGTATGCGGACCAAGTTGTATGCCCATCACAAAACCAATTTCGTGAAAATAGAAGGTGCTCTATGTCTTTGAAACAGTTCAGGCACCAGTGGTAAAAGATAACGGTTCTTGACCATAATCTTATTAAGTTTGCGGTAGTCAACACAACATCCCAGGGAGTGATCCTTATTTTCTACATAAAAAGACACCTGCCCCGGCAGGAGAAGTAGGGGGGAAAATAAAACCCTTTCGAAAGACTGTCATCAATGTACTCCTTTAGGACCACAAGTTCAAGTTCAGTTAGGAGGAAAATTCGCCCAAAGGGTATTTCAGCTCCAGGGAGTAGCTCAATCGGGCAGTCATAAGGTCTATGGAGAGGAAGAGTTTCTGTCCCCTTTTTGCTGAAAACATCCAGGAAGTCTTGGTATTCTGCAGGTACAGATGAACATGCCTCAGAATCAGAGTCCATACATAACAAAGACAGAGGGGGAGGTTTCTGCAGGCAGTGCTGTCAACAGTAGGCTGATTCAAACTTGAATACTCCTGTAGCCCAGTTAATGCAAGGGTTGTGCGCAGGGCCGGTTTTAGACAAAGTGTGGCCCTGGGCAAACCTATTTTTATATTCTACCAAAAATATAGGCGCCATATATGGTGATATGCTGCGCGGCACCCAATTGCACCAACCGGCAAGGGAAAGGGAAGAGAGGGGCTGTGTCCTTCCACAGGTACGCTAGGAATCTGTAAGATCGGTGCTATGGGCTCCTGACAGTGACGTGGCCCCTTTGTAAAATCTTTAAACACAAGGAACAAAAGTGCAATAATTTATAAACAAGTGCAATATAAATAATTCACAAACCAAGACCAGTGCATTACAAAAATCATACATAGACAAAACCAGAGCATTACAATAGTAAATTGCCAGGTCTAGGTGGGGTAGGGTTGCTACCTCACCCCTTTAATCCAGGACACATACGAATTACCAGTGGCGGCTGGTGCTCAAAATTTTTTTTTGGGGGGGGGGGGGGGGCCCAAACAGAAAAATGTAATAGGCATTGCTTTGCGGCAAAAAACGCTGTAAAAAATTGCGTGACTTAACAAACAATCATTAGGTTGGTTCAAGATTGACCAGCGTGTCCCCATTCACTGCACAGTGACCAGCATGTCCCCCATCAATGCACAGTGTCCACAATGCACAGTGACCAGCATGTCCCCCATCAATGCACAGTGACCAGCATGTCCCCATTCAATGCACAGTGACCAGCATGTCCCCATTCAATGCACAGTGTCCAGCATGTCCCCCATCAATGCACAGTGACCAGCATGTCCCCCATCAATGCACAGTGTCTAGCATGTCCCCCATCAATGCACAGTGTCCAGCATGTCCCCCATCAATGCACAGTGACCAGCATGTCCCCATTCAATGCACAGTGACCAGCATGTCCCCATTCAATGCACAGTGACCAGCATGTCCCCATTCAATGCACAGTGTCCAGCATGTCCCCCATCAATGCACAGTGACCAGCATGTCCCCCATCAATGCACAGTGTCCAGCATGTCCCCCATCAATGCACAGTGTCCAGCATGTCCCCCATCAATGCACAGTGTCCAGCATGTCCCGCATCAATGCACAGTGTCCAGCATGTCCCGCATCAATGCACAGTGTGAAGCATGTCCCGCATCAATGCACAGTGTGAAGCATGTCCCGCATCAATGCACAGTGTCCAGCATGTCCCCCACCAATGCACAGTGACCAGCATGTCCCCATTCAATGCACAGTGATCAGCATGTCCCCATTCAATGCACAGTGACCAGCATGTCCCCCACCAATGCACAGTGACCAGCATGTCCCCCACCAATGCACAGTGACCAGCATGTCCCCCACCAATGCACGGTGACCAGCATGTCCCCATTCAATGCACAGTGTCCAGCATGTCCCCATTCAATGCACAGTGTCCAGCATGTCCCCATTCAATGCACAGTGTCCAGCATGTTCCCCATCAATGCACAGTGTCCAGCATGTCCCCCATCAATGCACAGTGTCCAGCATGTCCCCATTCAATGCACAGTGACCAGCATGTCCCCATCAATGCACAGTGTCCAGCATGTCCCCCATCAATGCACAGTGTCCAGCATGTCCCCCATCAATGCACAGTGTCCAGCATGTCCCCCATCAATGCACAGTGTCCAGCATGTCCCCCATCAATGCACAGTGTCCAGCATGTTCCCCATCAATGCACAGTGTCCAGCATGTCCCCCATCAATGCACAGTGTCCAGCATGTCTCCCATCAATGCACAGTGTCCAGCATGTCCCCCATCAATGCACAGTGACCAGCATGTCCCCATTCAATGCACAGTGACCAGCATGTCCCCATTCAATGCACAGTGTCCAGCATGTCCCCCATCAATGCACAGTGACCAGCATGTCCCCCATCAATGCACAGTGTCTAGCATGTCCCCCATCAATGCACAGTGTCCAGCATGTCCCCCATCAATGCACAGTGACCAGCATGTCCCCATTCAATGCACAGTGACCAGCATGTCCCCATTCAATGCACAGTGACCAGCATGTCCCCATTCAATGCACAGTGTCCAGCATGTCCCCCATCAATGCACAGTGACCAGCATGTCCCCCATCAATGCACAGTGTCCAGCATGTCCCCCATCAATGCACAGTGTCCAGCATGTCCCCCATCAATGCACAGTGTCCAGCATGTCCCGCATCAATGCACAGTGTCCAGCATGTCCCGCATCAATGCACAGTGTGCAGCATGTCCCGCATCAATGCACAGTGTCCAGCATGTCCCCCACCAATGCACAGTGACCAGCATGTCCCCATTCAATGCACAGTGATCAGCATGTCCCCATTCAATGCACAGTGACCAGCATGTCCCCCACCAATGCACAGTGACCAGCATGTCCCCCACCAATGCACAGTGACCAGCATGTCCCCCACCAATGCACGGTGACCAGCATGTCCCCATTCAATGCACAGTGTCCAGCATGTCCCCATTCAATGCACAGTGTCCAGCATGTCCCCATTCAATGCACAGTGTCCAGCATGTCTCCCATCAATGCACAGTGTCCAGCATGTTCCCCATCAATGCACAGTGTCCAGCATGTCCCCCATCAATGCACAGTGTCCAGCATGTCCCCATTCAATGCACAGTGACCAGCATGTCCCCATCAATGCACAGTGTCCAGCATGTCCCCCATCAATGCACAGTGTCCAGCATGTCCCCCATCAATGCACAGTGTCCAGCATGTTCCCCATCAATGCACAGTGTCCAGCATGTCCCCCATCAATGCACAGTGTCCAGCATGTCCCCCATCAATGCACAGTGTCCAGCATGTTCCCCATCAATGCACAGTGTCCAGAATGTCCCCCATCAATGCACAGTGTCCAGCATGTCTCCCATCAATGCACAGTGTCCAGCATGTCCCCCATCAATGCACAGTGTCCAGCATGTCCCCCATCAATGCACAGTGTCCAGCATGTCCCCATTCAATGCACAGTGACCAGCATGTCCCCCACCAATGCACAGTGACCAGCATGTCCCCATTCAATGCACAGTGACCAGCATGTCCCCATCAATGCACAGTGTCCAGCATGTCCCCCATCAATGCACAGTGTCCAGCATGTTCCCCATCAATGCACAGTGTCCAGCATGTCCCTCATCAATGCACAGTGTCCAGCATGTCCCCATTCAATGCACAGTGTCCAGCATGTCTCCCATCAATGCACAGTGTCCAGCATGTCCCCCATCAATGCACAGTGTCCAGCATGTCCCCCATCAATGCACAGTGTCCAGCATGTCCCCCATCAATGCACAGTGTCCAGCATGTCCCCCATCAATGCACAGTGTCCAGCATGTTCCCCATCAATGCACAGTGTCCAGCATGTCCCCCATCAATGCACAGTGTCCAGCATGTCTCCCATCAATGCACAGTGTCCAGCATGTCCCCCACCAATGCATAGTGACCAGCATGTCCCCATTCAATGCACAGTGATCAGCATGTCCCCATTCAATGCACAGTGACCAGCATGTCCCCCACCAATGCACAGTGACCAGCATGTCCCCCACCAATGCACAGTGACCAGCATGTCCCCCACCAATGCACGGTGACCAGCATGTCCCCATTCAATGCACAGTGACCAGCATGTCCCCATTCAATGCACAGTGTCCAGCATGTCTCCCATCAATGCACAGTGTCCAGCATGTTCCCCATCAATGCACAGTGTCCAGCATGTCCCCCATCAATGCACAGTGTCCAGCATGTCCCCATTCAATGCACAGTGACCAGCATGTCCCCATCAATGCACAGTGTCCAGCATGTCCCCCATCAATGCACAGTGTCCAGCATGTCCCCCATCAATGCACAGTGTCCAGCATGTCCCCCATCAATGCACAGTGTCCAGCATGTCCCCCATCAATGCACAGTGTCCAGCATGTCCCCCATCAATGCACAGTGTCCAGCATGTTCCCCATCAATGCACAGTGTCCAGCATGTCCCCCATCAATGCACAGTGTCCAGCATGTCTCCCATCAATGCACAGTGTCCAGCATGTCCCCCATCAATGCACAGTGTCCAGCATGTCCCCCACCAATGCACAGTGTCCAGCATGTCCCCATTCAATGCACAGTGACCAGCATGTCCCCGGCGCCGCCTGCTGCCTCTTCTCTGACGGCGTACGGGAAGGTGTGGTGAATTTGGTGGGGGGGATCACATATTAGGGTGGGGGTGTCAGTGGTGAATTGTGTGGTTTTGGGGGGGGGGGCTACACCGCCACTGTATCATACCCCCCCCCCGCACACAATTCACCACTGATCTCCTCACCAAATTCACCACTACTGTGTCATTCCCTCCGAATGACACAGCAGTGGTGAATTTGGTGAGATTACATATTGGTGGGGGTGTCAGTGGTAAATTGTGTGGTGGTGGGGGGGGAATGACACAGCGGTGGTGAATTTTGTGGGGAAATCACATATTGGTAGGGGGTTTGTGCAACAGACAGACCCCCTACCAATATGTGATTTCCCCACAAAATTCACCACGGCTGTGTCATTCCCACCCCTACACCACCACTGACACCCCCACCAATATGTGATCATGTCCCCCAAATTCCCCACTGCTGTGTCATACCCCCCACACCACCACCAATATGTGATGTCCCCCAAGTTCACCACTGCTGTGTCGTCGTCCCCCCACCACACAATTCACCACTGACACCCCCACCAATATGTGATCTCCCCCAAGTTCACCACTGGCACTATGGTGAATTTAGGGGAGATCACATGTTGGTGGGGGTGTCAGTGGATGTGGTAGTTAGCTGGGCTTGCTTATTATCTACTCACTGACCTCTGTCACCACTTATGAGGACACCATAGAAAGGCAGCGCCGCCGGGCCCCTCCTCCCACAGATGCAGCGCTGAGGCGACCGCTCAGTCCGCCCCTGGAGCCCGCTGGCCGCTGCTGACAGTGGCCTGGGGCCCCTGGACATTCGGGGGCCCTGGGCAGTTGCCCAGTTTGCCCCCCCTAACGCCGGCCCTGGTTGTGCGCCTGTAGCGTTGGCATGCCCAGTATGATGGGAAGCAATAACATTCAAGCGCAACAGTCCTTTGTGGTTAATGGCTATAGTAGCAGGTATTGGAACAGTCTTTTGGATGACAAGCCCAGATTTGATGAAAGATCCATCAGCTAGGTGAACTGAAAATTTCTGAGTCTTGGGTACCAAAGGTATCTGATGCTGATCAGCAAATGATAGGTCAATAAAGCAGCTGCAGGCTCCCAAGTCAATTATGGCCAATAACTGGATAACTCTTTCTGGAAGCTGCAATGAAATGGAAAGAGCTAGGCGAGTAGAGTGACTTGACAGGGGGGGGCTGATTAGCAGAAGAAATAGACAGACACTTATTGAGCTGGGCTGGACAGGCCCTCACATAATGGCCCGGTTCCCCACAGTACAGGCATAAATGATTCCAGCGACGGTGCTGACGTTCTTCGGGTGAGAGTGAGGGACAAAGCAGACCAAGCTATATGGGTTCAGGAGCATCAGAGGCAGGTTCTGTTGGGACTGGAGGAGCTGGGTTCGGTGTAGTGACTATCCATGGTAGCATCCATACAGGGCGAGACAGGCAGGTAGATCTCAGCCATCGGTCAATCTGAATGGCTAGACTGATTAAAGCTTCCAGAGAGTTAGGAACTCGAACCCGGGCCAACTCATCGTTCAAGGGCTCTGAAAGGCCCAAACGGAACTGATATGAATGGAGAGCAGCGTTGTTCCAGTTGGTATCAGCACTCCATCGTCTTAAGTCTGTTACATACTGTAGTCCTCGGCCGCTCTGCGGCCTTGTTGGAGTGCATGGAGAGCTGCCTCTGCCTCATAGAGCTGTGCCATAGTATTGAGCAATGTAGATAGGGTAGACAGTGCAGAATTATTTTGTTCCAGTAAGCGATGGGCCCATGACTGGGGTTCTCCTTGTAGCAGGGAGATGACAAATCCCACCTTAGTGGATTCCAGTGAAAAGGTGCGAGATTGTAGTGCAAAATACAGTTCACAGGCATTACAGAAGGTTCTGAATTTGATGTGGTCTCCTGCAAATCTTTCAAGAGTAGGAACTCTAGGTTCAGGTGGTAGCATCACAACAGCGGGTGCTGCAGGTGCTGCAGCTGAAGTGATTTGTGAAAAAGCGGCATCAGGTGAAGCAGCAGGTGGTAACAAATCCTGGACATGTTCCTCAAGTCCTGTGTAACCCTCCTGCAGGTTCTTGATGGCTTGTGTGATAGCTGCCAGATGTTGGTACAGTTCATCTAGGGGAGAATTTCTTTGTTTGGCGTTAAAACATGGATGTCTTGTACTATCACGTACCTGGTGGAAGAGCCTGATATGATGAGGAAGACCTCTCTTACTCCTCTGACTCTGGGTCCCTGATAGAGCAAACAGTCGTGCCACTCTGCGCAGGAGTGCAGAGTGGCACGAGTGCCTATTGATCCCACTAGCAGCCGGGTTGGACGGACTCTTGGGACCAAGCAGGGGGAGACTGTCAGTGGACCGCAGCAGAGCAGGAGTGCCATATGGATGCCAGTCAGCAGGAGACTGGAGCAGGGTGAGATTGTCAGTAGATTGCAGCGTAGCAGGAAATGTTGGATGGACACCAGTGGAACATAGGCAGGGGCTTGCATCAGGCAGTCTAGCAGCAGTAGAGACAGAAACAGTCAGACGAAACCAGGTCATACACAGGCAGACGGATCAGGTGCAGATGTGTCGGCAGAAGCGTGGTCAAAGGCAAGCCGGGGTCAATGCAGGCAGAGTTCAGGAGAAGTCAAGACAAGGTAGGTAGGTAACAATAGTCAGATGCAGGGTAACAGGTTGTAGGTATGCACGGGAACGCTGTAGACAAGACAGCACTGAAACACAACACAGGCTCAGTTTAAATAGCCCGGTTGCATGCACGTGAGCAACAGACATTAATACATGCGCGAGCACTTGCATAATTTCTTTGAGCTCGAACAGAAATACGAGTTAGCCTGTGTCTATGCACAGGAAGCTATCTAGAAAATCCATTCTGTCTGCTGGAACTCCTTCCGCTGAGCACTGTGTGTGTGTGTGTGTGTGTATATATATATATATATATATATATACTGTATATATACAGTATCTCAAAAAAGTGAGTACACCCCTCACATTTTTGTCAATATTTTAGTAAATCTTTGCTATGTGCTAATGCATGTTTGCTTGTTTATTATGTATTCGGTCTGACCAGACTTCTGAGGTTGAGCATCCCCCCCCCCCCCCCACACACCTGTACTCTATCAGAGTCCACCATCAAGTAGATATAGGAGAAGTCCTTTGTAGTGCATTAGCACATCCATCCCAGCAAGGAGTGTTGTCTCCAAGGGTTGGAGAGGCTGGATTCACCCCTTTTTTATGGATAGTGTAGGACCCACTGATAATGGGGTACTTTGACGCAGTGGTGGGCTTGAGCACGATATGGCCATATGGTGGGACTAAATCCCCATTTTTATTTATGGATTGTCTCCATATTTAATAGTCATTTCTTTTGCATGGTTGCGCTATTCTTTTTTAATATACATGTTGCTTGGTCCATAGCTGCACCGGCTTTAGATATACATGTTCAGGGTTTGCTCCCCCAATTTTTTGCTTGTTTATTAAGGACATGGATTACTGGAACCATGTCCTGTGGTCTGATGACACCAAGGTAAACTTGTTTGGTTCAGATGTTGTCAAGCGTGTGTGGCGGCAACCAGGTGAGTACAAAGACAAGTGTGTCTTGTCTACAGTCAAGCAAGGTAGTGGGAGTGTCATGGTCTGGCACTAGGGAGCTACAGTTTATTGAGGTAACCATGAATGCCAACATGTGACATACTGAAGCAGAGCATGATCCCCTCCCTTCAAAGATTGGGCCGCAGGGCAGTATTCCAACATGATAACGACCCCAAACACACCTCCAAGACAACCACTGCCTTGCTAAAGAAGCTGAGGATAAAGGTGATGGACTGCCCAAGCATGTCTCCACACCTAAACCCTATTGAGCATCTGTGGGGCATGCTCAAACGGACAGTGGAGGAGCACAAGGTCTCTAACATCCACGAGCTCCGTGATGTTGTCATGGAGGAGTGGAAGAGGACTTCAGTGGCGACCTGTGAAGCTCTGGTGAACTCCATGCCCAAGAGGGATAATGCAGTGCTGGAAAATAATGGTGGCCACACAAATTATTGACACTTTGAGCCCAATTTGGACATTTTCACTTAGGGGTGTACTCACTTTTTTTGCCAGCGGTTTAGACATTAATTGCTGTGTGTTGAGTTATTTTGAGGGGGGACAGGAAATTTACACTGTTATACAAGCTGTACACTCACTACTACATTTCTTCAGTGTTGTCACATGAAAAGATATAATAAAATATTTTAAAAATGTAAGGGGTGTACTCACTTTTGTGAGATACTGTATATACACAGCTGGTAAAATAAGTATTTTACACGTCACCATTTTTCTAGGTAAATATATTTCTGAAGGAGCTGTTGACATTAAATGTTCACCACGTCAGTAACAACGCATGTCATTCATATGTACAAAGAAACAACAACAAAAAAAAAGTTCAGAAATTAAGTTATGTGTAATAAAATGGAATGACACAGGGAAAAATTATTGAACATGCTAACTGAAATGTATTTAATACTTCCTACAAAATCCTTTGTTGGCAATGACAGCTTCAAGATACCTCCTGTATGGAGAAACTAGTCGCATGCATTGCTCAGGTGCGATTTTGGACTATTCTTCCACACAAATGGTCTTCAAATCTTGAAGATTCCGTGGGCCTCTTCTATGAACTCTGGTCTTTAGTTCTATCCAAAGATTTTCTATTGGATTAAATTCAGGTGATTGGCAGGGCCATGCTAGCAGCTTTATTTTCTTTCTTTGAAACCAATTAAGAGTTTCCTTGTGTTTGGGATCATTGTCTTGCTAAAATGTCCACCCTTGTTTCATCTTCATAATCCTGGTAGATGGCAGCAGATTTTTATCAAGAATGTCTTGGTACATTTTTCCATTCATCCTTCCTTTAATGTTATGAAGTTTTCCAGTACTGTATGCTGAAAAACAGCCCCACGCCATGATGCTTCCCCCTCTAAACTTCACTGTTGTTATGGTGTTTTTAGGGTGATGTGCAGTGCCATTTGAACTCCAAACATGGTGTTTATTATGGCATCCAAATAGTTAAATTTCGGTCTCAACTGACCAGACTATATTCTTCTAGTATTTCACAGGCTTATCCAAATGTTAAACGAGCTTCAACATGCTTTTTCTTCAGCAATGGAGTCTTGCATGGTGGGCATGCATACAGGTCATAGCGGTTGAGCATTACTTATTGTTTTCTTTGAAACAATTGTACCTGCTAATTCCAGGTCTTTCTGAAGCTCTCCACAAGTGGTCCTTAGCTCTTGGACAACTCTTCTGATAATTCTTTTCACTCCTCTGTCAGAAATCTTGTGAGGAGGACCTGGTTGTGGCCGGTTTATCGTGAAATTATTTTCTTTCCACTTCCGGATTATGATCCCAATAGTGCTCACTGGAACATTCAGAAGTTTAGAAATCCTTCTGTAACCAATGCCATGAGTATGTTTTGCAACAATAAAGTTGTGAAAGTATTCAAAGAGCTCTTTGCTTTTACCCATCGTGAGATGTTTCTTGTGTGACACCTTGGTAATGAGACACATTTTTATCATGACATTTTTATGGTAACATGTTCAATACTTATTTTACCCGCTGTATCTAATTGCACCCTCTAGTGGCATTCACTATATCAGGAATTGTGGATAGCGACCTTGCGTTACACCTATTGAAATAGGATACATTTTTCTGTAAATGCGCTTTGCTTATGAATCCTTCATTTTACATTCTAAAGCTGTTGGGGTGAGTTTGACTTAATTTTTGCTTGCAATGCAAACAGATATTACTATCTAAACTTAAGAAACATTAAATGCAGCCTAGATCAGTCATTGAAGCCACATGATTAAAGTAACTAGGGATCTGTAGACTTGTGATTAAGTGCACTTCAAATGAAAGCCACATGCAGGAAGGCAAAGCCTGTCTACAGGACAGAAAAGGCATTGTTTCCACTGATGTCAGATCTGATCCATGAATTTGCACTAAGAGGGAATAGCAGTATGGCACTACCAAGCATGACACAAAGTCTATCTAATGAACAAATTTGGCTGCCCTATATTTATGTAGTGGTACAAAAGCCTTAATATACTTTAAAAAATGCCATTAATAGTTTTTGTTAGTGTTGGGTGAATAGTTTAAGCCTAGCATAAGTTCGGCCCGAACATTGGCTGTTCGCCTGCTTGGCGAACACCCAAACTGCCAGGGCGTTCGACCATTTGTTTGGCCCGCCGAATGTTCCACAATGCACTGCGTGCCGCAGAGTTCATTGAAAGCCCTGATTGGCTGAAGCAATGAAGGATTTGTACAATCAGGGCACATAGCACTGTCAGTGCCATGATTGGATACATTGCTCATAGTCCCACCCCACACTATAAAAGGTTCCTTCCCAGAGCCACCATTTGCAGTGTGATATTAGAGTGGAGATAGATAGAACAGGGCTCTGTTTATTGCTACTAGCAAGTTATTGTGCTATAGTGTGCTAATGTGAATCTATTGTGAGTGTAAAGTATCAGTGTAGTATAAATATAATGATAGTGCACGGCGAGTGTAGTGTGACCGTTCATTTTTACTGTAATGTCAGTTTAGTGTGTCAGGGCAGGTGTACTGCAGTATATTGGAGCGTGGCAGTGTAGTGTGTCAGGGCACTATTACTGCAGTATATTGAAGTGCGTTAGTGCACTTTTACTGCAGTATATTGAATTGCATTAGTGCCCTTTTACTGCAGTATATTGAAGTGCGTTAGTGCACTTTTACTGAAGTATATTGAATTGCATAAGTGCACTTTTACTGCAGTCAGTTGAATTGCATTAGTGCACTTTTACTGCAAGTATAGTGCAGTGCGTTAGTGAAATTTTACTGCAGTATATTGTAGTGTGTCAGTGCATTTTTTCTTCCACCAGAATGTGGAACTGTTATCTCACAGCTCAGCTGTCTGGGCCTTTTTTAGCACATGTGCAGCCGATAGTACAGTTGCAATTTGCAAACTTTGCCTCAAGGAGATCAAGTGTGGCAAAAACACCAGCCATTTGGGTACCACATGCTTGACAAGGCATTTACCTCCGACACTCAGTCCTATTGCAAGAGCATCTGAAAGCCACACAAAAGGGTCGCAATTCTTTTCCTCCTCACTTCTCCCTTTTCAGGTCCACCCCCACTATATCTCATGACCAGTCAGCAGCCTCCACTGACAGGGATGATGGTGTAGCAAAGGGTGTCACAGGTCCTTGCAGCACGTCTGCCAGCAGCACACCACCAGCTGTAGAGTATGGCAGGCAAATGTCTCTGCCCTAGCTGCTGCAAAAAAATTCAGTCCCTGCCACCCACATGTCCAGTGTCTAAATTCTAGTTTGTCCAAGCTGCATCCTTTACAACTCCTGCTTTTTCGTCTGGTGGATTCTGCTCTCTTCCGAGAATTTGCAGAATGTACTGTACCACAATGGCAGGTTCTCAGTTGCTATTTCTTTTCAGGTAAGGCCATTCCAGCTCTGTACCATTACAAGGAAGGCAATATTGTGGCATCGATGGGCAAGGCAGTCAGCCGCAAGGTCCACGTTACTGCTGACACATGGTCCAGCAAGCATGGTTAGGGACAATATATTTCATTTACAGCATTCTGGGTAACTTGAAAGGATGCAGGGCAGGGCTCCGTGCTACAGCTTGCTTTGCCGCCATGTCTCCATACAGCTGGTGGTAATGATGCAAGATTTGTTAGCTTCACCCCCTCCTGCTTCTCCTCCTCCTCCTTCTTCATGCCCTCCTCTGCTGAATTGTCCTATGAACCACTAGTACTCCCTAAGCATTCAAGGGGCTTATCAATGAGTCAGGCTAAACAATTCCATACAGTGTTTCAGCTTGTCAGGAGCCACACCAGAGCAGAGATTCTTTCAGCCAGGAATGGTGGTGTGCGATAATGGCACTAACCTCCTTTCCGCCCTTTGACAGGGAAAGTTGACATATTTGCCATGCCTGGCACATGTCCTCAATTTGGTGGTGCTAAAGCTGTTCAGAAGAGTCTGTAGCCATTTCAGACAGAGTCTGTAGCAATTTTTCCTACACAGCCAGTGCTTGGTTGGCTGAAATTCAGTGGGAATTTCACCTGCCCATAAACCGCCTGATTTGTGACATCCCTACCAGGTGGAACTTAAATTTTGCAATGCTGCAGCGGCTGCACATTCAGCAGAGGGCACTCAACGAGTACCTGTGTAAGTATGGCGCGCTCAGGGCGACAGGCTCAGGGCAGCTCTGTTTTTTTTTCCACATGCCAGTGGCTGCTGATAAAGGATGCATGCACTATACTGTCACCATCTGAGGAGGCAACAAGGATGGTGAGACATTTTTCTCAAGGCCCGCTTTATGCAGACATCATTCTTTCGATGCCATAGAACACACAATAGGAGAGGGAGGAGGAGGATTCTGCCAGTTTTGGAGACATTGAAGTAGAGGAAGACATACGTCAAACTGTAAGAGATGGTTTTCTGTCCCCAGAACCCTTGGAAGTAGTACGTGGCTGGGAGGAGGAAGTTCCATATACTGGAGACACAAAAGAAGACAGCCACTAACGTGGCAGAACACAGTCTCTCAATAGTTTGATGTGAACAGAGGAAGTGAAGACTGGAAGCCGCTCCCAACACAGGATAATAATCCACCACTGTGCTCGATGTAAGTGCACCCTTACCAGACTAAGTGGACCCTCAAATGAATGAGCGGTCAAGCAGGCGTGTGAAATCTCTCTTGTGGCAGGACAGCATATAGGGAGCTAATCTTCAGTACATCCACTTCCCCAGTACGTTCAAAAAGCCATGGAAAATAACCCCTTCTGGCATTTTAAGTCACCAAACCTCCGGTATATACCTCCTTGCTGCAGTGCTTCAATCTTGCTTCTCTTCTAGGAGAACAGAGAAGCCAAACACTACATGTGAAGAGAAGCAAGATTGAAGCACTGCAGCAAGGAGGTATGTACCCGAGGTTTGGTGACTTAAAATGCCAGAAGGGGTTATTTTCCATGGCTTTTTGAACGTACTGTGGAAGTGGATGAATTGAAGATTAGCTCCCTACATGCTGTCCTGCCACAAGAGAGATTTTACACGCCTGCTTGACCGCTCATTCATTTGAGGGTCCACTTAGTCTGGTAAGAGTGCACTTACATCGAGCACAGTGGTGCATTATTATCCTGTGTTGGGAGCGGCTTCCTGTCTTCACTTCCTCTGTTCGCATCAAACTATTGAGAGACTGTATTCTGCCACGTTAGTGGCTGTCTTCTTTTGTGTCTCCATCAAATGGACTCTTTTCATAAAGGTTACACTATACGCTCATTATTTATTGTGATGATTTATTAATGTGTTTATTGGTTCACCTATTTAGCACATTTTTACCATTCTTTAGGCGCTGCACTTTTTTATATTATTGTTTACTTGTGGATCTATCATATCGTATTGTGCTGGCTGCCCCGTTTGTATTCATTTCAATTTAATCTTTCCAGTTGGGAGGTGCTAGTCTTCGGCCACTCACCTATTCATTTATATTGTGAACTAGCGCGGCTCTTTACTCCTTCTTTTTAGTTCCATATACTGTCACCCTCAGTGACCCCGAGGACTCTGCTTCTCATGCCTCCGCAAACTTGCAGTGCATGGACTCCCTTTATTCTTCAAAGCCTGTGAATGGACCTGAGAATTTGTGGCATCAAGTAAAAGGATACAAGGGGAAATTCTCGAAACTCATCCCATCCCCACAGAGAGAACAGAGGATGAAATATCTTGAGGACACCTTAAAGAGGAGTTTATGTAACGCCTTTCCAGACCCTGGTAGGTTACAGTCTCATGGAAAAAATAGTTTTGAGGCTTCTGTTGGTCAAGAGAAGAGCAGTGGAGAAGGGGGACACCGCAGTGATGCATTTCAGTTTCTTTTTTTTTTTTTAGTCCTCAGCACCCAGGGCTGTCAGCTTCCACATCCCATTAGCAGCATCTGCATCATATGGTGGGAGATTATCTAGGGGTGAAAACAGACATGGAGAGCTTTCCAGTTGATGATCCACTGGGTTACTGGGTCATGAGAATAGACCACTGGCCAGAACTTGCCCAGTATGCAATTGAGCTGCTGGGCTGCCCTGCATCTAGCATGCTTTCTGAATAGGCATTCAGTGCTGCCAGAGGTTTTGAGACAGATAAAAGAGTCGGTCTGTCTACAGACTCCATTGACCGGCTGACATTTCTCAAAAGTAATCATTCCTGGATTAGCAGCAGCTATTAAGCCTCGGATGCCAAAGTCGCAGATTAGGTGTTTTCTGAATCTGGAATCTCTGCAAGACTGTCTGTGCTGCCTAGCTTTGTGGGTGTTGATTTTATCTAGAAGAAATTTTTCTTGGTATAGGTTTCATGGGCACAATTAACTCCAAGGACCAATTTTTCCACACCTGTTTGATATGTGCATATAATTTCAATTTTTGACAGCAAGGCCAATTCTTGCTTTCATCAAGAGTACCTCTATAGGGTTAAGGTGTAAAGACACCACCTACTTTCTATCCAAAGTCTGCGAAACAGACACCAGAATTTATTCAAAAAAACTTGAATCTTGTTTCGAGTGCACTAAATTGTGCCCTCATCACACAGACTGGCTTTCCAAGCCGTTGTTAAAACAAAAAAAAAAGAAAACTAGCAGGGGAAATGTCATTTTTTGGCTTTATAAATGTAATTTTTGCTGCAGCAGGTTCTGTAAACGTTACAGATGCACCACTTTACAGGCAGACTAAGGGGATCCTCAGGCATTCAATTTAAAGGAATTTTTCATTTTTATTGTTTCACTTTAGGCATCAGTAAATCACTCATTTAAAAATGATATCTATTAGAAACTTTGTTTTAATTGATTCATGTCCCTCAGGGCAGTAACTGAACCCCCCTACCCTTTGTATGCCCAACAACTTGAATATAAGCCTTCAAAATGGGGACTTTTGATTTTTCTAGTTCGGGTCCTATGGACTTCAATGGGGTTCGTTGTTCGCCTTCCAACTTTTGCGATGTTTGAAAATTCTAGCGCAAACCGAACCAGGGGGTTTGTTTGGCCCATCTCTAGCTTTTAGTAATCAAATTTCTCAGTAAATACAGTCTTTAAAAAATGAAAGAAAAATAAAATATATTTTATTTCCACCCTTTGTCTTAAAAAAAGGCAGTGATCCTCTTAGATATACCTGCATGCAGATTCTGAAAGGTACTCACATGGTAGGTTGTTACAGGCTTCCTGGAGTCACAGTTTTACTGTAGACTTTGTTTTCTTGTCTCTGCAACTGACTGACTCATTGTGCTACTTCTCCTTCTACTAGTCTGAGCTCTGTTGTACAGTCAAATTCAGGTATTTACACGACTTGCTTTTAAATATTATTACATATATGTGTGTGTCTTTTATGTTGTGTTTCAAATGATCCTTTACGCATTGACATACCTCCTTAGACCCAGACTGTCCAAACAGTATGGTCCCCTACTAACTTGGCACCATACACAGGCAGCTTAACTCTTCAATAAGACACAGAAGATAAATCTAATGCAATTTTGCTTCCCCTATTTGTAGTACAGAGGATATTTTTCCAGTCTTTTGACATGTAAGAAGACAATGTCTTTCCTAAGCCCTATCTCTGTTAAAAATTACCACTGACTGAGGGAACACTAAAGAAATGGGAAGGGTCCAGCTAGGACAAAACTAACTACCACTAAAGAAGAGGGGGAGACAGAGGAAGATACCAAATTTACTCTGTAAAAAAGTTGTAGTGACCAGAGACTGCCACTAGTTGTCAGCTTACTAATGAACAATAATGATCTGATGCATTGCAATACAACACAGAAAAAATTACTTGAAAGTGGGGCAGAACAGTTTATATCTGCAAAGAGTTCAGCTTTAAAGTGATTATAAAATAATGTTTTTAAAATAACAAACATGTCATGGTTTTGCACAGAGTGGCCCTAAACCTCCTCTTCTGGGGTCCCCCGCAGGTATTCTTGTCTCCTCCTCCGTTCCAATTGCCCCATAACAAGCCACTAGCTATGGGGGCACTTATGTGGGCTCGACATGAAGCCGAGCTGTGTGTGCCTATTGACACACACAACGCCACTTGGCCCCACTCCCTGCTCCCTCCTCACAGGATTTGAGGAGCCAATGCTGCCTCCATGTCCAGTAAGGAAAGAAAGCTCTCCAGCACAACACTGGATTGTGATTGAGCTCAGGTAAGTATTTAGCGGGGGCTGGGGGGGGGGGGGTGCTGACCATGAAAGGTTTTTTACCTCGATGCAAAGAATGCATAAAGGTAATAAAAAAACCTCTTTTACGCTGAGCTCCATCTTCTACCCAGCTATACCTGCCATGCTGGTCCTGGGTCAGCTGATTAAAGCAAAGAGCCCGATAACATAGTGGGGATGCTCGGGGGAAGGGGAAATTAACTTTTACTGAGTCATGTGGAGGAGATCGAACAGCTGTACAGCTGCCTGAATGCTTTCTTATGACAGCTGACAGTCGACTTGTTCATATATACACTTTCCCAGCTGCTATAGAAGCCAGGAGAGTGTGTAAAACCCCCTGCTGCTGCCGACATGTGGCATACAACAGTGGCAGCGAAAGGGATAAGGTCATTTATTGCATGTCACTGGAATTGGCAAGTTAGACATAGAAATGTTAAATGAGTTATAAATCTGACATAAATACTTATATACATCTAAATACATGCCAGAAAAACTCCAAGAACATCTACATCCACATATTGTCCCAAGGAAGAGAAACGCAGTCAGGGAGGAAAAGACAGTGCATGCATAAGCTGTGGCATCGGTGGCACTATAGGACATATAGTGCCAAGAAGGGGGAACGCAGTCAGGGAGGAAAAGACAGGGCATGCATAAGCTGTGGCATCGGTGGCATTATGGGACATATAGTCCCAAGAAGGGAGAAAGCAGTCAGGAAATAAAAAATAGGGCATGCATAAGCTGTGGCCTCAGTGGCATTATGGGACATATAGTCCCAAGAAGGGGGAACGCAGTCAGAGAGGAAAAGACACGCATGGGCAGTGGTTGAAGTGCATTATGGAACAACATGTATATGAAACATGCATGTGGAGTGGTCAGTGGTATTATGGGAAATATAGTCTTAAGGAGGGGGAACACAATCAGGGAGTATAAGACAGCGCAGGTACATGCAGTGGTCATGGTGGTATTATGGGATATGGACTCCTGAGGAGTGGCAACCCATCCAGGGAGGAGTATATAGGAAAGGCATGTGCATTGACCACAGTAGCTATATGGGGCATATTATCCTGAGGAGGGGCATATTATCCAGTGGCTGTGGTAGAATTATGGGATATTTACTTTTGAGGAGGGGAACACAATCAGGATGGAAAATATGGAAATGCAGTGGACACCGTGGAATTTAGGGGAATGCAGCCAGGGAGGAATACATGGGACATGTATGTGCAGTAGCTGCTTGGCAATATGGGACATAAAGTCCCAAGGAGGTAGAACGCATTCAGGGAGGAATATATAGGACATGCATGTACAGTGACCACGGTGGCAATATGGGACATAGCTCCCAACTGTCTCTGATTTGGTGGAATTGTCCCTCATTCGGAACATAGTCCCTCTGTCCCGGTTTCCTCCTCATTTGTCCCTTATGGTCTGATCTATATAGTTGTATATAAAATGCACTATTTATCTATGAAAAACCAATATAAAGGAATAATAGTGGTAAAAAAGCAATTGTGGATTTTAACCGATAATTTTTTTCTTGTACAATCTTCCTTTAAGGGGGGGCCATTGCAGGGGTGTGTTATATGCCTACATACTTTTGCTAATAGCTGTCTCTCATTCTCATCTCAGAAAGTTGGGAGGCATGCAAATAGTCCCAAGGAGGGGGAGCGGAGTCAGTTAGAAAAATACAAGAAATGCATAGGCAGTTGCTACGATGGCTTTATGGGACATATGGTCCAGAGGAGAGGGAACAGAGTCAGAAAGGAATATATGGGACATGTTTGTGCAGTAACCACATTGGCAAGAAGGAATATAAGGGACATACATGTACAGTGACTGAGGTGGCATTATGGGACATATAGTCCCAAGGAGTGGGAATGCAGTCAGGGAGGAATATACAAGACATGCATGTGCAGCTGCCATGGTGGCATTGTGGGACACTGCTTGCGCAGTGACCGTTTTGGTAATATGGAACATGTACTCCTAAAGTGGGTGGGGGGGGGGTGGATGCAGCCAGGGATGAATAAAAAGGGCTGCTTGTTGAATGGTCACAGTGGCAGTGGAATTATGGGACATCTAGTCCCAAGGACGGGAAAACGGGGGACTTTCAATTAAATGATAAGTGCGTGTTCCAACCAGTATTTACTTAAAACTGATAAAGTATACCAGAGTAAAAAAAATGTACAGATGATTGCAGGCAACATATTGATTCCTAAGGTCAGTTATAACGTAGGCAGAACTTTTTTTACTTTTATTTTGGATAAAGTAAGGGAGGGTTTTAACCTCTTCCAGTTGGAGAGGAAGTGAAAGGAAATCTCCCCGAAGGAATGGAACACAGATGGCAAAAAAAGGCAAAGAGAGGAAATCCCTCCAAAGCGAGGGAATCCCTGGTTGTCCCCAGGGTCACCAGAACCATCAGTTCTACTTTACTCAAATAATTAAAAGAAATTGGTTTATTTTATTACTTAATTATTGCATTTATATTTTTCCTTATAACAGAGGACCTGGGCAATCGTCCCCTTTGCTCCCCCCCTTTTATAAATCTGCAGTGTATATATGTACGAGTGTGTATGTTTATAAAAAAAAAGAAAGATTTATCCTGATATGTGAAAATTAGTTTGCAGCTCAGAGAAGAAACTTTGATCTCGAGCAGCAGGGGTACAGGCTGGGTTATAAAGGATATTACTTCTGTTTCAGCACATAAATGAAAAAAAAAAATGAGCAATTGCAGCTTAACACGGGCTATTGTGAAGCTGTAGGCAGCAGTGGTCAGGTTCATACAATTTCCAACCTTTCTGCCAGAGCAGCTGTGTCCCCTTCCTCGGTGTGCACTAAGCAGCTGCACCCCCAGTCACATCTGGACAGCTGGCAGGAAAGGTACCCAGCCCAGGGCTATTGTGGGGGACATGGAGGATCATGTGGTGTGTGGAGGGGAATCCCTTTGACGTCACTGCCTGATTTCCATATATATCACCAGTAGAGGGAGGGTCTCCCCAGCCCATGGTGTGTGTCTAGTGGGGAATATTTAAAGGGATGGGGAGGGACAGAGCAGATGGAGGCGAGCATCTGTCACAGAGAAGACCCAGGCAGAAGACAGGGCTTTGGTGTCAGAGCCAGGGGGAGAACACTGAGCAATACAGGTAGGTGGCACAGATATATTATAGAAGCATATGTAGTGAGACAGTGCCAGTTGGTGTTTGCAGAGCTTGCTGTGTAATCCCTGAGTTAATCTGATTTTACAAATCACTGTAGACTAAGTCTTCATATTCTATGCATGCAGAGTTTTGCATAAACCCAAACCTGATAAATATGGATCACCTAAAGCAATACATGCAATAGTGTATAAAAGACACTTTAAAGTTAAAGGATGCACACTGGGCAAGGAAGGGGTTAATGGCTGCCAGTCGTTCTAAGCGATGTGATTATTCAGTACATTCCCTGAGAAGGAGATGTATGTGACAAAAGCGTAAATTGGAGCAATTTCTTTTTCCTAGGCATCATGGCTGATCAGCATTGTTGGGTTTTGTGACATAGAAATAGTTTGCAACTCTAATAGCAGGGATTAGTGCCAGACTATTGTAAAGACTGGCACGATGATCTATACAATATTACCATTAGAACTGATAGATCCTCACAGCTGGAAATGTATTAAACACTGTAATCGTTTGATGTCTAGCATAGAAGGGAGTAGCTACCTAATAGGATATAATGTGCTCAGGCAGCGAAGTAGTTAATGATGGCAATTATTATTGCACGATCTGTTCAAAGACTGTGCCTTTCATCAATGCTTTTACCATAGGAGATGGAAACATGCATGTCAATAAGCCTAGCAATGGTATGCAGAGCGCTCCCAGGATAAGGATAGTTTTAGTTAATGCTGGTGGCAAAGAATCAATTATCCACCAATTTGCAGATTCCTTAGAGGATACTGGTCCTCTGATTCTATTACCCGATGCTCCTAAATTCAGAATCTAAGGTCCAACATACACATTACAACAATAAAATAGTATGGAATATGAGGATCTAACCAATCAACTTGTATCCAATTAGACGGGTATCTACACCACATAGTTGTTGGTTGACCCAAAGAAAATTATACAATCAGATTGCAACGTATGTGATAAGCTTAGAGTGCAACTCCTGCAAACTTTTAGACACCATATAGTCAATGACAATGAGTTGCACATATCACCTTCATTCCACTGAACAGAACAAATTTGACTAAATGGCTGAGTGGCACGACTGACAGTGCTGCTGCTGCAGAAATGTGAGCTGTCACATGCACAGTACACGTTGCCTTGGCAGGTGCCCACCCTTAGCATAATTGGATATTGAAAAGAAATAATTTATGGATTGTGGATGGACCCTGATTACCTTAGACATATGATGCCTGCCATATGTTGTGACTTTTACACTGTAAGGGTGGGAGGAAGAATGCACATTTAAAAAAAAAATACTATCCATTTTAAAATAATTTTGAAATGATCTGTTATTATTATACAGGATTTCCTGCATATAGTGCCAGCAGAAGTCTGCGCAGCACTTTACAAGAGAGATGGTATAGTTACAATACAAATAAGATAGGAGGGCTAGGAGGACCCTGGTCGGGACAGTTTAGAATCTGATGGGGAGGGGCGTATAATCCAAAAATTAGGTTTGCACATTATTATACTCATGAAAAATCCAAAGAACATCAAATAACATTTGATTGATAAATATTTTAAATCTCATACCCTAAAAAAAAAAAAAAAGGGGGGGGCAGAAAATGACTTACCTAAAAAGTATATTCTTCAACAGTAATTGCATTAACAAAAAAAAAATTAGATTAAAAAACCGTCTTTGTTGTTAAAATTACTTGTATCCCTAATAGAATGGTTTCATAATACTGTATACTGTATACAGTATACTGTATATAGTATATGTACATATACTGTAATTGACTGTTTAATGGATGCCCAGCATCAATAACAGCAGTTCTTATGCAACTGTACCGTTATTTTTGTATTTTTGAAACCAAATGATGCTTTCTTCAAAATAGATACCCACTAAATTTATAGGATTGGAGTATGTAATCTCTATTTGTCCTGGATACTGATTGGAGATCATCCTGGATTAAAAGGAGGCAGAAGTGTGATTATATAATTCAATGGTATTACAGTAATAGTGAGGAATAGTTGGTCTGTAAATAACATTATTAGCAGAGCGCACAATATTCCTTATCAAGGTTTTTCTTCTTTACAAGTTTTGACAGCTAAAACAAGAATTTACGATAATGGCATTTTATAAGGTCAATGTGCATGAAAAATCTTTTTGACATACTAGCTTATTAGAGTTCCCCACCTACTGTTTTCTCAAAGATAAAAATACATCCCACTGGTGGAAAAGTGAAAATATATGGGATACCTTACCGTATATCTACAAAATTTATGTATTTTAGTGAAAAAAAAAGTGTATTATGGTAACTGTATGCAGTTAATACATGTATGTACATATATATGTATATATGTATATATATATGTAATATATTTATACATTCTGTTCATAATTCTTCTTTATATTTCACATTCCCTTGTACAGCTAGTAAAATAGGTATTAAACACGTCACCGTTTTTCTAAGTAAATATATTTCTAAAGTTACCATTGACAAATTTTTACCACATGTCGATAACAACCCATTCAATCCATACATACAAAGAAACCAAAACAAATAAATTTAGAAATGTGTAATAAAATGGAATGGCACAGGAAAAAAGTATTGAACACATGAAGAATGGGAGATGCAAAAAAAACATAAGCCAAGATAATCAGTAATTAGAAAGCAATTCTGCCCATTGTCAGTGCAAATTAATATCAACTGGTTCAATCTCAACTGATGGCCTATAAAAAGGTGTCTCATTACCAAGGTGTCACACAAGAAACATCTCATGATGGGTAAAAGCAAAGAGCTCTCTTAAGACCTTCCCAGCCTTATTGTTCCAAACATACTGATGGCATTGGTTACAGAAGGATTTCTAAACTTCTGAATGTTCCAGTGAGCACTGTTGGGGCCATAATCTGTAAGTGGAAAAAACATAATTTCCCCAAAAACTGGCCATGACCAGGTACTCCTCGCAAGATTTGTGGCAGGGGAGTGAAAATAATTATCAGAAGAGCTGTCCAAGAGCCAAAACCACTTGTGGAGAGATTCAGAAAGACCTTGAATTAGCAGGTACAATTGTTTCAAAGAAAACAATAAGTAATGCACTCAACCGCCATGGCCTGTATGCATGCTCACCACGCAAGACTCCATTGCTGAAAAAAAAAGCATTTGACGCTCAATTAAAGTTTGCTGCACAACATTTAGACAAGCCTGTGAAATACTGGGAGAATATAGTCTGGTCAGATGAGTAATAAACACCATGATTGGAGGTCAAATGGCACATCACCCCAAAAACACCATATCAACAGTGAAGTTTGGAGGTGGGAACGTCATGGTTTGGGGCAGTTTTTCAGCATATGGTACTGGCAAACTTCATGTCGTTGAAGGAAGGATGAATAGAAAAATAGATCAAGATATTTTTGATAAAAATCTGCTGCCATCTATCAGAATGATGAAGATAAAATGAGGATGGACATTTCAGCAATGATCCCAAACACAAAGCCAAGAAAGCTCTCGAATGGTTTCAAAGAAAGAAAATAAAGCTGCTAGAATGGCCCAGCCAATCACCTGACTTGAATCCAATAGAAAATCTATGGAAAGAACTAAAGCTCAGAGTTCATAAAAGAGGCCTATTTGAAGACTGTTTGTGTGGAAGAATGGGCCAAAATGGGCCAAAATCACACCTGAGCAATGCTTGTGACTAGTTTCTTCATACAAGAGGTGTCTTGAAGCTGTCAAAGAATTTTGTACGAAATATTAAATACATTTCAATTAGCTTGTTCAATACTTTTTCCCTGTGTCATTCCATTTTATTACACATAACCTAATTTCTTACCTTATTTGTTCTGATTTCTTTGTATGTATAGATTGCATGGGTTGTTACCGACATGTGGTGAAAATTTCATGTCATTTGCACCTTTAGAAATACATTTCCCTAGAAAAATGGTGACGGGTTCAATATTTATTTTACTCGCTGTATTTTTCTGAACATTGACACGCAGAGCAAACCGTTCAGCAAAAGTGACAGGGGCTGGGGGCTATGTCCTGGCAGAGGGGCTTCCTGTGGTGACCTTTTATTTCCAAATGTCATTTTTTTAAACACTCTTGCTGCAACTGTTCAACACCCCAGAAGTGTATAAATTGTGCCAGCCCCCATCAGCCCTTGCTGAACGGCTTGGCATGGATATCAGTGGGGAGAAAAAGAAGGCATTTGAAATAAGCAAGGGATTTCTATATTCAACACTGTCATGAGAAAAAAAATCCAAGCTTGTGTTTCAGGTGACAACAGAATATTATTTCAGTGGTGATGCAAAACATCCACATGGTATTTAGAAAATTCGTAAAATGGGTAGCAAGGTTTTTTTTTTTAACACACTGGGTTTCATTATGTAAAACCCCAAATGAGAACAGATTGTTGTCAATACCATAAGATGCTGATAGATTCTTAGCTGTCACCCTAGAGTTGTCACTCATTTAAAGATGCTTTTGTACTGATCTTTGCTAGATGTCAGCTTCCAATGTGAGTAGCAGTGGTACTAAATACTATATCTTCCATCGTAATTGATCTGCCTGAGTGTAGATTGACTGAGACCCAAATTTTATGACGTTTTTTTTGTAACCTTTCCCAGCTTCAGCATCTCTTCTTGGATCAGGCTATATCACACTTCAACGGAATTCTGTTGTCAAAAGTAGGTAAACCAAAATGTGTTTTCTTATGTAGTTTCCTAAATAAAGCCATGCATTATTATGACAAAAATTAAGGCCATATAGTGTGTAAATGCAGAAAAAAAGTGTTCTGCAACTTTTCCAGATAACAGTATGAAACTTAAAGTCAACCTTTGTCCATAATATTTTTGAAGGGTAACTCCACTTTTGTGGGAAGAAAGCAATTAAAAATAATATACCATATACAATTTCTACATAAGTCATGTTGTCATTTAATGTTATTAAAAATTACCTTTCCTTTTCAATTTGACATTTTTGTAAAATTCAATGCAATACGGCAACCTGGGGCACTTCCCCAGAAATGTAATTTTTTTGCTTGTTTGATTGGCTTACTGAATTTTCCAGAAGCCTGCAAGATGCAAGTCAGATTTTCGGCACCCCCTGCAATAGAAATGTTAGTTTTAGTAAGATACTCCCCAAGGGTTAATCGATTCTAAAGGAATGCAGACTCTGCAACTTTCCTAATTAGAATGCAGAAAGTGTATTCACTGATTAATAACGAACCAGTCACTTCCTTATAAAATTAATTTTAAGATTAATCTGGCAAAACAAAAACAGCTATTTCTCCACAGCAAACAAAGGTAGGAATCTGCTGCAAAGTTTGTAAAATCCAAGCAATGTACATTTATCACCCAGGGGGTTTGTTTTTCCTCAACAAAAGCTACCATTTGTTTTACACGAAAATAACACATCATACTTACCTTCAGTGGTTTGCTTTGAGCAGCCCAGATCGTCCTCTTCTTGGGTCCCCTACTTGGGTCCCCTTCTGGCACTCCTGGCTCCTCCCTCTTGCCGAGTGCCCCAGAGAATGCAGCTTGCTATGGGGGCATCCAGGCAGGCCGAGACGCTGCTCTGTGTGTTCATTTACACACAGAGCCACGGCTTGGCCCTGCTCCTCTTTCTTCTCATTGGCTCACTGGCTGTGATTAAAAGCAGCTGTTGCCTCAGCCAATAGGGAGGGAGAGTCTCGGAGAGCCGAGGCTCTCATGCACAACGCTGACGGGAGATCAGGCTCAGGTTAGTATTGGGGGGGGGGGGGCGGGCTGCTGCACAGAGAAGGATGTTTACCCTTATGCATAGAATGCATGAAGGTAAAAAACCTTGAGCTTTTAGAACCACTTTAAGTATTGTCATGACCTTATCTACATAGGACCAGCTTCATGCCACATATGAGTTGGAAAACATTGGTAGGGGACCAGTGCAGTATATATTACACATGTGCATGACAAAAAAATGGTTTAGTTATGTTTAGATTTGTTAATCTAGTTATTTAGTTTAGTTAAATTCAGGTGATTCGTTCAATTCGTATTCGGAATTCGTTCTATGTATTTTTCAAATTTACAGATTTTTTCTCAATTCAAAACTTTCAAATTGATACATTTTGAATTGGTCAAATCAAAAATTGTAGATTTTCACTTTCGATTCGAATGCGGCAGCCAAGTAACCAAACATCTGATTGTTATTTATACACATTGCTCTTGTTTGTATTAATAATACGTTTATTCAAAATATGCAAAGTGTTCTAATTAATAAAAGTAGTATCTTACTTACAACATTTTACTATGTACAATACTGTATAGAAGTTTTAGCCAGCTGAGAAAAATAATGTCAAGTACAAATGCTTTTAAAAATATATTTTTTTACTGCTTTATGAATTTTACACTTGCAAAGTGAACGAACAAAAGAAAAATCTTCATAAAATGATTACAATGACGCTTTAAATCACCTTTGGCTTAACAAAAACAGCATTATTTCGAAATGGTACACTAATAACACACAGTCTTTTATTTCAACAATATGTTTACAGTTCGAATTCAAATAGAATTTGATGTAAAATGTATTTATTTCACTTCGCATTTTGGAAAATCGGACAAATTTAGTTTCGGTATTCAGTAAAATTCCTCTGTACTGTAATACGGGGATTTGGATATATCGGAATCTCTCAATAACTAAAAATTTGACCAAATATGTTTTCGGAACGAAGCGCACCTTTCTAGCATACATTATCCACTTTAATGCCATCAATTATGCCATTATTGTTAACATTTTAGATACTATTATGCAACCCTTAACCAGCTTCTGTGGTTGAAAACTCAGGCCCACTTACTCTTATGTTCCCCATAACTATAATGGACCTCAAGGTTTAGTGGAGTTTAAAGCACAAAACTATTTTAGTTTATGTTTTTAATTTTGACATGTTAGAATGTGTTTTTAAGCATGGGTTTGGTCATTTTGTTATACTACTTATGATTTGTTTTACAGCCACTACCATGACACTAAACAAAATAGAGAAGCTGGGGGGTCTGCGGCAACATCGGGGAAGTCTTCCAATTTCTGTAGACTCACATCGGCGTGGCAGTATGCCCCTGCCCTACAAACACCAGCTGAGACGTGCACAAGCTGTAGATGAGCTTGATTGGCCAAGCGTCCATTCAGGGTCCTCTGACTCTGTAAGGTCCTCAGACAGTAATCCAGAGCCCGGATCCTACAAAGTCATGTTGGTTGGTGACACTGGAGTAGGAAAGACAACTCTTGCTGGGATATTTGGAGGCCTAAAAGATAGTTTCCCACACGAAGCTGAACATCCAGGTGATTTCTGGGAAATTTTATTGGGATGTGGGTTAAATGTATGTTCTTGACCTGATATGATTTTGAACAGATCTTCTTGTCATTTCCAGAGGATACATATGAGATAGATCTGATGGTAGATGGAGAAAAGACAACATTAATTGTATATGATATCTGGGAACAGGTAAGAATTTTTAAGATCCAATATTCCCTTTTCAGTCACTTTACAAACTTTTACTTTTAGGACATGAAATAAGGCCTATGGAAATCCTTAAAATGTTGCAGTCTAATTTCAGAAAAATAGTGCTGGTTGTGAACTTACCATACCAAAATCACAATGTTCTCTTTTAGTCATAAGGGTCTTTGTCTTCTCAGACAGGTCCCCACACTTGGATGCAAGAAAGCTGTCTACAAATGGGGGATGCCTTCCTTCTAATCTTTTCAGTGACAGACAGAAGTAGCTTTCAACATCTACCTGGTCTTCTTCTAAAACTGCGCTCTGCTCGTCCACACCGCCACATTCCAGTCATTCTTGTTGGCAATAAGGGAGATCTAGCTCGCTCCAGAGAGGTCAGCATGGAAGGTATTGACAGAGTTAAAGTGATACTAAACAGAGAATTGTTAATTGCCATAATTCATTTACATAAATTATGTATATCATGGCACCGTATTTTTTTTTTGTTTTTAAATCCTCTAAATCCTTATTACTGCAGCACTGTTGTGTGGTCACATGATCTTTCCCTTTTCTTTGGCATCTGCAGGGAAAGAGCTTTGGGGAGGAACTTCTATTACTCTGCTGATGTATGCTCTCTACAGTGTGAGTCTGTGCCTGGCCAGCCCTGATTGGTGCTGTACCGGTCACATGACTAAAAAAAAAAACTGTTTCAGAAGAGCAATGCAAATTAAATTATACAAATTAAATGTCTGTTTTACAGCTCCCTATAAAGCTTTACTGAGCATCAAATTTGTCTTTTTTGTGCAGTAATAATATGATCTATGGAGTCAAAAATGATTGACACTAGTTTTCATTTTGTTCAGACGGCATCTGCATCCAAGGCTTTTCTTTTTTTTTTACTTTATAGATATTAGCAATTACATTAGATATATTTAATACTGTATTATAATAAAACTAAAATTTTTGTGAGTTTGTGTAATCAATCAGCTTACTATATCCCACCCCCATAGTGTTTAGCAATAGAAAGACTTAGAGGAGGAGAGAGGAAGGGGAGTGTCATTTATCATTGTGTATATGCCCACATGTGTGACTCAATAGTCAATTGTAGCAAACAGAAAAAAGCCGCTCAGGTGAGGCAAGGCACTCCGGTGCCGGTCGGATCCGCCATCCAGTAGTCAGGTATTCAAAGAGAAAAATTTACCGCACTCTGGAGTAGATAAACTGGAGGTGTTTATTCCCATAAACTTAAATACACAGGTGCATCACACAGACATGGGACAGGTTGACGCATAACCAATGGAGGCATGAGTAAGCGATCAGCAGAATCGTGAAACGCGTCAACCTGTCCCATGTCTGTGTGATGCACCTGTGTATTTAAGTTTATGGGAATAAACACCTCCAGTTTATCTACTCCAGAGTGCGGTCAATTTTTCTCTTTGAATACCTGACTCAATAGTCAGGTGGGTGTACAGATAAGAAAAAGGAGAAAATAAAGAGCTTGGAAGGGAACTGATCCTGCACATACTCAGTAGAGGACACCTGCTGGTCTACATAATCTCAACCTGCAGTAGGGACACAGAGAATATGGGAAGGACACCGGAAGGCATGATAAACCAGGCATATTTCACTCTACACAAAACGAATCCTTTAGTGGCTTTATGAGTAGAAGTACACTGAGTACACTGTTATATAGCATGTAATGAGAGTTTTTCATAGTCTGGGTTTAATGACACTTTCACATAAATACCCATTAGCCTAGGAAAAAATATGTGGGTGCAATAGGGTGTTTGAAAAAAATACCAATACAGATTGTGGTGGGGTTACATAACATTTGAGTTATGAGCACATTACATAGTACTCCCTAGTAACAAAAAAACTTTTCCCAGGGCTGTGCAGCAACAGTATCAGTTCCCAGAGAAGGGCTGAGATTAGTGATCTTGCTGTCCAATTTCGCAGTGACATAAGAAGCCAAAACTATACATTTGGTTCATTTGGCTGCAAATACAGTGGGTAACCCTAATATGTTCAAAACTAAACTTATTATCAGAATGTATAGAACCATTGTATTTGCTCAAATAAAGTACATGTAAGATACACATTCAATCACTATCTGGTACCTTTAACATCAACAGCTTTGGATGATAGTGGAGCCATTTACTGGTATGAAAAAATAACAGCAACCTCCAACATCGACAGATTAAAAAAGGATCAGAGCTATTTTGTATAAAAAGAGTATGTGAATGTGGCAAAGATTCAGTTTGCAAAGAATCATCTGCAAGGAAAATTTAAAAAAATCATTTTTGCTCGCACATGACTGGGTGATGAAAGTCAGAATAGCTTCACCTCTTTTACTAAGCTAAGTGAACAGCCTAGATGCCTTCAGTAAATCAACCCATGTGTGTAGGCAAAGGGCTCGTGAGAGTGTAGTTCTAGCGGTGTACCTTTGCTATTAAGAACTGAGTTCATAGCAGCTGCCCCTACAAGAAATTTTCAAGCCTGGTGATGATGTCACGGGTTATAATAAAAGCTGTTTCTCGGTACAGGAACATGCTTAAATATAAAAATTGTGGGACATATTCTAGAGCAGGGGTGTCAAACTCAATTTCATTGTGGGCCGCATTAGCATTATGATTGCTCTCAAAGGGCCAGTTGTATCTGTGTAGCAGATGATGCAAGTCTGAAAAGGAGGTTTGTGAACAGCTGGTATCATCTGCAAGAAACCTGATTCTGCGTTTGTTACCCTAAAAAAAAAAAAAAAAAAAACAGATACTGTTTCCTTACAGCATGTTATACAGCACAGTGCTTGTGCTGTGTAATTTGGCCCCCTGTATCACCTAAAAAACCTTGCTGATCCTGTCATTTTCTACCCTCCCCTCCGTACACTGACCACGGTATATCATGGCTGCAAAGCCCTGACACCATGGTCAGTGTACTTGCCTCTGTCATCCGCAGCCCTGCTTTCTTCTCTCCTGTGTCCTCCTCCCCCCTCCCCTCTCTGCCTGTCTGCTGTGTGAGCGCCCACCCCTCCACTCCTGCTGCTCTAGTATTTATCATAAAATAATCTAATCCCCTCTGTATTATAACACTAAGTGCTCCTGTGCTTGTCTTATAGAAAAAATATGCAATCTGTACCTATATCACAGTTGCTCCCAGCGACCACATGACCGCTCGTCTCGCTCTCTCCTCTCTTCCCCCTCCTGCCCAGCTGACATCAGCTGCAGTGCTCGGCCCCACCCAACGGGGTAGAGAAGAGAGCTGAGGGATCAGCTAATCGCTGGGAGCCGCTGTAATATAGGTACAGATCGGCTTTTTTTTCTATAAGACAGGCACAGGAGCACTTAGTGTAATATTACAGAGGGGATTAGATTATTTTATATTAGTGGCTTAACAACCACTTTAAGAACTGAATAAATCACCTGAGTTCTAAAGGTAGCCTCTGCTTTTTTAGGAGATGTTTCAAGAGTACCGCAGTGGCTTAGTGGTTAGCCCTTCTGCCTTGTATTTATGGGGTCCTTCAAATCTTAGCCAGGACAATATCTTCAAGGAGTGTGCATCTTCTCCCAGTGTTTGTGTGGGTTTTCTGCCACACTCCTAAATCATGCTTGTATGTTAATTGGCTCCCACCTAAATTGTCCCTGGTATGTGTGTACAAATTGGGTCTTTATGCCAGTTCCAAGCCCAAGCAATTGGGAAGGGTTGATAAAAGGATATGGAGACCTACCCTGTAAAAAGTTTGCCAATCAAATTTGATAACAGTCATGGTGTTCGGAAGCTGGTCCATAGAATCACCAAGAGTCAGAAACAGCAAAAATGATATATTCATATATTAATACTGCTGTTTCAGATTCTGTAAGTACATAACATAGGTTCACTAAACATTACTGAACAAAGCTAATATATCAACCTATCAATGATAATATAAAGGTTTACTATGACATTACATGACACGGACGGGTTTAGACAGGCTTTACCACACAGTAAAGACAGAACGGCAGGATAAGAGCCCAATCATTGGTTACATTTAAAGGTGAGGGCCCTGGGTGTAGCTATATATATCACTCTTGAGCATCTTTCCTATCAGCTGATTAGCCATACATATGTTATTTCAGGACAATACTAAATGAGAACATATCTAAACCCAAGAACAAATAATAATACACTGAATACACAGATTATTCATAACTTTATGACCACTAACATGTAAAATGAATAGCATTGATTACCTCATTACAATGGCATCCAAAAATCGGTGGGATATATTAGGCAGCATGTATACATGTTGTTCCTGAAATTGATGTGTTAAAAGCAGAAAAAATGGGCAAGCATAAGGATTTGAGCGACTTTGACAAGGGCCAAATTGTAATGGCTGGATGACTGGGTCAGAGCCAATCAAAAACTGCAGCTCTTTTAGGATGTTTCCAGTCTGCAGTAGTCAGGACCTATTAAAAGTGGTTCAAGGAAGGAAAACCAGTGAATCAGTGACAGAGTCATGGCCAACCAAGGCTCGTTGATGGATGTGGGGAGTGAAGAGTGGCCTGTGTAGTCCAACAGAAGAGCTACCGTACCTTAAATTGCTGAAAAAGTTCATGCTGGTTCCAATAGAAAGGTGTCAGAATACATAGTACATCGCAGTTTGTTGTGTATGGGGCTGCACAGCTGCAGACCAGTCAGGGTGACCTGTGTCCACAGCCAAAAATGCCTATAATGGGAATGTGAGTTTCAGAACTGGACTAGGAGCAATGGAATTAGGTGGTCTGGTCTGATAAATCACGTTTTCTTTTACATTATGTGGAAGGCTGGGTGTGTGTGCATCCCATACCTGTGGAAGAGATGGCACTAGGATGCTCTATTAGAGGAGGCAGTGTGATGCTTTGGCCAATGTTCTGCTGGGAAACTTTGGTCTTGCCATTCATGTGGATGTTACTTTTACACACCGCATTGTTGCTGACCAAGAACACCCCTTTATGGAAACAGTATTCTGTGATGGCAGTGGCCTCTTCCAGCAGGATAATTCGCCCTGCTACACTGCAAAAATGGTTCCAGAATGGTTTAAGGAACATGAGTCTGGGGCTTTGACTTGGGCTCCAAATTCTCCAGATCTCAATCCAAGTATCTGTGGTAGGTGCTGGAAAAACAAGTTTGATCCATGGAGACCCCACCTCGCAACTTACAGGACTTAAACAATATGCTACTGACATCATGGTGCCAGATACCACAGCATATCTTCAGAGGTTTAGTGGAGTCCGTGCCTCGATTGGTAAGGTCTGATCAGTGCATATTGTATCTTACCAGTCCTCAGATTTGTTGGCTGCATTCCTTTTCTTTTTTGCAGCTTTTTCTGCATTATTTTCAGCTGTTGATCCTGCCAGTAACATGCTTCCTTTCCTAGGGTGACAGCACTCACTTATTGTTCTATTGAGGACTGGAAAAGGAATATTGTCACTGTAGGACAGGAAGTCTATTAGGACTAAATAACACCTACCCCTCTCTTCCTCTCCATAACATAACATAACAGGATAGTGTTTTATAGCAGTATGAGATTTCTGGCAGGACCTTTGGGTATTTTTTGCAGTTATTGAAAAGAATCTACAATGCACATTTAATAGAGTTTTCATTTAACAGACCAAATGAGAGAAAACAAGAGAGATTTATTTTTGGGGTTTACATATGCTTTAAATTTACAGTGGAGGATGTCTTGTAATGTTTTAGAGGTAGAAATGTGACTAGAGCTAACCTAGAGTAAGGATTTCTTTAAAATAAATGACTACATTTCAGTACAAACATTCAAAGCATATTGTGTTATTTTGTTTTAATCTGGCATATATTAAAAATAAAAAATGTGATACTTACCACATGCTATCCACAAGGTAGAGAGCTCCAGGCTAGAGTACAGCTAACTATAGCCTATTTTATTCAATTAGGCTTTAAAACAGACCTGAATAGTAGGAGGGATCAGATAATGTGGAGTGTTGAATAAGAGATCCCTTTTTTTATTTATCCTAGCAGAGACGGAACATCTGGCTCAGTCAATTTTACACAACAATCATGGAAGTAATGCAAGTTCGGCATGCTTTGTAAACTGAGTGCCATGGATGCACTCTGTATTAATAAAATGCTATAAAACACCGGTTTATAGAAATGTAAACTTGAGTTCAAGATTACACTTTACTACAAGTGATGGAAACTTTTATAAAATATGATTCAACTTTACCAGTAAACTGTACCTAACCAGTATGATACAGTGTGTTACTGGTATAATACAAATAATTTGCGTTGCAGTAGGCGATTAGACACTATTTTTTATTATTATTATTAAGTATTTATATAGCGCCAATAGTTTCCACAGCGCTTTACAAAATGAAGGCAGACAGTACAGTTTCAATACAATTCAATACAGGAGGAATTAGAGGGCCCTGCTCGTTAGAGCTTACAATCTAGGAGGGAGGGTCAAGTGAAACAAAAGGTAATACTTGTGGGAGATGAGCCGATGCAGAAAATAAAAGCACAGTTGTTAGGTGGGGGCAGGATAGGCTTCTCTGAAGAGGAGGGCTTTTAGGGATCATCTAAAAGCAAACAGTGTAGGAGATAATTGGACAGATTGGAGTGGGAAGTTCCATAGGATGGGAGAGGCTCTGGAAAGTTCCTGGAGGCGAGCATGGGAGGATGTGAGAAGGGAGCTACAGAGCAGGAGGTTTTGGGAGGAACGAAGAGAACGATTAGGTTGGTCTTTTGAGATTAGGCTAGTGATAAACCTGGGGGCAGAATTGTGGATGGTTTTGTAAGTTGTTAGTATTTTGAATTTAATTTGTTGGGTAAACGGAAGCCAATTGAGGGATTGACAGAGAGGAGTAGCAGACACAGAGCAGTTGGTAAGGTGGATGAGCCTGGCAGCAGCATTCATAATGGGCTGAAGAAGGGATAGCTAATGTAAAGGTAAGCCAATGATATGGGAGTTGCAGTAGTCGAGGGGAGAGATGACCAAAGAGTGAACTAGGAGCTTTGTGGTGTCATTAGTTAGAAAGAGGAGTCTTTTTGGAGATGTTGCAGAGGTTGATTAGATGTGGGGCCTAAAGGATAGATCAGAGTCTAGGATTACATCTAGAACCTTGGCATTTGGAGATGGGCTGAGAGTTGCGCCATCAATCTTGAAAAATAGTTAAAGGGAAGAGGCACGTGCTGGAGAAAAAATTATGAGTTTGGTTATGGATAGATTGAGTTTGAGGAAGTCATGTGACATCCAGACTGATATGTCTGTTGGTAAATTAGTGATACGTGAGGGAGTGAGCTGAGGGGTAGAGAGATAAATTTGTTGTCATCGCTGTGGTGTAGGATCAGCTGACCCAGGGAGGAGGTGTAGGTCTAGAAGAGGAGAGGTCCAAGAACAGAACTTGGGGGACCCTAACAGGGAAAGGAAGAGGAGAGGAGAAAGTAGAATTGTAAGTAATGCTAAAGGTGCAGTTGGATAAGTAGGAAGAGAACCAGCGAAGAGTACAGTCACGGAGACCAAAGGCGTGACGTTTTTTGAGGAGGAGGGGGTGGTCAACTATGTCAAAGGCAGCAGAAAGGTACAGAAGTAGGAGTACAGAATAGTGTCCATTGATTTTGGCTGTTAGTAGACCATTTGTTAGTTTTAGGAGGGCAGTTTCTGTGGAGTGTTGAGGGCGAAATCCAGACTGAAGCATGTTTTCTGACCACACAATATTTTACTTATATCTAAGTTTGTTACAAGAGTAATGGACTTGCATTACTTAACTAATGTGCCTGAGCCTGAATTGTTGAGGAAGGAATAGCCTATGCAGAGGTGTACTTATTTGTCTTTGCAACTAAGGGTTCAACTATGGAGAGCATCAGCCTCACAAGCAAGTCAAAATCAGTTAACTTTTGGTACTTCTAAGTTAATTTGACTTCTGATTTGCTGGCGTTTTTGTGTTGTTTCTAGATTTCTTGGAGTTACATTTGCATATACAGTAACAGCTGCAGTTTAGTATGCAGGCAGCTGTCCACTCCGCCTGCAGTGAGTTGGTGGTAGGGGGTGGTATGATGTGCAATTCAGCACATCAGACAGTTCCTTTTTTTTTCTTTTTTGTGCCACCTTTATTTGAAGTGCACATAGTGACACTATATTTATGTCACTGTTAAAGGAGTTGTAAGGCAGAAGGATGTTTTATCTTAATGCATTCTATGCATTAAAATAAAAAGCCTTCTGTGTGCAGCAGCCCCCCCAACACTTACCTAAGGTTCCTCTCTATCCAGCGATGTCCACGAGTGTGTCAGCCGACCAAGATTCTCCTTCCTGATTGGCTGAGACACAGCAGTGGCACCATTGGCTCCCCCTGTTTTTAATCAGTTAGTCAGCTAGCCAATCAGGGGGGAAGGGGGCGGGGCCAGGGCGTAGCTCCATGTCTGAAGGGACACATGGAGCTGTTACTCAGCTCGGGTTCCCCCATAGCAAGCTGCTTGCTGTGGGGGCACTGAACAAGAGGGAGGGGACAGGATCACAGAAGAGGGACTCGAGAAGTGGAGGATCCGGGCTGCTCTGTGGAAAACCAACTGCACAGATGAGGTAAGTATAACATGTTTGTTATTTTTATAGGAAAAAAAAGAGACTTTACAATCACTTTAAGCAGCACAGTGCACTAATCTAAGCAACAGACTATTGCAAAAATGAAGCTCTTCTATCATCTCTTCTCTTTCTTTAAAGAGAAAGCAAGTGTTAGACACTGGCATACATAATAAATGGGCTTACACAAAATAGAGATGTAACAATTTTGGTGAAAGTGAAATAGGCACAGCTGTCTTCTTGGCTTGACTACAGCTGGAATAGATTTAAATATTTCCAGAGCTAAAGAGTATAGTTTTCCGAATAGGTTCTTATATGAATGAATGTCTTACTCCTGCTTACAGAAAGAAACAAAAGCATATTCAGCCGAACCAGGCTCCCATTTAATCTGTCACCATGGACATTAGAAAGTCGGTTCATATTGTGCCATGCTCTAACTTTGTTTGATGCCGTTGTGTACACTGTATTCTCTTTTTTCTTTCAGAGGGACGCTCCCTGGCAGGCATGCTAAGCTGTAAGTACACAGAGACATCTGCTGCCCTTCACCATAATACACAGGAGTTGCTTGAGGGGGTTGTCAGACAGATTCGCCTTCGAAAAGATGACGGACAACACAATCCCCAGCCAGCCACCCTCCTACCACCAGGTCGCAGAGAGAGTCTGACCAAAAGAGCAAGGCGACTTTTGCAGGGGATTATGGGAAAACATAAAGGTTTCTTCAAGCAGAGGTCGAAATCATGTCATGACCTTTCTGTCTTGTGACTAGTGAACTATCTTGTCCATGTGCCATAAGGAAGACAGACTGGCCACATGACCTTGTGCCTGCCACAAAAGGCAAAAAGCTTTTGACTATTTTATATGGAACCATATGAATGGAACATGGGCTGCATAAACTGATATTTCTATGAACCCCAATCTGAGACAAAATAACAGCAACACTAAGAAATCTTAGGGATAAAACACACTACCTGATATAACACTATTAAAAAATAATGTATAAAATCACTAAAAGGGATTATACTGTATGTTTACCAAGACTGCAACCATATGTCCACGAGAATACAAGTTAAGAATACTTTTGTCCCAAAGGAGGGCTTTTCGTTGTTGTAAACACTTACCTATACCTAGAGAAGTGACTGGCCTCAGGTGACACACAAAGGTAAAACAAATCCTCCTACATAAGCTGTACCTGTTTATCTGGGGTCATTAGTCCTGTACATCCTTGTAAAACTCAGAGATGAAAAGAATTTTTAACAGATTCACAAAGCAGGGGGTGGAGAGCTGCAGTACAAGAGATCTGGGAGCTGATTGGAGGGAAGGGACACACCCCCTTCACACAGCACACTGGAACAGAGCTGAGGCTGTCAATCAGCTGGAGCTCTCTCCTCATCACTTTTTTTCTCTTGGTGTCAGGAAAATTTGTCAGAAGTGACTCATGCAGATAACAGAGGAACTAGACAGCAGAGAGAAATGACACTCAGGGCTTTGGAGAGAGGCAAGTAAACACTATAGAAATATGTTCTTGTTGAGATTTCATGTCTGAGGTTTACAACCACTTTAAAGCAGAACTTTGGGCAAAATCAAAATGGAAATTTATGATGCAATCTGTCTAAGGCATTAATACAGCAGCCTTTGTTGTCCTGTGTCCACCATGCAACATAGTTTTATTACCTGTAATCTGGCCAGTAAGTCGTTTTTCTTTTGTTTGTTTTTTTTTACATCCTTTAACAGACCAAGCTGTCCAGAATAAGTGAACATTAGTGGGTTAAGGAGGGTTAAGACAAACCATTTACCACTGACAGGGGTACTTACAATGGTCAGCTTTTATCAGTTTATTAAAAATCTTTATCCCAAAGGCAAAAACTAAACTGTAACTGCTAAAAAAAGTGTTAGCTTGAGTTTAAAATTAATTTGTTAGTCTCTTATCTAAAGTTCATTTTAATGTACTAGTTCATCTAACAGCACCCCCTTCACATGCTGTCCAAGGGTGGCTACTGTGTTCCATAAACACATTTGAGGGATGAGTGTAGCCACCCTAACACAGGAAGTGTTGTAATGTTTAGATCATCAGTTAAAAATAAAATACAAAAAGAAAACAAATGCAATCAACACACATGAGAATTGGTCAGATGCAATAAGGAGAAAATAAAACAGTGGTGACACTAATAAGAATTGGCTGCTAATCTCTGCCCCCCCCCCCCCCCTCCTTTTTACTCTATACCTTTTATCTATTTATTACATCTGGTATATGGTCAAGCGCATAGATTTTTCTTACCTTTAAGGAGAAAATAATGCCATTACATAAGGTAAGGCCTTTGATAATGCTATTTTATTAACCATATTTTGAGATCATAGAGAAAGAAAAATCAAATATGTATGTTTTTTTTTATGCTGCTGAGTACACAAGGCAGCAATTTGGCTGTTTTTTTATTGGATATTGGGTTTTATGGCCCACATTGCTAGCTCAGCAGCTCAGTACTCAACCTCCTGCCTTCTAAATAAATCTGGCCATAAACAGAGTGAATTTAAGTCGGACTGATATGGGTGGTCCTATGCGGCATCCACCCTCCATCCTTTGATCTGACAATCAAAGGATCCTGATGGAAAATGGTTGGCTGAACAGCAGCTGTATCCAATCAGGTGCAGCCACTGTTGGGGTATTTTGCTGGCTGTCAGAATACAATCGTCGGCAGGGGAGATTCGCCCTTTCATGCTGTTTAGAATGGATGATGGAATGGAGAGATTTCCCTTGATTGGCCCACAAGGCTTCATGCAAGAAAGCTTACAGTGTATGATTAGGTTATGGGCTTCTGACCAGCTGTAATTGAGTAGGAAATGCAGATTTGCTCAGATCCCAGTTAACTCACCATGTTTTTGGGCTGTATGAAGAAAAAAAAAACAAATAAGATAATAATAATATAACAAAATAATAATAATAAAATAATTTTATAATTTGATTATAAAATACAATCTTATAATAATAAGATAACAAAACAATAATAACTGTCATGCTGTATCCCAAATGGAAGATGAGCCAAGGACCAAGCACTACAAGGGAAGAGTGGTAACCAAATGGAAGATGAACCAAGGACCAAGCACTACAAGGGAAGATTGGTAACCACTAGCCAGGACTTTATTGTACCTTTATTTTTGTAATCCACTTTTGCTTGGCCAACCATCATGTGTTTAACACATTTTGTAAACTAGCAGGTATCTCTTTATAATAAAAAAACAAAGCCAAATCAATAACTAAAGTGCATGTACAGCATCGTATAATATTGCTCAATGATCCGTGTTAGTTAGAACATGGTATATAATATGGATACATGGCCAGGAGAAAGATCAATTTGCCATTAGAATTGTGCACCATTGCTGTTGTCATGCTCCATTTCTTATGAGTTAGGTCACCACTTTGTCAAAGGCCTTAACTTATCAGGAATGAACCATGAGTCAGTAAGGCATGATTTAGGCCTGAATATGGTAGTGCTACACACAGATCATGTGGCTAGTGCTGGGCTTTTTCATATTCCATGGGCTTCAACCAGATGCCTTTCAAGCAACCACCAGCTCGTACCTATTTATTGCTCTATTTCTACATTCTGCCTACATTTCAGTCATTGCACCAGACACAACATAAACTCACAGAACATGACTCATAATGCTTACATACAATGCTTTGGCAGCGGGATAGAAAGGATGGTGTTGTTCAGTCACACAAAAGTGGCGCCATTTAGACTTGTGCATTAGGAGATCAGTATAAACTAAACCTAATAGAAATGACAGATGACAGCAACCTTTGTCATTTGTCTTGTAGGATTCAATACTTCCAAGATCTAACAATGTCATCTCTGGTAAAGGTGAAAGAGCACTTAACACTGGAGGGATGGCTGTTTTTTTTTTATGTGGCAATGCCGAAAATCTGAACAGTTTGGTGTGTTTTAGCATGCCCTGAGAATGATGGTAATGTAATGTTAAAGCAACAAATAAACACATTTCACATCAGCAAGTGTGTGTAAAAGAAATGTTTTACCAGCATGGTGTAGGAGAATGTGCAATAAACTGACAGGACCTAACTATCTGAATATACAACATAAAATGGATTATATTTATGACTTTTCTTCACCCACCTCTCTGTCACCCTGTCTTCATACTACCTTTCCTCTGAGAATACCTTACTCCTACCCCCTCCCCAAAGCAATTTTCCTGTCTTCCATCCTTAAAAGGAGAAATTCATCCGAACAGGCTTTGTTACCATGGAGACTACAAACCAACTATATTTCATAGCTCCCCCTGTATCTGGGGGAGACGTTGCCATGGAGACTCATACACGGCACCCCATACCACAGAGAAGGCTATTGTGATAAGAGTGAGAGGAACACAAATAACCAAATTACTCTGTAAGCAGTCATCTCAAGGCCTTGTGTTGCTGGCTCATGTACGTTGTTATCAGATTATGTTGCAAGAAAGGCACTGAAGCTCTTTCTGAAAGCGCACAGAATCAAGGACCGGTTATAAAGCATCTAGAAGGATTAGTGCCATATGTTTATTGATAGCAAACATATACTATGCAATGTCATTTTACATGAATATATTAAAGCAAAATTAAAGTTCCGATGTAAAAAAAAAAAAAACAGTGAGCAGGAAGGCTTTTATTGCAGAAGAGACTTGCAATCTCTATTATGCAATAAAATGCATCTATTTGCCAGCTCGTTGTCTTCTCCGGTGCCATAGGCGTGCACAGGGGGTGTGCCTGGGCACACCCTAACCACTATGTGTGGTGCCTATGTGCGGTGGCTCCTGCCCGGGCTTCTCCCTCCTTGTTGGCCCCCTCACCCCGCAGTGCTGCTGGCTTCCCTCCTCTCCTCTCCCCCTGGCAGCTGCAAAGGATGTTTCAGGATGTAGAGTGGGGGAAGGGGCTAGTAAATATGAAATTTACCAGCACCTTCCTTTTCTAAATAAACACAGTGAACACAATCACTGTGTTCATTCATAACTGAAGCATAGTAAACCATATTTACTATGCTTTAATTTGTGAATGAACAGAAAGCCACTCAGCACAGAGCACTTCCCGTTCATTCACTGCCCCGTGCAGAGAAAGGCATGTGTGTTTGAGCTTTGGGGCGCACACCCTAATGCAATAGGCTGCGCACACCTATGTCAGGTGCTGTAAACTGAACCGCGCATACGTAGCTCAGTCTCTGAATGCCTGGGAGAACTGGCTCCTGTGCATGCACAGGAGTTATGCCATCCTGCGCTGGCCAATGTAGAGGCCCGAAGACCACCACTCGAAAAAAAAAATATTGGCGCCAGTGAGGAACCGTTGGATAGTTGAGTATTAATACCTTTAATTCTGCTTTAAAGCGGAGTTCCAGCCTATCCACACTCCCTCACCTGTCCCACGGTCCAGCGATGCGCCGTCTTCTCCCTCTCTGCTCTGCGGCGCCGGCATCACCGATGTGGGCACCCGGCTGTGACAGTATGCAGCTTCACAGCCGGATACGCACTGCACATGCGCGAGTTGCGCTATGCGTCGTGATTGGCCGGCAATCTTCTGGGACCTCTGACATGTCCCAGAAGATTGCAAGGAGGGAGGGAGAGAGGAGAACTTCCGCTCAGGGCGCCGCGGCGCTCCGAGCGGAAGTGGGAGCGGGTACCTGTCAAAACTAGGTACCCGCCCCCCCAAAAAAAAATGACATGCCAAATGTGGCATGTTAGGGGGTTAGAACTACCTAAAGCGGAAGTTCCACTTTTGGGTGGAACTCCGCTTTAAGTTTGTTAGAGGCCATTTTGAAGATACGTTTCAGAGATTGAGTACACTGAATTGCCACTTTATTAGCTATACCTAATCATTAAAGTGTAACTAAAGGAATTATTATTATTATTTTTTTTTTTTTTTTGGATAGGCTGGAGTTGGATTAGATCATCTATTAGGTTTTTTTTTTTTGCTGTCTGTGTCCTTGTTAGGGAGATTCACCCTCCATTTTTTTGACCTTTTTAAACTTATAATTGAAAGTGAAAGTAAAAGAAAATTCCAAATTTTGGGTTTACCCCAGAAAATTAATAGAAGGGAAATCTTCCAACGGGCACATTCGTTCTGGTTGATATGGGAGGCCCCAAAGAATTCCCTAATTTTTAGGGATTTTCTCTCATTTTCTGAAGTTAAAGGGAACATCTGTATTGCTTGCCAAACTAGTTAGAAAAATATGTATCTGTGACGTAACTGTTGTTATATATGTGATGTACAGGCTCATTTGGGCACTTGGCAAATTGACTTGAGTCGTTGCTTAATCTTCTTAGCTAGCGAAAAAAAAAGGTTTGTTTTCCTGAATTCTGCATCCGGAGTCCATTCCTGGTTTCCCAAAACTGTTTGCTGCTTACACTTTTAGAACACAACAGCTCAGCGGGAGAGATTGCTGAACTAACCTTGCATTTTTTTTTTGAGCAAAAAACCACTGGGTTTATTTTTTGTGCAACCGCTGGGTTGCATCAAAAAAAGAACTGTTTTTGCGTATACCCGGCTTTAATTTGCTGAAACAAAGTTCCACTTCAATCAGCACTTGTAGTGAGAGACCTTTTGGCCATCTGTGGTTACAATACCTTGTTGTCTGTTCTTCTTAATCTCTGTTTTCGCCAAGATTGAGCATTCTAACTGGAGATCTAGGACCTCAACCCCAGCAGACTCTATTCCGCCCCACTTGCCTTTGGCTTAGATGGGTACTCTTTTTTTACAAATAGACCAGAACATGCCCAGACTGGGACAAAAAATAGGCCCAGGCATTTTAGACTGATCAGCCTTTTTGTTTTTTTGTTTTTATTTAAACCAAATTACAAATAATGACAGCTACCAGTCTCTCTATGTCTTTTAGTTCTATTTTGCCTGCTTCAGTCACTGATTGATTGCAGTCACTGCTCACTAATTGCAAGAGGTTACTGCACATTTTTACTGCTCACCCATTGGTTGCTGGGGAGGGGGGGTGGAATGAGTGGCAGTGCTGGGGGGATGAATTGAGTGGGTGTGCTGGGGGGGGGGGGAATTGAATAGTGGTGCTGGGGGAGGGGGGGTGAATTGAGTGGCAGTGCTGGGGGAGGGGGGTGCATTGAGTGGCAGTGCTGGGGGGGAGGAATGAGTATCAGTGCTGGGGTGGGGGGGGATTGGATGGGATCAGTGGCAGTGTGGAAGGAGGGTGAGATTAGTGGCAGTGAGGGGGGGTGGGATCAGTGGCATTGCTGGTGGCTTGTTAGGATGAGTGGCAGTGCTGGTGGGGGGATGGGATCAGTGACAGTGCTGTTGGGGGGGGATTTGATGGGATCAGTGCCAGTGTGGGTGGAGGGTGGGATGAGTGGCAGCGTGAGTGGTGAGATGAGTGGCAGTGATGGGGGGATAAGATGATTGGCAGTGCAAGCCGGTAGTTGGGATGACTGGCAGTGCTTTGGGTGATGGGAGGCAGTGCTGGGGGAATGAAATCAGTGCCAGTACTGGGGGATGGAATGAGTGGCAGTGCTGGGGGGATGGAATGAATGGGGGGGATGGGATGGAATTAGTGGCAGTATGGAGGGAGGGTGGGATTAGTGGCAGTGCGGGGGTGATAGGATGAGTGACAGTACGAGAGGAGGGTGGGATGAGTGGTAGTGCTGGTAGGTTGTTGGGATGAGTGGCAGTGCTGAGGGAGATGAGATCAGTGGCAGTACTGGGGGATGGAAAAAGTGGAAGTGCTGGGGGGGGGGGAATCGAATGAATGGCAGCGCTGGGAGGGGGGATTGGATGGGATTGGATGGGATCAGTGGCATTGTGGAGGGAGGATGGGATCAGTGCAGGGGTCAAGTCCTGTGGGTGGAAAAAAAGTGTTGGAACCCCCCACTACATTGCAAAAAAGTACTTAAAATGCCCGTACTCTGTGCAAAACAGTGCAAATATCAATATTTAAACTATAAACATGTAGATAGTGCTAGTAGCAATGTGTTTAAGTTAAACATAAGTCAAAAAACCATATATAACCCAGCCAGCACAGAGTTCCTCCTTATGTCAGAGTCTGCAGGATTCCCCCTTACAGTGCATGGGAACTCTGACATAAAGGGAAATGCTGCAGCTCATGCAGCACTGTCACTGACCTCCTCTTAGGTGCACCATGCTCTGGTTTCATCCTATAGTCTCCTCTCCACAGTCTCTCCTCTCCTGTGATCCACACTCCCAATCTGCGGACATGGTACAGGAGATGGTTAGAGGATGCGGACATGGTTCAAGAGATGGTCTGAAGCTGCGGACAGCCATGTTTTGCAAGTAACAGACATTTATGGGCAGCCCGTAAATTAATTGGTGGTTGGCAACACTTCCCCACACAGTAGTGTTTTCCTCTGCCTCCTTCCTTCACCCTCCCCCACAGTAGTGTCCTCCTTTGCCCCCCTCAAGTAGTGTCCTTTTTCTGCCTGCTTCATATCATGAACCTCCACTGTAGTGTCCTGCTGTGCCCCTTTCCCCTCTCCACATCAGTGTCCTCCTCTGCCTCCTTCACCCCCCCCCACAGTATGTCCTCCTCTTCCCCCTGCAACCACCCCCCCCCCACAGTAATATCCTCCTCTGCCCCCTTCACTCCCACCCCACAGTAATGTCCCCCTCTGCCCCTTCGCCCCCCCCCCCACAGTAATGTCCCCCTCTGCCCCTTCACCCCCCCCCCACAGTAGTGTCCTCTTCTGCCCCCTTCGACCCCCTCCCCCCCCACAGTAGTGCCCTCCTCTGCAGCTGTCCCCTTTTATCTTACCCCCTCACAGTGTCCTCCTCTTTGCTTTAGCGAGGCGCCACCACCAAGACCCTCACATCAGTGTCATTCTCTTGGTCTCTGCTGTGGCGAGGTGCTGCCGTTAAGTTCCACTGCCTTCCTTTTAAAAATGGCGGCAGACGACACCATTGCATCAATGCGCATGTGCCCGCCCAGACACAAATGGGCGAGAGCATGTGCGAGCTTTGCCGAGCCCGGGGGGCTTCAGAACAGCACATGCACAGTTAGTGTCTGCCAGAGCTCGTATACTTCAAAGGCCAGTCCTGCAGGATGCGGCTGCTAACGGGAATGGCATTCCTGCTATGAAAAAAGTACAGGAACGCCGTTCCCATGCGTTCCTGCAGGACTCAAGCCCTGGATCAGTGGCAGTGTGGAAGGAGGGTGGGATTAGTGGCAGTGCAGGGGGGGATAGGATGAGTGACAGTACGGGGAGGTGGAATCAGTGGCAGTGCAGGGGGACGGGATGAGTGACAGTGCTTGGGGGGATTGGATGGGATGAGTGGCAGTGCTTGGGAGATGGGATGAGTGGCAGTGATGGGGGGAGATGGAATGAGTGGCAGTGATGGGGGGAGGGTGGGATGAGTGGCAGTGCTGGTGGGGGGGATGGCATCAGTGGCAGTGCTGGGGGGGGATGAAATCAGTGGCCATGCTGGGTGGAGGGATGGGATTAGTGACAGTGCTGGGGGGGTCAGTTTCAGTGCTGGGGGGCAATGGGATCAGTGACAGTGTTGGGGAGGTCAGTGGCAGTGATGGGGGATCGAATCAGTGACAGTGCTGGGGGGATCGAATCAGTGACAGGGCTGGGGGGGGGGTCGGATCAGTGACAGGGCTGGGGGGGATCGGATCAGTGACAGTGCTGGGGGGGGAGGGATCAGTGGCAGTGCTGGGGGGGGTCAGTGGCAGTGCTGGAGGAGGGATCAGTGGTCGTGCTGTTGGGGTCAGTAGCAGTGCTGGGGGGTATCAGTGGCAGTGCTGTGTGGGGGGTTCAGTGGCAGTGCTATGGGGAGGTCAGTGACAGTGCTGATGGGGTCAGTGTTACTCACTGTGTTTTTGGCTTCATTATTTCTCCAGTTCCATGGTGTCTGGCAGCAGTGTCACCTATGCTGAAATCCGAAGATAGGGTCTCCTGCAGCCCCCCCCCCCCCACTTCCTGGTCCTCATGGGTCAGCAGACCTCTAGACTCCACCCCCCTGGCCATGCCATGAACTGAATGGGCAGCCGCCGGCTCCAGGGACAGCCCTGCTGGGTGGACATGATGATGCTGGGGAGAATGGCGTGGGCTCCAGGGCCTGCCCACTGAGCCCAGCTGCTGCAGCTGCTTTGGGCCCCACATGTGGCCCAGAGGCCCTGGGCCAGTGTGCCCTGTGGCCAGTTGGGGCCTGGACAAAAACTATAAGACCCTTATCATTTTATATTCACCTGTACTTGGAGCTTCTCATTGTTGTTTACTACCTTAAACAGTACCTTCCTTTTTGCAGGGCAGGTCATCGGCAATGATGTGCAGCTGCCACTGGAGTGATGTATATAGACAGAGAAGGGTTCATTACCTAAAACTGGACAGTGCAAAATCTGGTGCAGCTGTGCATAGTAGCCAATCAGCTTCTAACTTCAGCTTGTTCAATCAAGCCTTCACAAAAAAAAAGCCTGGAAGCTGATGGGTTTTTATGCAGAATTGCACCAGATTTTTCATTCTCCAGTTTTAGGGCTTGTTCACACTATATGTGCAGAAAAACTGATTGGAAAACCATGCAGAATTCACTTACAGAAACATCAGTTTACATTTGAGTTTTTATGCACGGGTTGACTTGACATCAGTTTTCATGTGCGTCAGTTATGTGCCTGTTCAAACCAATTTGGTTGAGAACACAAGCAAATGTGACAGTTAGCAATCCAGGCATTCCAGGAATGTAACTGTTTTTTGAAACTATTAAATCGACAAGTTTAGTTCCACTTTATGATTTTTTGCTGTTTAGCTTCAGCAAAATAGCCTCCAGCAAGAAGGAACAGGAACAATGCTGGAGGCAATTTACAGCACACACAATTTTGGTAGCATAATTATTAGGGTGTAATGTATGTTCCTTTCTAAAAAAAAATGTATGCCACGCACACAGGGCAACCCTCTCAAGAGAGTGTGAACCTGTTGCGTTTGTGCAGAGATCAGGTGCCCTGGCTGTGTCCATAAGGGCCTAAGGACTGAGCCACAGAGAGATCTTTTGCTGAGCTGGGACTGGAGCTGGAAGGACCTGGCGCAGTGAGTGTCTACAGCAAGGGATAACCAGTAAGGACCAGAGATGAGAGACTGAGGACCGGTTCCTGGAGGACTGAGTCACAGAGTACCTGAGGACAGCAGACCATGGTCTGGACCGGATTCCTATGTACCAGGAGTGATGAGCCAACCACCTGTACTCAAAACTGACATTTATTGCTATTAGAGACTGCTCCTTGTTTAGCAGCCCATCAGCCATCTCTTGCACACCCTTAAAGTGACAGCTTTGTGTGCACCACCTTGCAGAAGGGCCCCAACTGTAGCCAGGAAAAATTGACAGTTAGGAGCTAAGTACTTGTAGTCACCTCCAGGGGTGGTTTTTCAGGAAATCACTTGCTATTGGGGCTGTATGCGTTATGTGCTGGAGGACCTTTATTTTTGGGTTAGGAAATGCTGATACTTTTAATCCTGTTTGCATCAGGTAAAATCGGGGTCTAGCATTACTACAGTTTAGTTGATTGCCATCTAAAGGGTCGGTGTTTACATTGTCTAATACAGCATCCTTAACCACTTTAAGACCAGGCCTATTTCTGACATTTGATGCTTACAAGTTAAAATCAGTATTTTTTGCTAGAAAAATAAACTTAGAACCCCCTCAACATTTTTTATATATATATATATATATATATATATATATATATATTTATTTATTTAGCAATGACTCTAGAGAATAAAATGGTGGTTGTTGCAATATTTTATGTTACACTGTGTTTGTGCAGCGGTCTTTCAAATGCAATTTCTTTGAAAAAAATACACCTCAATTAATAAAAAAAATAAAAATAAAAAGTAAAGTTAGCAAAATGTTTTAGTATAATGTGAAAGATGATGTTATGCCGAGTAAATAGATACCTAACAAGTCATGCTTTAAAACTGCACACACTCGTGGAATGGCAACAAACTACGGTACTTAAAAATCTCCATAAGCGACACTTTAAAATTTTTTTACGGTTACCTGTTTAGAGTTACAGAGGAGGTCTTGCACGAGAATTTTTGCTTTCCCTCTAATAATCGCGGCGATACCTCACATGTGTGGTTTGAACACTGTTTACATTTGCGGGTGCGACTTACGTATGCCCTTGCTTTGGCGCGCAAGCACAGAGGGACGGGGCGCTTTAAAACATTTTTGCTATTTTTTATTTTTTTTACACTATCCCGATAAAAAAAGTTTTGATCACTTTTATTGTTGTCACAAGGAATGTAAGCCCTTGGGACAGCAAAAGTCATGTGCCAGGTATTTATTTGGAGGGATCTGGAGTTTTTGCTGTTTTGACTACTGACATTTTATTTAAATCTGGTGCCTTTAAGACTCCAGTAAACCGAAAGTGAAGTCATGACATTGCTTCCGGCTTACTAGATTTGAGACCCGATCAAAGCCGATTTGGGCTTTATTTGGGTCTCCAGCCAGCTGGCGGATGTGCCGGCTGGTTGCTCCGGCCTCCCTGTGCCTTTACATTTTTTTTTTCTGATCACTTTCCTTGCTGTCACAAGGAGTGTAAACATTCCTTGTGACAGTAATAGGCAGTGACAGGTCTTTATGGAGGGATCTAGGGTCTAAAAGACCCCAAACTCCTCCTCTGCACTTCAAAGTATTCAAAACACCAAGATCTCAGTTTTCGAATACTTTGGATTTTTTTAAACTGGTGCCGTTGGCTGCCAAGTAAACCAGAAGTGATGTCCTTGTTTTGCTGCCGAGTTGCAGCTGCAGGCATCACCCTATTATAACCAATTGAGCAAAATGACGTACAGGTACGAGGTTTCACGGCAAGTGGTTAAACATGTTCACTTGTCTGTTTATGGATTCATGCCTTGTTTAACTGCCTTGCCATAATACATCCATTTAATTTACCATCCAGTTGCTTGTGACCTATGCATTATTATAGAGTGGCAGCATACTAACGTTTAAGTTACATATGTGTGTCAGCGAGATCGAACAGCTTAAAGAGTTACGGCAGAATAGAGAACCCATTACATCCAGTGGTTCCTGTGGGGATAAGTGCTACACTTATCAATCATATACGGTATCACAAAAAAAAATTTCAAATGGTATATTTAACATATCAAAGGGGAGCAAATAAGAGAAATCCAATATTTAGGTTTGCATACACTTTAAGAGTAAATTGCTTAGAGGGTAAGAGTAACAACATATGTTATGTGTTTGAGGAAGGGTTAACTACAAAAGCATTTGTGTTAAGGGTTAGGTTTTGGTGGGGTTTAGATTAAGTGTAAAGGATTCAGGAATAGGTTATAGTTGTAAGGGGGTATGTTTAAAGGCATAAGTTACTTTAACCACTTGCCTACTGGGGACTTTTACCCCCTTCACAGCCAAGCCAATTTTCAGCTGTCAGCGCTGTCACACTTTGAGTGACAATTGCGCAGTCATGCTATAATGCACCCATTTGGAATTTTAATCATTTTTTTTCTCACACAAATAGAGCTTTCTTTTGATCACTGCTGGGTTTTATGTTTTTTTGCAAAATTAAAAAAAAACAAAACATTTTTCATAGTTTGTTATATAATTTTGCAAACAGGTAATTTTTCTCCACTGATGTGCGCTGATAAGGCTGCACTGATGGCCACTGATAGGCTGCACTGGTGGGTACTGATGAGGAAGCACTGAGGAATCACTGATGAGGCTGCACTGATAGGAGGCACTGATGGGGGACACTGATGAGGAAGCACCAATGGACACTGATTGGCAGCACTGGCGTGTACTGATTGACAGCACTGATTGACAGCACTGTTGGAGACTCCATTTATAATCAGTGCCAAAATTATCAGCGTAGATGTCCTTTTCACACAAGCCGGTTATCGACTCTCCTCTGCTCTACTCACGCTGTCAGCGTGAGGAAAGGAATTCCGATAATCGGTTTGTGTATACATCATGATCAGCTGTGATTGAACACAGCTGATTACGTGGTAAAGGGCCGCTGTGATTGGTCCTTTACCCCCAATCTGTGATCAGCTGTGTCTTAAGCACACAGCAATCACAGAGCGCGGCGGCCTACGGAGGCGGACCGTGTGAAAGAAGCCAAGGGCTCCATGTACACGGGACGTTGTAAATGTCCGTTTAAGAGCAGTTCGGTGTTTTTTTCAGAAGCCCCTGAACCCATCTACATTTTATCTTATCTGTCCATGTACACAGGGTCGTTTACAGTCATTTGCAGGCAGTTGAGTTCAGGGACGTTTTTGGAACGCAATTATTTGCGTTCGAACGTGTGTTTTCCGGCGTTTCAAACACAAAAACGGGACCGAACGCGACCGAACGTGATGAAGTACGTTCAGCCACGTTATACGTTTTTTTTTTCTTCCATTCAAAATCAATGGTTCCCTATGGGAGCCTATTGATTTGAATGGAAGTCGCACCTCATCGGATCAGGATGATCCGACTTGCGGTGCGACTTGCGGTGTGAGAATCTTGAGGGGGAAATCCACGCCAAAAATGGGAAAAAAACTGCGTGGGGTCCCCCCCAGGTTCCAAACTAGGCCCTTCGGGTCTGGTATAGAATTTGAGGGTAGCCCCATGCCGAAAAAACAGCGTGGGGTCCCCCCCAAAATCCATACCAGGCCCTTATCCGAGCATGCAGCCCGGTAGGGCAGGAAGGGGGAGGGGACAAGCGAGCGGCCCCATCCCCCCTGGACCATACAAGGCCACATCCCCTCAACATGGGGGGGGGTGTTGGTGCTTTGGGGCAGGGGCCTCATCCCCACAACCCTGGCCGGTGGTTGTGGGGGTCTGCGGGCAGGGGGCTTCTCGGTATCTGGAAGCCCCCTTTAACAAGGGTGGCCCCCCAGATCCCGGACCCCCTCCCTATGTGAATGGGTATGGGGTACACTGTACCCCTACCCATTCACCCCATAAAAGGCAGTGTATGGAAATAACGACAGGAGACGTTTTGGAAACTTTATTAAAAATCTTTATCCGGACTTCTCCGCTCTGGTCTTCTCCCTCTCCGCTCTTCTTGTCTTCTGCTCTTTTGCTGTCCGCTCTTCTGCTGTCCAATCTTCTGATCTTTTGCCCTCGGCTCTTCGTCTTCTTCCTCCGGTCCTCCTCAGACGATGTCTCCGGTGATTATGCCGGTCTCCAGTCTCTGCAGCTTGTTATACAGCCATTGTGGGCGTGGCCGCCAGGCGACGTCATCAGGAGACCCCGCCCCCTCATGTCATCTGTGACGTCATATAAAAAGGGTTCACTTAGTGCCCTGGAGAGTTCCTGGGGAAAGTGCCAAATGCAGTCCAGTTTGGACTTATTACCTTTATGGATTATTGCCAAATCATAGACTCTATGGGGAGATTTACAAAAAATTGACGACTCCGAATCTGGTGCAGCTCTGCATGATACCCAATTAGCTTCTAACTTCAGCTTGTTCAATTAAGCTCTGGCAATAAAACTTAGAAGCTGATTGGTTTCTATGCAGAGCTCTACCTGATTTTGCACACTTCAGTTTTAGTAACCCCCCCAAGGGACTACTTGTGGATTTATTGCCTGAATGGACTTTTGCCTTGAAAGGGTTGCCTATGGTACAGTCACTTTATAGCGCACTAGAAAGCTTTGTATAAGAAACTGTATGAAGATGTCCTTGAGAACTGTTACTTGTTATCTGCAAGGCAAAAATAAAAGATCTTCAGTTGTTTACCTGTGTTGCCTGGTCTGAAGTCTCCTAAAGGGGAGCCTGCATTGCGTATCAAAAGACCAGGGCTTACAACAAGGAGACTGAAGTTAGAGAAGATACAGCACAGAGACCTAATGAGCTGTCCAGAGGAAGTTAGAATGTTGTTGCTAATGACTATAGTGTCTTTGTCACATGCCAAAGCAGCCAACCAGCGAGGAGACAGGTGACATGGCTAAGGTGATGGTTACTCTGGTGGTGAAGGGTGGTATGTGCTTGGCTGGGTCCATATCTACGGCACAGAGTGACTAGGCTTTAGTCATAAAAGAGAAAGTTGAAGTAGCGAGTCCTCAGAGTGACCAACAAGCATGGAGAATGGGGAAAGTGTGTTTCCTGTATCCAGTAGTAACACTGGGATTAGTCACTAGGAGTAAAGAATTTCTGAGTTAGTGGAGACGGGTGCATGCTCCGCGGCATTGCCTCATAAAAGGTTCCCCAATGGGTAAAAGAGGTGTTCTCTGACAGAAGAAGTGTCTGAAATGCTCCAATATCAGTACTGTATAGAAGTTCCGCCATGAGTTACAAAGAGTTAACTGTACAATTGCTGCCCACTTCTGAACTGGAGTACCATCTTAATATTGACTTTCCCATGACAGCTGCTCCTTGCCTGTAATTCAGGGATTAGCAAGCACAGTTCCGCAGTGTCCCCACTGAGGCATGATAAGCCCCACCCACAAACATGCTTTTTCCTTACTCCATTGGCAACTGGCACTCTCCTCTACTGCCTGATGTGGGTGGGTCCTTGCTAATCTCCAGTAGTCCTGAATTGTATGGAGACTAGCCACACAAAGAGAAGGAAGCCTGCAGTAGCGCGAATAAGTATTTCACCTTATTTACTATCCCTAGGCAAAACAAGCAGTTAACCATTGCATTTGCAGTAGGAAGGAGACCTACTACCAGGGCTGGGACGGGGAGGGGTGGGAGGGCAGAAGGGTGTGGTTCTATGTGGAGAATCAGGGGCATGCTGGGAGCTCCAGTGGCCCAGTGCCTCTCACTGACAGGAGTGACTGCAGTGTCAAGGTCTTTTTATAGCCACCTCCAGCACTAGCCCTGTGTTCCCTGTTGGCTGCTGTCATTTGTAAACACAGAAGCAGCTTCCTATGCTGGATTCTGTGTTTATAAGTGACAGCGCCCCCTCAGTGTAGGCGTAGCAGCTGCGCTCCGCAGGACTGCATAACTAGCTGGACAAGGGGCTCTGTGTGATGGGAGGAGGAGGGGGGGCTCTAGGCACTGGGGGGGTGTGGGAAGAGGGGGAGCTCTGTGTAATAGGGGGAAAGGGAAGAGGGGGGAACTCTGTGTACTGGTGGGAGAGGAAGGAGGGAGGTTCCTGTGTACTGGAGGGAGAGAGAGGCGGGGGGAGAAGAGGAGGGAGCCCTGTGTACTGGGGGAGGGTAAGGGGGGAGTACTGTATACTGAAGAAAGAGGGTGGAGGGAGGCTCTGTGTACTGGGGGAGAGGGAGGAGGTGGGAGCTCTTTGTACTGGGGGAGAGGGAGGAGAAAGCTCTGTGTACTAGGTGGAGAAGGGGGAGCCCTGTGTACTGAGGGGAGGAGGTTGAAGGAGGAGATACTCTGTGCTAAAGGGGGGGGGGGGGGTTGAGCTTTGTAGTAGTAAATAAGGGAGGGATCGGGGTTGAGTAAAGAGCTCTGCACTGGGGGTGAGGGATGAGCTCAGTAGTGGTGTTTATTCCAATAATGATACTGATCCAGGGATTTTTTTTTTGTCTTTTCAGTGGCACCACCAGCGTAGGGAAATGTTTTCCTTCCAGTGACACCACTGAAGCAGACTTTTTTTTATTTCAGTGACAACATTGACTCAGGGCCTTTTTTCTTTTTGGTGACGCCACCAATGCAAGAACATTTTTTATTATCATATCATATTTTTTATTTTATCACATGTTATTAGTTGTTAAATGGGGAGGGGAGCTTGTTAAGTGTTAAGACCTTATTGTAGGATTTGAGTACAGTGTTAGGCCCCTTTCACACGATCGGACCGATCGGGTCCGCCGGTCCGTTTTTCAGGCAAACCCGATCCCACCTATTGACCTCTATGGGTAGGCAGATGTCCGCTGACACCCACCAGTCATCCAATCTGACAAGATCCGCTGAAAACAGATGTATGGTGATACGTTCGCCATCTGTCCAGCGGGTCGGGTCAGATGATGCGACAGGATTTCCGTTTTCATCTGATCTCCCCATAGAGAAGAGCGGGACTCTGACAGGTCCGTCTCTGCACAGTGAGTAGAGATGGACCTGTCATCCGTCTGCTCAGCGGGGATCAACGGAGAAAACAGATCCACCCCATTTGAAAGGGGCCTTAGGGTTTCAAAAAATGATGGGGGAGGGGGGAGGGTATGTGTTGGGGGCTGTTTATGTTTTACAAATCCTTTATAACATAAGGAGCTAACATGAAGTGAGCTGCATGTTCTCTATTTTTCAAACTCTGTGTTGAAAAACCAACAGTTCTAAGAACTTAAATACTAAAGCCCCGTACACACGAGTAGAAATTCGGCCGGGAAATTTCGTCCGACGACCGATCTGACGATTTTCGGCTTGTTAGTATGGTGCTTCCGACAACCGACTCCGACTTTTCGGCTGAAAAAATCCTGGTGTGCAGGTTATATCATTTTTGTCGACCATCAAAACACGTCCGATTTTCGTCTCATTAGTACAGATTTGTGGATGAAAAAAAAGGTTTTGTGGATGAAAAACATCTTATTAGAAAAAACAGTCGAAAGAAAATGGCCAGGCTTGTTCACACTGGCAGAAGCTTACAAGTGTACTTTAGAACAGTGTTTGTACACAAGGGTACCTCTGAATGAACATGTCAAACCTTGAAAAGGACGAGCTGCAACAGCATTTCATATCAGGTTCCACTCCTGTTAGCTAGGAACAGAAAAATTAGAACACAATGCACACAGGTCACCAAAACCAGGAAATATGTTTGAAGAAATAAAAAAAAGCATCCCCTGATCTGCCTTATCTTGATTTCTGCTGGTACATTCAGATACTAAAGTCACAACATGGTGTCTATAGGAAATACACAATGCTGCGGAGACACCATGGGCCAAATCTGTTTTCAGCATAGCGCTATCCATATGACCATGAATTTAGTCAGTTATGAAGAATAAATGGGCTGCACCCAGTACTTGATAAGTGTACCTAATACAGTGGCCATTTAGTTGAGCTATCTTTTTCTTTTTTAACAAGTACCTTTGTAAACAATGGCATTTCAGAAAACATTAATCAACCTGAAATGAATTGTTATAGTTTTGATTAGATGGCTTATAGTTTTCACCTTTTGTGATCATTAGGACAACTTTTTGTTGAAAAATATGTTTTTACCCCACAAAATACTGCAGCAATAGATGGGAAGCTCCATGGCAGGGGTACACCCCCATTCATACTTGAGCATTTTTCTGCTCATTTAGACTTTTTGCATTAGTGACATTGGTTACCAGGACAAATAAGGAGAATTTGATCAGTCTGCTGCAGATGAAAGCAAGCATTGCCTTAGTCTCCTTTCCCCCAGTGATTTGACTGCAACCAGGGCCGACGCTCCCACTAGGCAAATGCCTAGGGCGCACTGCTGCCAGGGGGCGCAGCCATGGCCGCTGGTTTCCCTACTAACCTTGCCATTATCCGGTGTTATATACTGGCATACAGAGTCCAGCCTGGCCAGTATGAGGTGTGTGGCCCTTTCCTGCCCCCCCCTCCTCTCTCAGCGCCCGGTCCAAACACATGTGCAGCTCCGCGCACCGCTACTTCTGGGTTTCCTTACACTGAGCTTAGGTCGTGGCGGTGGAGCAGGAGGCGGCATGGAGGGAGCTTCTGGCGTCTGTGCTGCGGGACCTGGCTGCCACGAAGGGACACCCGCGACCAGAGAACAGGAGGTTGAGCCGCGAGGAGGCAGTGGGTGAGCTGTGAAAGGCGGTGCTGCAACTGCTGGGGGTAAAGTGAGGCTAATGCATAGAGAGCTGTGTGTGTGATGTGGGGTAAGCTGGGTGCTGCTGTGCACGGTGTGTGCTATGTATTACTGTATATGTTACTGGTCACACTGCTCCTCCGCCTGACACACTGCTCCCCACCTCTGACACACTGCTCCCCCACCCTGGCACACTGCTTCCCCCTCTGAAACACTGCCCCCCCTCTGACACACTGCCCCCCCCTCTGACACACTGCTCTCCCACCCCGACACACTGCTCTCCCACCCTGACACACTGCTACCCCCCCTTTGACACACTGCTCCTCCACCCTGACACACTGCTCCCCCCTTTGACACACTACTCCCCCCCTGACACACTGCTCCCCCACCCGACACACTACCCCCCCCCCCCGACACACTGCTCCCCCCCTCTGACACACTGCCCCCCCTCTGACACACTGCTCCCCCCGACACACTGCTCCCCCTCACTGCGAGTGATGCAAATATAAGGGGGAGTATGGGGAATTCATGGAGTGTGCTGCGAGTATGGGTGGTGTATGGGGAATGCATGGAGTGTGCTTATATTCTACAGTTTTTAGAAATGTTGAAGTTTTATTTATTTATGGGGGGGTGCAAGTAGCTGTTCTTGGCTAGGGCGCAGAATAGTCCAACACCGGCCCTGACTGCAAACATTGAAGTCACAAGGTGAGAGGCTAAAGCAGGGAGATAAACCATGTCAGACATTGGGAAATGTGCCAAGAACTGCACAGACATCATGATTTACATGATTGTTACATCTCAGGACCAGCATCTCATTCTGGACCATGGATCATACCTGAAAGAAGATGGATCTCAGAAAAGAAAAGCAGCAGAAAGCATTGTAAGGAAGCATACTGTGATCTCAGTGAGGGTTAATAAACACCTATGTGTTACACCTACACAGTACTTAGCATACACTTAACATGGAAAAAAGATATTTGATGCTAGGTCCACTGTAATGGTTGTGCGAACATTCTAGAAAATGCATATGCTGGTAAAATAATTATGACAAAATTGAGATAAAAGCAAAATCACATTTACCACAGTAGCTCTACCCAGTTCTATGGGTGCTAGGCATTTAAAATGAAATGTACAGATATCCACCCAGTTTTAGCTATTTAACAGAAAGAAACAAGGGGATAATTCAGCCCATTAATCCAGCCTATAGCTGTTAATAAATCCAATGTTATATTCTGCAGACTGGTACTATTTCCTTACGTGGTGTGACACTCTGCAGCATTTCCCTGTAAGTCCAGGACTGAGGACAACGCTTTGACATTCAGGACCTACAGGAAATGTGTTAAATGACAATGACCATCATTAAGTTTGCACAGCTCCCATCTGTCCCTTATTTGAAGGGACTGTCCCTCCTTCCTCCCCATTTGTCCCTCATTTTGGTCTGATCTATATAGTTGTATATAAAATACACTATTTATCTTTTAAAAAGTTTTTCTTAGTGCTAAACCTTTAATACAATGTTTAAATTGCTGGACTTGTAAATGTTAAAAGCCAGTATAAAGGAATAGAAGTAGTAAAAATAAAAAAAGCACTTGTGGGCTTAACTATTTTTTTTTCGTATAATTCTCCATTAAGGGGGCGTGACATGGCGGTGTGTCCTATGCCTACATATTTTTGCTAATAGGTGTCCCTCGTTCCCTTCCGAAAAAGTTGGGAGGTATGAGTTAGGAAGAGGAGTAGCACGGCATTGCTGTATTAGTGAGTGTGCAGGGTTACAGTGCCAAATATCAGCAGAGTAAAATAAATAGAGATGCTTTTTTATTTTTGAAGAGATGCTGGGGGATCAACATTTACTTTTATTGTCCAAAATAGATAAATAATAGAAAAATAAAATAGTTCAGACAGTACTTTTTTTTTTCTGCGGCTAGATGTTTTTATTCTGATGGCCAGCATTGCATCATTAAACTCACTTCCTCTGATCCCCGGTCATTCTGGACTCACCCCAGCCTGTGACGGGACAGTGAAAGGGGAAGCAGCACAGTGGATGAGCTCATCTCTCTGTCAATCTGCTTTCTCTTCCTTTCAGCGCATGAACAAATTAGCTCATTGTACTGCTGTCCCAGATTCCACGGGTTTTGGCATCCTGTGGATCCGGGTTATGTCCCGCAGTTGAGTATCTGAAAGTGAGCCGTCGGTCAAAAACGGAAGAGAATGTGGATGCAGTAAGGTCTGTTCTTAACCGTGACTGACAGCTCACTATCAGAATGATTGCAGAGGAAACGAGAATTAACAAGTCAATTGTTCATGAAATCGTGACTCAGGATTTAAACATGACAAGTAGGGCACCTATTGAGGTAGGAGGCTAATAGGCACTTTCATTTTGAATTCATCTGGATTTGCTGTTTTTCTGTGAATATTTTCCTGCGCTGTTTTCTCTTTCTATATTAAACACAATTTAAAATCAATAAATTATCTCCAAGGTGATCCTTCCCTCCTTGACTAATCAGCTATACTAAGCAGATGATATCTAGTCAACTGGATAGAGGAGAAAAGGGATCCCCGATGCTGAACATCCACGTGAGTTGAGTTGTGCCATAGTAGGAGAGACAACCTCAGCCTGGACTCCTACCAAGCCACACCCCCAATGCATTTTGCTCAGCAGAGCGAAGTGCATTTCGTGCCTGGCATGGCGGGAGCCCAGGCTGAGGTTGTCTCTCCTACTGTCACGCTACTCGCGTGAATGTGCGGCATCGGGGATCCCTTCCCTCCTCTCTCCAGTGGTCACAGGAGCTGGGATGAGCTCCACTCCTTCGCTGGCACTCCCAGAGCAGCGGATGCATTCACCATTTACATTTCTCCCCTAACCAGCATACGAGCCTGAGCTGCACACCAATCCTCCAGGGGACATTTAGTCAACCCCCTGCTAAAGCTAGTGCCTAATAAAGTGTTTAAACAATAAATAATTAAAAACTTATTCCATACAATAAATATACAGTGGGTGTAGAAAAAAATCACCTCCCTTTAAAATAATCACATTTTGTTGCTTTGCAGCCTGAAATGAAGACAGGTACAGTTTTTGTTTTATCCAGCTGTATTTACTAGTTCAACTTATAACATCCAAGTGAAAGATATAACAAAAATAATAAACAGAATTACTGAGTTGGAAAAAGGATCACCCCCTTATCAGTATTTTGTTGGACCACATTTTGCTTTAAACACAGATGGGGGAAAAAAGTTGGCGCAATCAGACAGTGTGGGTAGCTGCCGCAGTGTCACCTGTGGGCAGAAAAAGGGGGGGCGATCCGATGGCTGTACACTGGGATGGCTGCAGGCTTGTAAAGGGTGAAGTAACCCTGTAAGATACTAAGAAGAGAGAGAGAGAGAGAGCCCAGCGCCGATCTGAGTGTAGCACAGCAGTACTTTAATGACACACAAATTACAATGCTACTCACAAGAGATGCCTGCTTTTATCTACCTCTTGTGAGTAGCATTGTAATTTGTGTGTCATTAAAGTACTGCTGTGCTACACTCAGATCGGCGCTGGGCTCTCTCTCTCTCTCTCTTCTTGCTTTAAACACAGCCTTTAGTCTGTTGGCACATGTCTCTACTAACTTTGCACACTTTGCGATATTTTCCCACTCTTGCACCACTTTGCAGGACTGCAGTCTTCAAATCATTCCACAGATTTTCAATGGGGTTTAATGCCCCGTACACACGTGCAGATTATCTGAGGACTTTTGTCTGCAGACTTACCAAAACCATATAATATGAGGTCAAACCTAAACACTTTCAATTTGTATGCAATCCGGCAGGCCCTTGCACTACATAGAAAAGGTAAGTCTGCAGACAAAAGTCTTCAGATAATCTGCACGTGTGTACAGGGCATAAGTCTGGTCTTTGACCAAGCCATGCAAAAACATTCACCTTTTTCTCCTTTAATCACTGTGTGGTCATTTTTGCTGTGTGTTTGGGTCATTGTCATGTTGGAAGGTAAACCTTCTTCCCACTGACAATTTTCTGGCAGAGGACAGCAGATTTTCTTCAAGCATTTAATGGTATTTTGCCCCATCCATTTTTACTTCTATCCTGACAAGTGCTCCAGTCCCTTCTGCAGTGAAACACCCCAATAACAGGATATTACTACCTCCATGCTTTACTGTAGGAATTGTGTTATTTGGATGGTGAGCTGTATTGGATCTCCGCTAGACATATTGCTTGGTGTTGAGGCCAAATAATTAAATTTTAGTCTCATCTGACTAATCACCAGCTGGAGGAGGATGTCTGTGATGGAACCGTCCGGCACCCCGCTTAGGTGCTTCCGTCAAGATATACAGCTTCCTCCAGTCTGGACATAGGAACCAGATATTATAGCTGACCATACAAGGCTAGCCGACAATAGCTTGTACGAGAACTGGAACTGTTTATTGAAAACTCACACAGAATTTATATATTATACATGCAGAGACGGCGTTCACTTGATCACGTAGATCTACGTGATTATGCACACCCAAGCCGCCCTGCCACAGTAAATCTGTGTGGGGTGGTCGGCAAGCGGTTAACATAGTTTGTTAGTTCTTGTTTAGCTATGTTAATTATATCCCACTTTACAGTTTGTATTGTTAGAGTAATATGTTCAGCCACTCACCTGATTGTATAGTATATAAAGAGAGAAAAAGAAAATATGGTCTGAAGCTGTTGCGTTGCTCTTTTTCTAGCAATTTTGCACTTACTGCACTTCATTAGTTGCAGTCAGTGCCTTACTGCAGAGGGTAGTCCTCCACTTACTCCAGTAAAGTCCAATCCACTGTAACATTGTGTAGCTGTTGCCTTGCTCTTTTTCTAGCAGTTGTGCACTGACTGCACTGCATTAGTTGCAGTCAGTGCCTTACTGCAGAGGCTAGTCCTCCACTGACTCCAGTCCAGTCCAATCCACTGTGACATTGTGTAGCTGCTGCCTTGCTCTTTTTCTAGCAGTTTTGCACTGACTGCACTGCATTAGTTGCAATCAGTGCCTTACTGCAGAGGTAGTCCTCTTCCACTGACTCCAGTCCATCCAATCCACTGTATGTGTATTTTGTGTAGCTGTTGTTGTTGCCTAGTTTTTTTTCTAGCTGTTTTGCACTGACTGCACTGCAGTAACATATTGCAGTGTGTGAGACTAGTCCACTACTCTGCAGCAAAAGTGCTGCAGTAGTGGACTCACACACTGCAATATGTTACTGCAGTGCAGTCAGTTTTATACATTATTGCACAGGATGTGAAATGCAAAGCAAATGTCCCTGGAATTGAAGTTTTCATATCAGTTTTTATGCAGTTAAGGTGTGAAGAACGAGCACTTATAGTTAAAAATGTTAATAAATAAAGAGTAACATGTTTATTAAGAGATTTCTGTAGATTTTTGTGTTTTTTTGGGTAATTTTTACATGTGTGAAAATATCGGGCAATATCGGCCGATAAAGGTATCGGTAACGAAAAAACAATATCGGTCGATCACTACTTTCCAGCCTGTGGAAGAAAGGTACTCTTCCCCCCCTGTGAGATTCATAATTATGTCATCTAGGGCAGCCCTAAAAGGTAAATCAGTCAGAGCTTTTTTAAAAGGTCTGGTCAGCAGACCAACACTTAAGCCACAATACACGCCTAAGTACCACTGCCGAAAGACAGCCGAGAGATCGGGGAGCCGCATCCAAAAAGACATCAAAGATAAACTGCAGCCTCTGGACCAACTGGTCCGCCAGTTCAGCAAAGGCAGGGGGAATCTGCTCATCCTCTAGGTCACAGGACGAAAGTTTAGCCCACACGGTCAAAATTTGCGACAACAGGGCAATGGTGAAGACCAGCCTAAGCGCCGAACCAGCAACAGTGAACATACTGCGGGCCACAGCCTCCGCTTTTCTGTCAGCCAGATCTTTAAAGGTTGGCCATTCCTCAACCGGAATCATGGTTGCCTTATTCAACCCAATAAACGGGGGTCTACCACCGGTGAAACAGTCCACTTTTTTTAAGGAGGGACACCCCAAAGGGGTACCTCACCACAAAGGCTTTAGGAACCACAAAGGGAGGATTTGGATACTCCCACTCTTTTGCGACAAACCTGTCAAAATAGGAAGGATAAGGAAACACTTGGCGAGTGAGACGGTTTGTGAGTGCCAGCCACCTTCATCGCAGCTTCATGCATCCTCCATTTTTAAAGTTTCACGCACAGATACAATCAGTGCGTCCACCAGCACCTTCTTGTTCACAGCTACAGGTGTGGAGGAATCATCCTCACTATCTGATAATTTAAGAGCGTGAATGCAGGGTGGGCCCCGTTCGCGGTGGCTGAGTCAGATTCAGGATCTGATGAGACAGATGAGGCAGGGGAAGGCGCTTTTTGCTAGCCTGCAAAAAAAAAGTAATCTCCACCTGGGACACAAAGGACTCCAGGACCGCCATCAGTGCAGCGATTGATGCTTGGGACCCAAAGGGACCCGCAGCCTCAGAGGGTGTCAGGTGGGGAAACATGCTCCAGAGGCTTCATCATTAAAGAGGGGGACCCCCACAAAAAGTTTCTAGCACTGCAAAAGCACACCCCCACCATGCTGGTAGCACCACCAGGTCGCCATCAAACCAAGCATCCCACAACTTGCAGCAGAGAGAGGGAGGGACCCCACCAGACTCACCACCCCACCGGAGAAGCATCGACTGCATCAGGATGCACTTGCTCCACATGCGGTGTCCAAGGGAAAGACCCAGGAGTCAGCACCAGGGGAAAAGGAGGAGCTCCCCCAGCCGAGATCGCCGTCCAGAGGCTCCTCTGAAATGGCCTCTGCTCTTTAGCATGCCGGACCAACGAAAAATGGCTGTCAGACTACATAAACATGGCTGTGGGCTATTCAAATCAGGCTACAACAAAATGGCCGCTGCGCCCAGGCGAGATCCCTTGAGCCCAAAATGCAAATATGAGGGAAGGGGAGAACCGGGCACAGGGCCCCCATAACAGGTAGTGTTCCCCCCCAGCCCAGTCCCCAGCGGCGCACCCCCCCCTTCCCCCACCACCAGCACATTACAACACAACAGCCCAGACACAAACCCAAACCACCATGCTACTGCAGATGGGAGGGGCTAGATGACTCACAGGGACCACCATATTCAGGGAAGGTCTAATGGGAACCCACAGGTCCAATTGTCCCAGGGAGGGGCCCGCGTCCACACCAAAACCTTCCAGGGGGATAGGGGGGACAGCTACACACCATGCCAGGAAACAGGCAGGCACTGCTCCAGACAGAACCTCCTCACTATGGAAATGGGGGGCTGTTGGCCAGGAGGAACGCTGCGACTTAGGCCGAGACCCGGTCATATGCGACTTTGCAAGGCGTTTAACTCGCAGGTCAGTCCCCATCCAGTTGGGCTATGTCACCACCAACCTAGCATGGAGCTGTGGTCTGCATGCGCTTGCTGGCCAGACTGGGGTGACGACTAGATCTAGACTATTCAGCCCCTCGCACTCAGTCCGGCAGTCAGTTGTAGATCTCGTAGGGAAAAAAGAAAAGCCATTTAACCACCTCCTATTCGGACACTTCGCTCCTACATGTAAAAATCTACTTTTTTTTTGCTAGAAAATTACTTAGAACCCCCAAACAATATATATTTCTTTTAGCAGACACTATAGAATAAAATGGTGTGTGTTTGCGCAGCGGTTTTTCAAACGCAATTTTTTTGGGGAAAAAAAAACACATTCATGAATATAAAAAAAAAAAAAAAACAAAACAGTAAAGTTAGCCCAATTTTTTTGTATAATGGGAAAGATAATGTTACGTCAAGTAAATAGATACCTAACATGTCACGTTTTAAAATTGCCAGTGGAATTGGAGGCAAACTACGTTGCTTATAATTCTCCATAGGCGGCGCTTTAAACACCCTTACAGCCTACCAGTTTAGTGTGGCACAGGTGGTTTGGTGCTAGAATTATAGCTCTTGCTCTGATGTTCGCGACAATACCTCACGTGTGGGTGCGATCACAGCTTACATATGTGTGCGGGAGTAATGTATGCGCTCGCATTTGCGCTTAAGCACAGTGGCGCTTTAAATTTTTTATTATTTATTTTATACAAAAATAATAATTTTCTCTTATGTCCTCTGACAGTCGCTGCCCTTTCAGTTAGCCTTCACGAGTGGGTAATGCGCCTCTCTGCAGGAACAGGCTAGGGAGTGAAAAGGCTAACAAACAAAAGCCTTTACACATAACACACCTCTAGGAGGCTGTTCCTCAGCTATTACCCATCAGCCACTAGGAGCTGCTCTTCAGTTTTATGCTGCCTAGCGTTAGGTGTAGGCTAGGTCTTCCCTGCTGGGACCTAGTGTCTCAGTTTCTTTATATTTTTTTCTTGAAAAGTGTTTTTTTCTTTGAAAATAGCTTTTTTTATTTCACTCACTGTCGCTAGTTAGACAGGGAATTCCTGGAGGGCTACAAGCGACAGCAGAGCTGGGCCTCGCACTGGATAATATAGATCCTTATGTAGTCCCAGCCTGCCACCGAGCGTCGCAGGTCATTGGTGCGCCCTGGCCTCGCAACGACAGTGCCCCTTGAGATGGGGACGAGCCTGCGGAGTCCCTTCTTCGCCGGGATGTCTCAACTCCGGAATGCCCGTAAGTTGCTAGCATCCTTCCTGGCTGACGACACCCCCACTCAGGGTGGGAGATGTTCCGTATCAGAGCAGTGCCTGCATTCGCTGGACTGGTGAGTGCTACTACTCCTGGGTCCCTAAAAGGGGGCTATTATCTGTGGGCCCACTCTTAGGGGATGGCAGTACATGGTGGCTTCTGTGGTATCCCCCTCCTGGCCATATGGTACAGCCCCCTTCCTCCCTGCCTTGCTGGGGGCGCTCTGCGGTTCATACAGCCATGACTGGGGGGTGTGGGAGCTTAATACATCCGGGGGGTGCTCTCTGGGGTTCCCTGTGGGGGCCAGCGCATGTATTTTTTGCTCTATTTGGCATTGCTCGCGCGGCCGCCATTTTGGGTGAGGGCAGGCTGTTTGGGCCTCACTGTGTGGGCAGCAGCTATTTTAGCTCATCGTTTTGGCGCCGATCGGGCGCCATCTTTGGTATGGGCAACTGCCTAGTAAGGGCGGCAGCCATTTTGCCTGTGCTTCCTCCCATAGACTTTCATCAGGCACCATTTGTTTGTGGCTCAGGGCGGGCATAGGCCTCTATGTGCGCGAGGTCACTTCCTCTTTTCTCTCATTTTCACTGCAGCAGCGCGTGGCAAGTACAGACACTGTGGGGTGATTTTAACTGTTTTCTCTGGCATTTTCCTGTAAAAGCTTTTTCTTTTTGTGGCTATTGCTGTTTCTGAAGGGTCTCCACAGGTGGTGCAGTTTACGGTGGGGGTCCGTGGGAACCACCGTTTTAAAGGGCCAGCGTCCTTAAAAATTTTTATTACTAATATGGAGTCCCAGGATGGCAAATTCCCCACAGACCTGGTTGGTGCTTCAGAAACTCCTGAATCCTCTTCCATGGCCTCATAAGCTGCTGCTCTTGCGACTTTGGCGTCCAAAGTGGATCTGCTGATGTCTGAACGCACTTCTCAAACACGGCCTATGCCCTCTCAGTCTTTTGACTCGGAGCCTGATTTGGTTGCCACGGACAACGTCCCCCCTGAGGGGTCCCAGTCCTCACATTCAGGTGGGGAGGAGGAAGAGTCTTCCTCTACGGAGGTGCAGGAACGCGATGCGGTGGATGCACTTATTAGCTCCATTGAGGAGACTTTAAATCTTGATGATGAGCCCTCCCTGTCAGGTAAGCAGGTTTCCTTCAGGTCCCGCAAAGCCCAGAAGTCGGGGCAGGTGTTCCCCTGCCCTGAGGTGTTTCACGTAACCATGAAGGACCAATGGCGTCGCATCAAGGATATGCTGGCGGTGCCGAGCGGTTTAAATGCCGTTATCCCCTTGCGGAACCTGTTGACAATTGTTGGATGGTGTCACCTAGGGTGGACCACACTGTTTCTAGACTAAATAAATCTACATTGATGCCCGTGGAGGACTCCCCGGTGTTTAAGGATCCATCGGATAGGCGTGTGAGGACTCTTTCCCACCACATATATTTGGTGGCGGGCACCCTGCTCAAGCCTGTGTTCGCTTCGGTGATGGTTTCTCAAGCTGTCACTGAATGGTCCGGGGCACTTAGGCGCACTTCGGTGGCAGAGTCGGTAGCTTCGGCTGCCCTGGACATGGTGGATCAAGTGACCCAGACCGTGATGTACCTTTGTGATGCGGCCTTGGACGAGGCTTCCTGGGTTGCAGGGCTGTCTGCGGTCGGGGTTGCGATCCGCCACATTATTTGGCTGGAAAGCTGGTCGGCTGAACCCTTATGTGGGTAGACGTCCTTTTGGGGACACTCTGGATGAGTTGATCAAGGGGCTTACGGGGGGGCAAGAGTACTCTTTTGCCCCAAGCCTCTAAGGGAAAATCACCCCGCGCTAGGCGGGGCCCTTCTTTTAAGGCTCATCGTGGGTCCTTTCGTGCCTTCGGGACACAGGATAACAGGAAATCCTTCAAGAGCTCAGGTGGTCACAAGAAGCCATGGTCAGGTAAGCCCAAGGCCGGTCAGGCCGGTTCGGTGGACCAGTCCGCCTCTTCCTGAAGGGATGCCCTCACCCGTTTCAGGGGTGGGGGGGCGTCTGCGTTGTTTTCAGGAACCCTGGTTGTCCCAAATTCAGGACAGGTGGGTTCACAAACTGATTCGTTCAGGGAACAAGATCGAGTTTCGATCTCGCCCTGCAGACAGGTTCTTTCCATCAAATCTCCATCTGACTCCCAATCATTTCAGAGATCTCAAGGGGGCGGTTCGAGATCTTCTCGCCCAAGGAGTCATTGTGCCAGTCCCTTCACGGGACAGGTTTTGCAGTTTTTACTCCAATCTGTTCACGGTGCCCAGAAAAGAGGGCAAAGTGCGTCCGATCTGGACCTAAAGTCACTGAACCATTTTGTGAGGGTTCAGAAGTTCCGGATTGAATCCATCCGGTCAGTGGTGGCATCGTTGAGTCCAGGGGACTTCCTGGCCTCCATCGACTTAAAGGATGCATATCTGCACATCCCTGTCTCCGAGGATCATCAGCGGTATCTCCGCTTCGCGGTGGCAGAGGAGCATTTTCAGTTTGTGGCGTTGCCCTTCGGTCTCGCTTCGGCTCCCAGGGTCTTCACCAAGGTTTTGGCTCCGGCGCTAGCTTTACTACGTTTAAAGGGGATTGCGGTCCTCGGTTATCTGGGCGTCTTCCTGTTAAGGTCGAGCTCGTGTGTCACCCTGACGAGCGATCTTTCGATCACGGTTCAGACGCTCAAGGAGTTCGGGTGGATCGTCACCTTTCAGAAGTCAGCTCTGACTCCTTCGGTTCGCTTGCCGTACCTGGGGATGGTCCTGGACTCCGCTCAGGTGAAAGTCTTTTTCTCCGGACCCTGCTGGGCGAGATCAGGTCCCTCAGGGAAAATGATCTCTCCTCTCTAAGGGCTGCATGCGGTCCCTGGGCCTTGATGGTTTCGGCTTTCAAAGCGATCCCATTTTCTCAATTTCACACGAGAACTCTGCAAGCAGAGATTCTTGCCAGGTGGGACAGAACGCCGTTGGACAGGAGGATTTCTCTGAGCCACCTCACAATATCGGATCTTTTGTGGTGGCACCACGGATGCCAGCCTGTCGGGCTGGGGTGGAGATCTGGGCACGCTTTGTGCCCAGGGGACGTGGTCCGCAGAGGAGGCCTCCTTACCGATAAACGTCTTGGAGCTCCGAGCAATCAAGCTCTGCTTGTTCTGTGGGTCAACTCGGCTTCAGGGTTGCCCGGTTTGGGTGCAGACGGACAATGCCACGGCAGTGGCTTACTTCACTCACCAAGGGGGCACCAAGAGTGCCCAGGCAGCCAAGGAAGTGGCTGAGATCCTCTCTTGGGCCGAGACGCACGTTCCGGCAATTTGGGCCGTTCACATTCCGGGTGTGGAGAACTGGCAGGTGGACTATCTGAGTCGCCAGACCCTGGACCAGGGAGAATGGTCCCTGCATCCAGTGGTGTTTTACCTCCTGTGTGCCCGGTAGGGGACTCCGAACATGGATCTGTTCGCGTCCCGTCTCAACAACAAGGTGGGAAGGTTCGTGGCCTGAACCCGCGACCCTCTGGCGGATGCAACGGATGCGTTGGTGGTGCCCTGGCACCGGTATCGGCTGATTTATACCTTCCCTCCGATTCAACTGTTATCCAGGTTCCTCCACAGGTTGGCATCAGAACGGCTGCAGGTCATTCTTGTGGCCTCGGACTGGCCGCGCCAGTCTTGGTACGCAGACATCGTGCAGATGGTCGTCGAGCCTCCCTGGCGGCTTTTGCTGAGAGACGATCTTCTGTCTCAAGGGCCTATTTTCCATCCTGCTTTACAATCTCTGGCTTTGACAGCGTGGCTGTTGAAAGCCAAGTCTTGAGAGACAAGGGTATCTGGAAGGCTGTCATTCCTACCTTATTGAAGGCTCAGAAAGCTACCTCTAGGAAAATGTATCATCGCACCTTGATGGCGTATATTGCCTGGTGCGAGTCACAAGGGTCTCATCCCCGTTCCTTTTCAAAGGAAGCAGGAAGGTGTGGATCAGCGCTTGGCGCTGGGCACTGTCGTGGGTCAGTTGTCGGCCTTTACCGGTTTTCTTCCAGTGTCCCTTGGTGACTAATTCCTTGATTCACACCTTTACTCAAGTGGTGCGTCATCTGGCTCCCCCAGGAAGGCTCCTTTGCTTCCGTGGGGACTGACTTTGGTTTTTTGTCAGTTTTTCTTGCAACCGTCTCCCTTTGAGGACATCAGAGAACCAGCTCTGAATGTGTTGTCCCAAGAAGTTGCCTTTCTGGTGGCTGTCACCTCTGTTCGCAGTGTCGGTATTGGCGGCTCAGTCTTGTCGGTCGCTTTCTTTGGTCATTTCTAGGGATAACGTGGTCCGGCGACCCACTCAGTCTTTTTTTCCAGCGGTGGTGTCTGCTTTCCACCTCATCGTTGTTTCTTCCGTTGCTTCCGCCTTGGGCGAAGCCCAAGCGTCCCAAGGACTCTGTCCTTTGTTCCTTGAATGTTGTCCAGGCGATCAGGTTTTTGCCTGTCTGCCAAGGAGTCTTTTGGGAAATCTGTTTCCCATTTTGTCCTTCCGAGGGTCCTCGGAAGCGTTCGGCTGCGCCTGCTGCAGTTTCTTCCGGTTTGGATGGGACGGACTTTGGTTTAGGGCCTCTTCACTATAGGCTCCGGTGCCTCCTTTTCCTGTGAGGGCACGTTCTAATAGAGCCATGATTTCCTCTTGGTCCTAGGATGCTTCCTTTGGCCGCAAAGTTTTGTATGTGGCGGTTGTTTTGCAGAGACGTGTGTTTCTGTCTCTTCTTGGGGTGCATTTGTCCAGGGTTGGCTCCTGTTGAGCTTTTGTTGCCCTGTTGGCTCAGTTTTTTCGACTCTGGCATGGTTGCACGTTGCCTTTTCTTTGGTTGCGTCTTCCCACCCCTCACACCTGCACTGCTCTGGGACATCCCACTCGTGAAGGCTAACTGAACGGCCAGCTGTCAGAGGATGTAAGAGAAAATAGAATTTTTGTAAGAACTTACCGTAAATTTCTTTTCTCTGAGTCCTCTGACAGTCGCCGCCCCCGCCCCTCTTCTTTTTGGGGTTGTTAGTCTTCATGTACTGCTTGCTACAAAACTGAAGAGCAGCTCCTAGTGGCTGATGGGTAATAGCTGAGGAACAGCCCCCTAGAGGTGTGTTATGCGTGTATGTTAACCTTTTCACTGCCTAGCCTGCTCCTGCAGAGAGGCGCATTACCCACTCACGAAGGCTAACTGACCGGGCGGCGACTGTCAGAGGACTCAGAGAAAAGAATTTTAAGGTAAGTTCTTACAAAAATTAAATTTTTTCTCTTTTTTTTGTACAAACTTTATTGCTATCACAAAGGATGAACAACATCCCTTGTGACAGAATGGGCCGTGACCAGTCCTCTTTATGGAGAGATTTGTGGTCTATTGGCCCCCCATGCAGCTGACTGTACTGAGATTGGTCTGATCAGCTGCTTCTCTGGCTGCTGGTGGCCAGGAAATCAAGGGGGTGGAATACTCGTCCAGGTTTCCAGGGTTATAGAGAGAGGGGAAGAATGTTAGTTCCTCTCTCTCTGTCCCAGGCAGCCATCGCTGCATCGCTCCCAGCCTCGGCTATGGGACCGGAGAGCCCGGGAGCGGGGGCGGCGGCAGGGGGGTGGGACCCCCTTCCGCTACCCGCAAATGTAATCGAGTGGCTAATTAGCCACTCAGATCACTTTTGCTTTGTAGAGAATTTCCGGCTGAAAATAATTATATTGGGATGATGCCTGTAGGTGCAGGCATCATCCCGGTATAACCACTGAAACGCAAGGACATACGGGTATGTCCTTGGGTAGGAAGTGGTTAAAAGGACAAAATTGCCAGGACCAGAGATCCCAGCGGAGAACTAGGTCCTTATACTCCTGACTAGGCAGAAAAAAAAAAAAACTGAAGACCTATAGCAGACAGGGGGGGAGTATACCACCTAGGACTAAGTTTGGGCACCCTGCAGAGTTAATATCTTGTACTGCCCTCTTTAGCAAGTATCACAGCTTGTAAAGGCTTTTTGCAGCCAGCCAAGAGTCTTTCAATTCTTGTTTGAGGTATCTTTGCCCATTCTTCCTTACAAAAGTCTTCCAGTTCTTTGAGATTTCTCGGCTGTCTGTCACGCACTGCTCTTTTAAGGTCTATCCATAGATTTTAAATTATGTTGAGGTCAGGAGATTGTGAAGGCCATGGCAAAACCTTCAGTTTACGCCTCTTGATGTAATCCCCCATGGATTTCAAGGTGTGTTTAGGATCATTATCCATTTGTAGAAGCCATCCTCTCTTTAACTTCAGCTTTTTCAGATGGCATCAAGTTACCATCCAAAATTGGCTGAAATTTTATTGAATCCATTTTTCCTTCTACTCGTGAGATGTTCCCTGTGCCACTGGCTGCAATACAACCCCAAAGCATGATTGATCCTTCCCCATGCTTAACAGTTGGACAGAGGTTCTTTTTATTAAATTCTGTGCCCCTTCTTCTCCAAACGTACCTTTGCTCATTTCGGCCAAAAATATATATATACATACACACACACAGATCATCTATAAACTACCGTAATTAATAACATAAAAACCAAAACTTAGCTTCATGTAAATAAACTATTAATAAAAACCTATACTGCATTTTATTACTCAATAAAATAAAGCATGGAGACATGGATGGATAGGAGAGTTTGCTTTGAATATTAAAATTAACTAAATTGTGTTTTTGGTTTTTTGTGCTCAGATGCAATGTAGTTCTGCTTTAACCTCCTCCCATCCGGCCAATGCATATAAACTACTGGGTGGAAGCATCCTCCTTTGGAGTGGGCGTTCAGGAACGTTCTTCAGAAGGGAAATCGCACGGCCGCGTGCAGGCACAGCTGCGCGATCTCAGTGTGCCTGGGTCCCCTGGACACAGCACAACACCGCTCGGCAGGAGGGCTCTGTGTTTGGCCCTCTTAAACACATGACGGCTGTGTCCAATCACAGCTGTCATGTTATGTCAATACAGCCAATGTAACAGAGATCGGCTCTGCTTCTCCTCACACAGTGAGAAGGAGAGCGGATCGGTGCTGCCAGCTGGGGATCAGTGAGTATTGAGCGGTTTTACTGCTTTTACTGACTGATCACCCAGCTAGTGTCCCAACAGTGAAAACACCGGTCACACATCTGTCCCAGTAAAATAATCTGTTAGTGAACATCTAGTGCATCTGTCCGTGATCTGGTGCACATCATCTGCCACATCTGTCCCAGGCAACATCTGCCACATCCGTCCAGTGAACATCTGTCACAGGGCCTTCAAAAATGTGATTAGTACTCAGGAAATGAAATGTGTAATTTATGCCTTTATAACGCCTGATTGTGCTACTTGGATGTTGGGCCTCTGTATATGGCCAGGCTGTGAAAAAATCTCACACATGTGGTAATGCCATACTCAGGAGGAGTAGCAGAAGTAGAATGTATTTTGGGGTGTAATTGCAAGTTTATCTATGCCATGTGTAAGAAATAACTTAATATGACAATTTTGTGGGCAAAAAACTGCAACTTAAAAAAAAAAAAAAAACACCACTCACTATGCCTCTTACTAAATACCTTGGATTGTCTGTACAAAAAGGGGTCATTTGGGGGTAGTTGTACTGTCCTGACATTTTAGAGCCTCAAGAAACGATAGGTAGTCAGTACATCAGGATTGATAAATTTTCAACGATACGTAGCCCAGCCTCTAGCTAAATGTATGATAACCGGTTTGTGCGAAAGTTATCAGGATTTTTTTTTTTTTTTTTTAAACCAAAGACATGTATAAGAATACATTCTGGCCTAAATTTATGACAAAATTTGATTTTATTGGATTTCTTTTGAAACAAAGTAGAAAATATTTTATATTTTTCAAAATTTTTACTCTTTGCTTATATCGCAAAGAATAAAAAACCCAGTGGTGAAAAAATACCTTCAAAAGAAAGTGAAAAAGTGCTAACAGTGCAAGTGAGTGTTGGCGCTGTCTTTTCAATAAAATTAAGATATGTTGGAATACTTGTGCCTGCGGCTGCTGCCCCTCACAATGAACCACCAGCTGTGGGTGGAGTTCTGTGTTGTTGAAATGTGCTGGTTGTGCGAGTGAGTGGTGGCGCTGCCTTTAAGTTACTATTTTGCTAGCGTAGTATACCATCAATGTACAAAAAAGAAGGTGCAAATGTAAAGTATAAATGTAAATAAACCAAAGTATAGGTGAAAAAAAAAAAAAAAAACCCCACACGGATTTTTATTGTGGGTTTTTTTTTTTTTTTGCTGTTTTTGGCTAACAAGCAACCTGGGCAGCGATCCCTGGTATAAGAATTTAATTTATTTCTGCCAAATATATTTATTTTCATTATGGCCCCTAGAACTTACATTATGTCCCATATCAATATCCGTTGATAATACCATTTTTAGAAACGGGAGACATGGGGCATATAAAGACCATTCCGATCGGAGGGGAGAGGGTCAAGTCGTCAGAATGCTTGGTAAATTTATCATACATAAACCGGAAGATACAGCGACATGACGCCACTCCAGATGACTTCAGAGTGATGAATCACATAGGGCAGAGTCTAGCGTCACTTCGGGTTTTCATCCGTGGAACTCATCAGCGAACCCGGACTTCCTGCGGTAGCAAGGGGGGGGGGAGTTGCTTTTACTGTAATGTAAGTGTTTACATTCTTAAATAAGTATTACATGGAGGATTCTCTTTATCCATGAGGGGCCAACACCATTCTAAGGATAAGAAGGGAAGTGGAGCCACCAGAGCGGGGTTTCCTGTGGACCTTAAAGAGGCATACCAACATCCAATGGAGGCAGGAAAATTTCCCTTAAAGGCCAGAGGTTCTCGAGACCTGGCTACAAATCTCTGCCCTTCTTGAGGCGAGAGGCAAACAGATCAACCTCAGGAGTCCCCCACCAAACACACAGGAGGCAGAACACGTCTGGGTGTAGGGGCCACTCCCCTTGATCCAACACCTGACGACTAAGGTAATCCGCCTGCCAGTTTTCCACGCCTGGAATGTGTACAGCAGAGAGGGCTGGAACAAAGCTTTTCGCCCCGGCCAGAAACTCGGCCACCTCCTTGGCCGCCAAGACACTAGGTGCCCCCCGGTGATTGATGTAAGCCACAGCCATGGCGTTGGACTGAATCCGAACTGGACAACCTTGCAGACGAGTCGTCCAATGACTCAGACAAAGCTTTATCGCTCTGATCTCCAAAACTTGTCTGAAGTTTTGACTTGTCCATCGCCCAGGTACCCTGGGGCACAGAGCTTCCCAAGCACCCTGCCCCAGCCCAACAGGCTGGCATCCGTGGTTACCACCGTCCAAAACAACGAAAGGAAGGACCTGCCCTAGCACAGTGCTAGAGACTGAATCCACCACAACAGAGCAGATTTTGTGTTGTGGGTCAACCGAATCACAGAATCCAAAGACTTTGGATCCTTGTTCCATTTTACAAGAATCTCATTTTGCAAAGGCCTTGTATGGAACTGAGCAAACGGAACCGCCTCGAAGGTCGACACCATCAGACCTGAGGCTCACATGCAAACTCGTAGAGGACAGATTGTTGTCCATCAATAACTAAATCGCCTCCTGCAACTTTTGTAGCTTATCCGGGGGAAGAAAAACCCTCGCCAAGTCTGAATCCAGAGTCAAGCCCAGATAATCCAGTCTCCGAACCGGAATCAGCACGGATTTCTTGAAATTGATGTTCCAACCAAACCCCTGCAGAGTTCTGATCCCCCAAAAAGGCTGAATGAGAGTCCGCTCTCAACAGGAGATTGTCCAGGTACCCCAGTACAGCAAACCCCTGCTGGCGCAGCAGTGCTAATACCGGTGCTAGTACCTTGGTAAACACTCTAGGAGCGGAGGCAAGACCTAAGGGTAACACCACAAATACATAGTGCTCCTCTGCTACCGCAAAGCGAAGAAACCGCTGGTGTCCAGCGTAGATAGGGATGTGTAGATATGCGTCCTTGATAGCTATGGAAGCCAAGAAATTTCCCTGATGCAGAGACGCTACTATCGTGTGGATGGACTCCATCCGAAACTTCTGTACCCACACAAAGCAGTTCAGGGCCTTGAGATCCAGGATGGAACGCACCTTGCCTTCTTTTCTGGGCATGGTGAATAGGTTTGAATAAAACCCCTGAAAACATTTCTGATCGGGAAGTCCCTTAACCGGACTGAGGATAATTGAAGATTGGACGGGAAGAACCTGTCCGACGGACGAGACCGGAATTCAATCTCGTATCCCAATCGGATCAATTTGTGAACCCATTTGTCCTGAATCCATGAGGTCCAGCGTTCCTGAAAGAATCAAAGACATCCCCCCACCCCAGACTCGGGTGAGGGCGCCCCTTCATGCAGCCGAGGACTTGTCTGCAGGTCCAGATTGGCTGGACTTAGATTTTCCCGACCACTGCTTCTTGGAACCCCCAGAAGACCTAAACGGTTTATCTTTTTCTTGCAAACCGGAGGCACAAAAAAGACGTTTGTGAGCAGTAAAGGAAGGCCTCTGCCTAGTACGTGGCACCTTGCACCTGGGGCAGAATAGTGCCCTTAACCCCCGTGATACCTTTGATCAACTCATCCAGGAAGGAACCTTTGATCAATTCATCCAGGAAGGATCCAAACAGCCTCTCCCCTGTAAAAGGAAGATCAGTCACAGCTTTCTTACAAGCCTGGTCAGCCGACCAGCATTTTAGGCATACCATGCGTCTAATAGCAATCCTCACTGCTGACGTCCTGGCCACCAACAAAGCTGAGGCCAGGGACGTATCACACATGAACACCAGGGCTTGGGTCAACTGGTCTATGAGTTCCAGTACCGCAGGGGGAAGCCGTGCCGTTTCCAAGTTACTTTTCAGTAAATTTACCCATTCAGTACCAGTCTGTGCTACTAAAAACATTCACAAAAGGTAGACTTTAACATGTGACCTGCTACCACATGTAAATGGCGGGGCAAGGATTCCACCTGTCTATCCACAGAATCCAGAAAGTTTGGAGACTCTTCCATCAGAATCGCTTTATTCAACCTGGCCACCAGAGAATCCACTTTGGTGGTACCGTCCACCTATTGGACACCACCTCCGCAAAAGGTCAACGTGTGCAAAACGATTAGGCGCCACCAACATGTGCTTAATGCGTCGCCATTGTTTCATACTATTGTGGATGAACAATTATAGACAAGGGAATACCTTGCCCGATTTACGGGAGCCAAAAAACACCAACGTATCTGACGCTGTAGGTTCATGAGCCAATTTTAAGGTTTCCCGCACAGAAATATGAGGTCTTCCACCAGTGTGCGTTCCCGCCTGGTGGCTGATGAGGACAGGTCCTCTTCACCATCAGAATGTGAAGACACCGACCCCTCAAGGTGGTTTGCGTCTGCGGTGACCATATAGGTCTCAGAATCCGAAGACCCTGCTGATGGAGGTGAGGGCGGAGGGCATTTGCGTCTGGCAGCACCAGAAATGACAAAATCCACTTTTGACATCATGCTTTGCCAAAAAAAAAACCAGCAATTTCTGAACCGGAGGGTCCCGCAGTTGATTCCAGGGGGTCTGCAGGTGAATTTTTATCCTGGAACTCCATTGCTCAAATAATTTTTTTTGTGTAATGTTCCTTTAAGACCGCGAAAAACACGGTCCCTCTGCTATTACTGCGGATTCACAATCCCTGATTATAATGCAACAGCAGAGCAGAAGAGGAAGAAACCCACAGGGAAACCCAAAACATTACCAGACCAAAGAGAAGCATCCAACCCGATCAGTGTAAAAAAACAAAAAAACAAACACAGTCTGCACAGGAAGAGGAAGCTCTGCCTCCATCATCATAAGCCATGCTGCATTGCCTGTCCATCCCGTAGACTTCAAGAAAATGGCGAGGCCTAGTTCTGGACTATAAACCTGCTCACGCTCGCTGACCAGGCTGGGAGACCTTAAAGGATCTAGATTAACCGATTCGAAACCTCACCTCTGGACCTTGGTCCTCAGGAACTAACTAGTTAAAAAAAAAAAAAAAAAATCACAAACTTTCCCTGTTACAGCTAAGACTGAAGTCCCAGCAGGGAGCTAGGTCCTATTCCTAACACTAGGCAGCACTGTTTGATTATAGCAGAGTCGAAAGGCGTGGTTACGTTTTTTTTCCTGTCTAGTGCCTATTCCTAGAAGCATAACCCTATTAATCATGAAGATAAGGAGCTGTGTCTGTCGAACGGTAGAGAAATTTAATTTGGGTACAGTGTAGCATGACTGACTAATTGTCATTCAAAATGTGAGAGCACTGAAAGCTGAAAATTGGTCTGGGAAGGAAGGGGGTGAAAGTGCCCAGTATTAAGGTGATTAAAGGACTGGTTTTGCAGTTGGCTGGTGCATTAACTACCACAGCTCTTCACAAACATGCTACATAGGTATAACCAAGACACAACAAAAATAAATAAAAACGCACAAAACTTTGCTATAATAATAATAATTTTTATTTATTTTTTTGTTTTACTAAAGAATTAAAAAAAAAATGGACATTAACAAAAAGGTAATTGAAAACACAAAAGACATTTTTGGAAATTTGCAAGAGAAAAAAAAAAACAAAAACCTACAAGTGTAAGTTAGGGGCAAGTAGGATTTAATGATACTAAATGCTTTACACAGAAAGGTGGCAAACAACACACAGGAGGTCCTAGAGCACGTGTGTCAAACACAAGGCCTGCAGGCTGAATCTGGCCCTCAAGACCATTTCATGTGGCCCTCGCACCTCTCCTAGAGCTGCAGTAGAGAACCAGCCCTCTTTTGGACCTCCTCGTGACCCTGCACTTACTGCTTCCCAGCTCTGCCCCCAGCTTCTTCCTAGCAACAACACAAGGTAAGGGGTGCACTTTGATGTAAGGGAGGGTGGGACTCTTGAAATCTGTTGTAAGGGGGTTGGGATACTCTGGACATCTAGTATTACAGATACAACCGGACCTTTGAGGGCAATCATAATGCTGATACGGCCCTCTATGAAGTTCAGTTTGACACCCCTGTCCTAGAGATACTTACAGATGACAGGGTTTAGCCTCACAAACTCCAAATACCTTTTGTATTGCAAGCTGTCACCGCTGCCCCGCTCTTACCTAGAGTAGATTCCCATTTCTCAGCCCAACATCTTATATACTGTAATTTCCACCTACAATTTATAAGGATATCAGCAAATACAAAAACTAGAACAAATAAAGTGGTGCAGGAACAAAAAATTGGCACCATTGTAAGAACAAAGACTTTTGGACAGCAGTTAAATCCATGTGACAGTAGGAGAGTAAGGAAACACACGACATACTGTTTAGGTAAGCGCAAACTTTATGCTACATTGCACACTAACTGCTGGTATTGAGGTAGTATTTCTACCCTTAAGCTCACCACACAGGTTACAATCTGATTGTACACCCTTTATATCTACCAAAAGCTATATAGTGCAAGAGACTGCCTGACTGGATACAAAGTGGTTAGATTAGGTAAGTGTTTAAATTACAGAGCTTTGGGGATCCAACATTTACTGTAGAAGGATTGTATGATCAGATTGTAATGTGTGGTGACTCTTCATGAAAACGGAGTGTCTTGACTAAGCCAACAGGAAATCCAAACAAGCTATCGGGAAGCAATTTTAGGTCACTGTATGCTCCATATGGTGCAGCACAGACAAGAATATGTACACCATTCTGCTTTCTGTGCTTCAAAGGAAACCAAGTTTTCAGGGTCCTATGTTTGAATAATTCCACTTTCTGTATTACACTTGGAACAATTTTTATTACATATTGTATTTACAGAGATTGCAGCAATCGCCTATTTACAGAATCCACAGTCCTGGGCCCTTCCAGCACCAAGCTGTTATGACGATAACCATAAACAACCATACACAGCACACTGAAAAAATATTTACAAAACATTGGGGAAATTCTACAATAGTCAGAAGAACATTAACTGTTTTATTCGGTACACAAAAAGAACATATTTACAAAGGACTGCTTTCCCCAATGTACAGTGACTCAGGTCTTCAAGAAACGGTTCAACGTCTTCTAACAAGCACCTTCTAAGATGTCTGCACAAGGATGGATAGATATTTCAAGGTGTACTCCTTCAATTAGGGCACAAATGGAAAGAGTTAATATACCACATCTGTGCAACTTGGCAATTCAAAGACGCATCTTTATTGGTCAGTAGATCTGCATTTCCAAATGTTACCTAAAGACAAAATGCAAATAAATAAATAAGGAAAGGAATCAAAACCACTGTTTGATCCACTGCAAAAAGCATGTGTTATAAAATGGGATTTTTGACTTACCGTTAAATCCATTTCTCTGATGTTCATTGACAGACACAGCTCCTTATCTTCTTGACAGTTGGGTTATGCTGCCCCCTACAGGAGTAGGACACTAGGCAGGGAAAAAAAAAAACAGACTATGCCAATGGGGCAGTCCCAGGGGGTATACACCCACTCTCAGCTATAGGCATTCAGTTTTGTTACAAGCAGCGTCAGAAGAAAACCAACTCCACAGAGGGGTGGGTGCTGTCTGTCAATGAACATCGGAGAAATGGATTTTACGGTAAGCCAAATATTCCATTTTCTTTCGTTCATTGACAGACATCCCAAAGCAGTGCCAAATATGAGGGGTGGGAAAGCAAGAAAAAAAAATTCCCAAGGCTAAACCATAGCCAACCAGGTAACATGGAGCTCAACCATTAACAACTGGAGCTCTCCTGAAAAAAACACAATACACCGTCAAAGAGGACCAGGTGCTCTAAACAGCAGCCTGCAAAACCTTGTGGCCAAAAGGATTCATCCACAGATGCAAACATGTACACCTTTTAAAACTTTGTGAAAGTGTGCACAGACGACCAGGTGGCTGCCTTGCAAACCTGCACCAATGACGCCTGATGATGGAAGGCCCAGGAGGCACTAAGCACCCGAGTAGAGTGCACCTTAACAGGGAAAGGCGGAGCCTGACCCTTAATTGAATAGGCCTGAATCACCATCTATCTGATCCATCTGGAAATGGTCGCAGCAGAAGATGCCAACCCTTTGAGGTCAATCCGTAAGTAAAAATAGTGAGTCTGACTTCCTAAAAAGACTCCGTAACTGCCAGGTACATCCTGATTGCCCGAACCACATCCAGGGAATGCAAGGCAATTTCCTTCGTATGTTTAGGCCTGGGACATAGGGAACGCAACACAATGTTTTCATACAAATGGAAGACGACCTTTGGAAGGAACGACGGTCCGGGACGAAGAACCACCTTCTCTGTGAACCACCAAGGTGAACGACAAGACAACGCCGCCAACTCCGAGACCCTGCGCGCAGAAGTAATAGCCACCAAAAAGGCCCCCTTCTGGGACAACGTAAGCAGGGGAACCTCCCGAAGACTTTCAAAGGGAGGCTTCTAAAGAACAGAAAGCACCAATTTGAGGTCCCACGGCGGCAATGGAGACCGCACTGGAGAAGCCAAGTGTCGAACTCCCTGGATAATGCGCACCAAGGAATGTGTGGCCAATGGACGTTGAAAGAAAACTGCCAAGGCCGAAACCTGGCCCTTGATGGTACTCAAGGCCAGGCGCTGCTCAACCCCCCGTTGGAGGGAAGCCAAGATCCAAGCCACCGAAAGAGCGACCCCAAGAGACTCACACCATGCAATGTACGTCTTCCAAGTACAATGGTAGATCTTCCTAGTGGTAGAGTTTTTAGCCTTTAACAGCGCAGGAAACACCAATTCAGACAAACCTCTATTCTTCAGCACCTGGCTTGCAACAGCCAAGCTATTAAAGCCAACGACTATAAAGCAGGATCGAAGATTGGCCCTTGGGACAGCAGATCTTCCCTGAGAGGAATCAGGCGATCAGTCGTACCAGATTGGCATATCAAGACCGGCGAGGCCAGTCTGGAGCCACTAGGATAACCGGAATCCCTTCAGCATCAATCCTGCACAGGAGTCTTGGCAGCAGTTTGAGAAGGGGGGGGGGGGGGGGGGAGGGGTAAAGCAGACGATACTGACTCCAAGGAGCCACTAATGCATCTGTGGCGTCAGCCAGAGGATCCCGAGACTGTCACAAACCTCTGTACCTTCCATGGAAAGTGTACAGCAGAGAGCTTGAACAAATCGTCCTGCCAACCTTAGAATGCCGGCTACTTCCCGAGCCGCCAGGACACTCCTGTGCCCCCTTGGTGATTGACATAGGCCACGCCCGTGGCATTGTCTAACTGAATTCGTACCAGACCCCCTAAAGACAAATTGTCCAATGATCCAGACAAAGTCTGATTGCTCGAAGTTCCAGTACATTATTCGGCAGTCCTCTGAGCACAATCTGTGCCGAGGACGCCTCCCCACACGGACAGACTGGAATCTGTGATGACAACCGTCCAGTACAGGGGGAGGAAGAATTTTCTCCCCCTGTCAAAGTGCCGGAGAATGAAGCCCCCTCTACAGACTGGATTCTTCTCCCATTGCGCCAGAATCTCTTCTTGCAGAGATCTCATGTGGAACTGTGCAAAACGGAACCGCCTCGAAGGTAGACACCATCAGGCCCAGCACCCGCATGCAAGCCCAGGTGATGACCTGTTTTTCCAGCAGACGAAGCTGATGGAGTTTTCCCAGAGGAAAAAACACTCTGGCTTAGGCCAAGTCCAGAGTCAGACCCAGATAGTCCAGTTTTGTGGACGGAACCAGAGCAGACTTCCGAAGGTTCAGAATCCAACCAAACTCCCTTAGAGTTTGCAGAATAATCTCCACGTTGTACATCAGAGCGGTCAGGAGACTCTGCTCACAGAAGATAGTCCAGGTACCCCAGTAACGCGATCCCCCGCTGACGCAACAATGCTAGCACTGGGGGCAACACTTTTTGTGAAGACCTGAGGAGCAGAAGGGTAACGCCACAAACTGATAATGCTCCTCACCCACGGCAAAGCGGAGGAAGCGCTGGTGACTGGCACATATTGGAATGTGAAGGCAGGCGTCCTGATGTTGATAGAAGCGAGAAAATCCCCCTGATGTAGGGACGCCACTACTGTGCGAATGGACACCATTCAAAACTTCTGTAACCGCACAAAGCAGTTTAGCACCTTGGTGTCAAGAATTGGACGTACCTTGCCGTCCTTCCTGGGAACTGTAAAGAGGTTTAAGTAAAAACCTTGAAAACGTTCCGAAGTCGGAACCGGAACAATCACCCCTTGATGTAACAAGTCTTGCATTGTCCCAAAGGGGACAAGTGCAGGTTGGAAGGGAAGAACCTTTCCAGAGGATCAGATCAAAACTATCTTGTAGCCGGACTGAATGACTTTGTGGACCCACTCTTGTTCTGTACCAGGAAGGTCCACGGATCCGGAAACCAGCGAAGACATCCCCCCCCAGCCCAGATACGGGTGAGGGCGCCCCTTCATGCAGAGGAAACCATGTCCTCGTGGCTTGCCAGAGCAGGTCCTCTTGGAATCTCAGGTGGAGGCCCTGAAGGGCTTAGATTCCTTGTCTTGAGACCCAGAGGGACGAAAAGGCCCCTAATGAGCTGAGAAGAATGACCCACGTCTCCTTACCACCATCCAAAACAACGGGAAGAAGGACTTGCCCTGGAATAGTGCTTGTGACTGAAGCCACCACAACAGAGCAGACTTTGGATCCTTGTTCCAATTGACAAGAAAATCCTTTTGCAAAGGTCTTGTATGGAACTGGGCAAACGGAACCGCCTCGAAGGTCGATACCATCAGACCCAATACCCGCATGCAGGTTCTCAGGGAGGGTAGATTGGTTCCTAACAGCAACTGAATCGCCTCCTGCAGTTTTTCAGCTTGTCTGGAGGAAGAAAGACCCTCGCCAAGGCAGAGTCAGGTACAGATAATCCCTTTAAATTTAAATTGATGGTCCACCCGAACTCCTGCAGTGTTTGGACAGTGATTGTTAGATCGCCCATCAGGGCTGAAAGAGTTTGCTCTCAATAGGAGATCGTCTATGTACCCCAGTACTGCAATCCCCTATTGGTGCAGCAATGCCAACATTGGTGCTAGTACTTTGGTAAAAACCCTGGGGGCGGAGGCGAGACCAAGGGGTAACGCCACCAATTGATAATGCTCTTTTGCTACTGCAACGCGAAGAAACCGCTGGTGTCCAGCGGAGATAGAGATGTGTAGAAATGCGTCCTTGATATCTATTGAGGCCAAAAAATCTCCCTGGTGTAGTGAAGCCACTACCGAGCGGATGGATTCCATCCGAAACCTCTGTACCTGCACAAAGTGGTTCAGGGCCTTGAGGTCCAGGATGGGACGCACCTTGCCCTCCTTTCTGGGTACGGTGAACAGGTTTGAATAAAACCCTTGAAAGCGTTCCTGAAGCGTTTCCCGCACTGAAACTAGAAGGGCTTCCAACAAGGCGCGTTCCCGCGCTGCAGCGGATGACGAAAGGTCCTCTTCACTGACAGAATGCGAAGACACCAACCCTGCAGGGTGGGGTGCGTCTGCGGCGGCCATATCTGCCTTAGAGTCTGAAGACACTGCTGAAAGAGGTGAAGGCAGAGGGCGTTTGCGGCTGGCAACACTTGTAATTACAAAATCTACTTTTGACATCAGGCTTAGTAAAAAAATGCTGTGCTATCTGGCTGTGACTGACACAAAAGTGTCCGCAGCAGCACCTAAGGGGTCTGTAGGTGAAATTTTATTTTGGGACTGCGTTTTACACTGGTAAGAAAAAAGTGCACTATCCCTTTAAGAGTCGCCAAATCGCGATCTCACCGCTATCTTAGCGGGCTACCAAACCCCAGGTTAGTACAATCCAACAGCAGCGTGTACAAGGAAAACCTACAGGGAACCCCAGGAAAACGTTTTTGCTCTGGGAAAACAAAAGTGAAACTAATCTGCACAGGAAAAGGAAAGAACAGCCTGTGTCTTGCTAGAATTAAAGTGCCATGCCGCTTGCCTGTCCAGCGATCGTGGACCACAGGAAAATGGCTGCCCCATGCATTCCTATGGGGAACTAACAGAAAATGGCTGCCCATGTAATACAATAGGAAAAAGAACACATTTATCCACTGCAAAAGGGCGGCCCCCACGGCGCGCCATGCTGGTCTCAAGGACTCCCAAAAGGGGTCCCTGAACATTAGGCATCCGAGGGTCCCTACAAAAAGGGACCCCACCAGGACCAACCACCCCCATCAAAAAGGCACCACAATGTCTGCAATATTTCCAAGGTAGAAACCTGCACAGGGTAGGGGAAAAAAACTGGAGGGGTTTGGGCCTAGTCCTCCTGAGAGGCCAGGAGAACCGAGGGAGCCCCGAGGGTCCGACCATTCCAGGGATAGGGGCCACGTCCGCCCCGAGACTGCTAGAGGTTTTGGGGGAACAATTACTCACCATACCACGATATCAGGTGGGCGCCACTCCGAAACAGATCACCTCCCACCCGGGATGGGGGTGCTGTCAGCCAGGGGGTACGCCATGACTCAGAGCATTCCAAGTCGATTGGGTCCCCAAGAGATGGTTCATTCGCAGGCTCGTCCCCATGCATCGGGACACTGTCGTGCAGAGGCTTAGTTCTGGACTATAACCTGCTCACGCTCGTTGGCCAGGCTGGGAGACCCTAAGGATCTAGATTATCCAGTCCGAAACCACAGCCGGCTGTTGCTTGTAGTTCTCCAGGAACTAACTAGTGAAAATAGAAAAAAAAAACATAATAACAATTCCCTATTTACAGCTAAGACCAAAGTCCCAGCAGGGAGCTAGGTCCTATTCCTAAAACTAGGCAGAAACAAACTGCAATCTGAAGTACAGTGTGTGGGGTTATGCCTGGAAGGACAGCCCCCATGGGCGTGGTAAAGTTTTTTTCATGCCTAGTGCCTATTCTTGTTTGGAGGAACATAACCATATGGTAATGAAGATATGGAGCTGCGTCTGTCGAATGATAGAGAAAACTGGATTTTTGTACTTACGGTAAAATCTATTTCTTGGAGCTCATTAAAGCTGAGCACCACCCAAAAGGTGAAGCTCCGCTTGTTCGCATCCTCTCTTTCTCCACTGGCACATTTGGCACGTTTTTGGGGGAGCAGGTACCTGGTTTTGATAGGTACCCGCTTCTACTTCCGAGTAAGATCAGTGATCTACGACATGTCCGGCCCCACCGCCTAACCCCTCCCCCCCCCCCTGCTGCTCTCTGGGACCTGTGTGTGTCCCAGAAGAAGGCGGGACCATTTAGAAAGTGCATCGTGCACAGCCCGTGCATGCACAGTAAAAAAAAACAGCTGTGAAGCCTGAAGGCGCCTCTCCTAATAAATGTATGCAGAATAGGAGTTCAGACAGAACAGATGTCTATAACTGCATGCTAGTTTCAGGTCAGCGTCTCAAAGACCGGGCAAATTTTTCAAGTGGAGGTCAGGAATGACAGCGTGCAAATACTCTCAACACAAGTTTCTATGCAGCAAAAAAAAAAAAGCTATGTTAATTGGATTTATACTTTTAGGGTCCTTTTACACAGGCTTTCCGATCAGGTCCGCCTCACTACTTCCAAATCCCTGATTAATGAATTAAAAATCTTGAGAATGTCCTTCAAAATATTCTCCCCTCAAACAGTAAAATTCTATAAGAAAAATTAAATGACCGACTATGAAGGCATCTAGAAATGCCTCAAAGCAAACACAGGCATTCTACATTCCTTAAAACGCAGAGGACCATTGCATTGTACAAATGTTACATATGGGTCCTACTTACATGGTTTGTGGATTGAAGAGGTGTGAGAGTGGGAAGCACTGTGAAGAAATTGATTGGGTTGCCAAGTTCAAAGCCGGGTTAAGAGCTGAAAAATACAAAGTAATTTTTTAACAATCAGAAATCCATCAAGAAACTTGAGTACATTTGTTTTTTTTAAATGGGTATACCTGAAAGGGCAGGGTTCAGGGCAGTCAGTGGAATGGCTCCATTTAGATGCAGAGCAGCTTGAGCAGCAATTGGAATCTGCAGGCCAGTACCTGAGACAAGGAAATCAGAACAGTAAGAACAATTAGTTGACGGACAAAATAAAGCTGCTCTCTCCTGTTGAGTTATTGCAACCCTTTCAACTAATAGTGTGCTTATTATGGACACACAGAAGACACATTTGCCAATTTCTTTGAAACATCCAGATGTACAAATTTAAGTGGTAAGGGGTAAAGCACTGAAGATCAGTCATGTTATGCAGATCTTCCAATGTTAAGACAATGTGTGAAATGGTCAAGTGAAGCATACAATTTGTGTTGTCTTCTGCCAACTATATCCAAAAGGCACAAAGCAGAAAATGCTTATTTACCCATAAAACATCCAGGAAATTGATTTAGCAACAGTTTAGTACTTAATCTGGAGCAAAACATCAAGTGGAACGTATAACTTGCACATCTATGAACCCAACAAAGTAGTTCAAAAATGTATTATTTGAGTTGCATGTTCCTGCAAAAAATAGGACAAGCACTCCTACCTGGTTTTGTGTGTGTTAACCTTAACAGGGATGGCGTTATCAGTACACCAAGCTCACTACAAACTCGCTATAAAACAAAAGGCGCAATAAAATACAAAGACAACACATAAAAGCACCAATTATTCATCATACCAAACTTCCTGATTTGTCAAAGATCCACATAAAGATCTTGTCAAGAACCCCTAAGCCTATCTAAAATTGAATCTTAAACTATTGCTACATAAATTCAAACCGAAATGTACTAGTTGGTGCAAACCTACAGCTCATGGTTGTAGGTAGAGCTTAATAAAAATGTCATGGGCCCCACAGTTGCTAGAATATATTGACGCTCTATTTCAGGGTCTTCCAAAGAAATGTTGCTCTAGAATTAAACTCGACTATCTGCAATATCCCAAGGACTCAGGAGGGTTGGCTGCCCCCCAACGCTAAGCTTTATTATACAGTATTACAACTGCAATATATACCAGGATGGGGAATTCCCGATTGTTTTAACAATATAAAGACAATACTTGCTTCATTGTCACTGTCGAGTGCTTTAGTTTCCAACCTGGGGGCTGGCATATTCCCCCCTGTATCCACCTTAGAGATGCAAGATACTATATGGCAGAAGCCAAAATCTTATTTGCACTGTGGGAGATCATCATTCATTTGAATTAACCCTTAAAGGTAACCCTTTAAATTACCCTGAACTTGGGAAATTTGAAGGGTTTGAATTGTGGTGCATAAATGACAAACTATCAATTGTATATGGATCAAACACTCAAAACTTACAGTATGAGTATGGACTTCCTAGGCAACAATTTTACCAATAGTTACAATCCATACGTTGACAATTTAGTATGGGTCCTATTGCACCCTGTAAAAACTACATTGATGGAGCACAAACAACATCCCACTCTAAGCTAGATGTGAGCCAATGCCAGGTACTTTACCGCTTGTTGCCCAGCACATGTATATAAACAACTTTGTAAGCAAGCAGTTACACCAGGATCATGGCTGCAGCCATCATTCTGTTAATGTCTTTATTGTTTTAAGAGTCGGCAAGTGGCTTTCCAATAAAAGCGATCTGAGGTTTTACAGCCACCTAAATCATTTTCCAGCGCTCAAAAGTACCTGTCACTGCCCATAGCGATCACAAAAGGCCTTGTTTAAATGAAGAAATAAAAAAGCATACATATATATATATATATATATATATATATATATATATATATATATATATATATGCCATCCCAAAAGTTCCCGCCCTAACGTAGCAGTGGTGACCACACAGACATGAAACTATCACTGCACCAAGCCACTGGTACTGAAAATGGCACATGTTCGCTATATGGTCTTGTGTGCTCCTTGCAAACAGTTGGCATTTTCAAACGCTGCACATCTGGAAGATTGGCTTGGTGCAGGGATAAAGTTTCATGCCTGTATGGGCACTCCTACCATGCCGTGAACTTTTGGGACAGAGAATATATATATATTATATATATATATATCACACACACACACATACAATACAATACTTTGCAAAAGTTTTAGGCAGATGTAAAGACATATTCTAAAGTATGTATTCTTTAAAAAATATATAATTGTTTATTTTTATCAATTTACAAAATGCAACGTGTGTGAACAGAACCTGAATTTTGGATAACAAAATATTAATAGTGAGAACTTACCCTCAGCCAATTTAGCCATGAGCTGCAATCTTCCAGTTGCCCCCAGATCAACCCCACTGCGTTCAAGATCATCATTATCGAGGAAAGAAACATCTGTACTGCCATCACCACGATCTGTCACATGACCAACTTTCATAGGCCGACCTGCCAACTCGAACCCATTCAACTGATCCAGGGCTCGCCGGGCACACTCTGCATCTGAAAACTGGAGGAGAATCAAATGAACAATCAAAGTGTAACTCCAGGAATAAAAGTTACCAGCCAAGGGCAGTTTACCCCTGCTAATCCTAACTGCACACAGCATTTACTTAGAAATAGATTTTAGTTAATCGCAAAAGAGGGGAAAAAAAAAAACATTTCTTTCCTCACTCACTGAGGAACACAGAAGTGAGGACGCCCAAAAGCAGTCCAACAGAGGAGTAGGAAACAGCAAGCACTAAAGGCCCAAGAAACAACAAAAATGCCCGCATATTAAAGCAAAAACATCCAAATGGTAATTAGAGAATGTGGGAAAAGATGAAGACAAGGTGGTAGCCTTGCAATCAGGTAAAAACAGTTCTTTTTGCAGTTTATGTGGGGGGAGTTGCTTGATGATGAAAGTCTTACTCACAGGTCTAGTAGAGTGGGCATTGATAGGGAAGGGTAGATACCGATCTTAAAAACCATAGGCTAGGATAATGGTCTGCCTGAGCCACCTAGAGATGGTGTAACAAGAAGGCACTTCTACTTCTGAGGTACATTCAAGAAGACCAAAAAATAATTCAACTTAGGAAGAAGCAGTAACAGAGATTCTCCCTGAACAGTCAGACAATAGGAGGGAAATTTCCTTTGGAAAAAACTCAAACCTGACAAAAGGATGAAAGAACGATGTTCTGGTTAAGGTGAAAGGCAGAAACTACCCTCTGGAAAAAAAAAAAAGTCCTGGGTCTTAACTATTCAAACCAGAAAGGATTCCTGACACTCCCATTTGCAGAAGTGGGTCTCCAAGAAATATCAACTTATGGGTGAGAGTAGAAAAAAGGAATGCCCCTAATGGGTTCCAATAATTTAAGCACAGAGAATCAGGGGACAGATGGAGCTAAATGAAAAACTCACTGTACAAGTCTTAAAAAGAGACTAATGACTCTAAATACAAGATAGAAAGGGCAGAAACCTGACCCAAGACAGAACAGAGCAAAAAGTTGGTCCAGACCCACCTGTAGGAAGGAGGTAATTTGTCCCACAGAGAAACTCCTAAATGGGCTGAGAAACCCTCTTAATAATTAAAAAAGCAAAAACACAATAACATGCCTATACTTCCTTGCTCTGTGCAATCCTTTTGCATAGAGCAGCCAGATCCTCTTGTTATGGGGTGCCTGCTGGCTCTCCAGGCCCCTACTCTTCATTCAGTGCCCCCATGGAGCACCTGTGGGGACAAGGATAGCGGGACTAGGCCCTGCCCCTGCATCACTGGATTTGATTGTCAGCAGCGGGAGCCAATGGCTCCTGCCATCAATCTGTCCAATGAGGAATAAGAGAGAGCGAAAGGGAGAAAGAGAGAGAGAGAGAGAGAGAGAGAGAGAGAGACAGTGGCTGGAGCCGCTGCGCTCGTGCACACCACTGGATCAGATCTGGCTCAGGTAAGAGAAAGGGGGAATCTGCAGCACAGGAGGTTTTTTACCTTAATGCATAGAATGCATTAAGGTGAAAAACCTTAAGGCTTTACAACCACTTAAGGTGGAAGCCCAGAGAATCACACCAATTGAAGTACGCCTTCCATGTCTGTTGATGGACCTTGCCGAAAGTAGCCTTTCTAGCTTCCAGTATCAGATGAATCACAGAAATTGATATGCCTCTGTCTCTTAGAGACTGCATTTCCAGCAGCCATGTTGTTTAGGCCAGTGACTGAAGCAGCATAGTAGCATAGGTTCTAGGAACAGAAAATCCCGATAATCCAGCAGAGCACACAGACCATCTGCCAGTAGTCTTACCACATCTGCTTGAGCTATTCAGAACATTGAGGATCACCAGAATGCATTCCATCTAAATCCTGTGAAACAGCTGAGCAAGGGGATTCAGCAGAGGAAGAGAAACAGGGTGTACTGATCCCATGGAGTAATAAGAGCATCCACCACTTCTGCTAGAGCATCCCTCTTCCTAAAAACAAATCTATCCAGTTCATTGTTGGACCTAAAGGACCACATACAGCATGTGTGAAAAAGGTACTAATACATCTCTGGGTGTAGGGACTTCAGCTGATCTAGATGTTGCAATCTATGGAAATATGCTTGACAATTGATCCCACACTGGATATACACAGTAGACAATTATGAAAAGCTACATTCTGTGCATTACAAGAGGCAATCTAACTCTTATGCTAGAGCAAGATTTCTGGTTCCCCCCCCTAATGGTTGCTTCCAGCAGAATGGTTCAATGCTGAAGATACACCCTCACAGCATGAAGATCCTGACTGTTGATTGGGAAAAGAAAAACCAAATGCACTGACAGATACACAAGGACCCTCCAAAAGACAATTTAGAAGAGGGTTACAATCAGGCACAGGACAAAAAAAGATGGTCAGACAAATCCTGGACTATATAGAGCTCAAATCGGAGAGTGTGAAGTTTTTTTCATATGGAAGGATCGCTCTGGTCTGGCCTATGTCCAGGACTAAACCCAGATAACCCAAATGATGAGCAGGTTCCAGTAACAAATGCTGAAATGTAGGATCCAACTGAACTTCTGGTCAGTCAAAACCACATGGCCTGACAGAGCCCAGGCTCATTGTTCCCTAAACAGAAGGCTGTCTAGGACTCATACAAGTAATGTCACAAGATCATAACAGTTTTAATCCCACAGCTGGTACCTTGGTGAACACAAGAGGCCAAAAAAAAAAAAAAAAGTGTAGTGGAGGAGAGACTTGTCTATTTCATAGCCTTCTTCCTCTAGGCCATGTGGAGAAAAAAACACTGCTCAAAAAAACTGAAGCACAGCTGAACTAACAAAATTACACTCATTTGCCCATATGTACTATAAGCGAGATATTAGCTGCAGTAGTGAAGAGATCTCTTTACAGGGGATTTAACCAGCTAGTCATAAATTTGACAATGTAGAATCCAAAGAGAACATGGTGTTTACAAATTTTGGAATTAAAGCACTGTATAAAAGCGAAGACTTGTTGACAGGCTTAAGGTAGAGCTAAGTGCTGCAATAATGAGAAGGCCAATTCTCAGTTCGGACACAATAGCCACATACAAAAATCAGTCTGAATAATTCTAATATTTTTTTTGTCTCCACTTGCTTCCCAAGCCTATTCTGACACTTCTCTCTTACATGTAAAATGTATCTTTTTTTTTTTTGGCGCTAGAAAATTACTATTTAGAATCTCCAAACATTTGCAATTGTGCGCATGAAATGGTGAAAAACTACGGTTTTCAATTATCCATAGGCGATGTTTTAAAAGCCTTTGCAGATTACCAATTTAGATTTACAAAGTCTGTTGCTACAATTATTGCATTTTTATGGAGAAATGGGGGTCTATTAACCCCCCCCACCCCCCCCCCCCCATCTCCCCTTTGAACTCCAATGCAGCAGACCAGACACCGATTGGTCTGATCAGCTGTTTAACTGACTGCTAAGTGGCAAGTAAACAGTGATTGCACTGGGCCGTGGCTTTAACCCTTTCACTGCTAGGTCCAAATGTTGTACGAATGTGACAGCAGGGGGTTCTACACACATTACTGGTGGCTCTAGCCACCAAGATTATGTGTATATCTGACAAATGAAATCGGTCAGATGGAAGCACTCAAGTGCCTCCGCAGCCGCCGGATTGCTTCCAAACCCTCCAGTAACAGGCACCCCTGGGACTGGCATGGCGGGTTCCCACAGGTAGAGGAGAGCTGAGCGGACATGCTCTCCTCACCCTCTTCTTGCTGACCGAGGGGTAAACTGTAAAACACCACCTCCACGTCCCCTTTCACTTTCCCTGGTGAGCTTAGTCAGCAAAGAATGTAATGCAGTGCGATCTGCACTGCATGAGATTCACTGGAGCACAGAAGAGACATACAGGGCGTTTTAAGCCCCAGATGTCCCATTAAACAAGGCCGGTTACCAAAAAGTTATCACAAAAGGGACTTTTGTCCCCAACATAATGAAAAAAGTTAAAAGTGGTTGTACAGTTAGGTTTATCTTAAAGCATTCTATGCATTAAAATTAAAGCCTTCTGTGTGCAGTAGTCCCCCTCAATACTCGGCCATTGGTCCTGCTGCTGTCAAAGTCAGTTAGGGGAGAGAGAGAGATAGAGAGAGATAGATAGAGAGAGGGAGGGAGATGGGACTGAACAGCAGCTGCACATCTGAATGAAAACACAAAACTGCAGTTCGGCTCAGGTGCCCCATAGCAAGCTGCTTGCTGTGGTGGCACTCAACAGGAGGGAGGGGCCAGGAGCAGCAAAGAGGGACCCGAGAAGAGGAGGATCTGGGCTGCCCTGTGCAAAACCACTGCGCAGGAGATAGTAAGTATAACATTTTTGTTTGTGATAAAAAAAAAAAAAAAAAAAAAAAAAGACTTTACAAATCACTTTAAATATTCAAATCTACCTTGGCTTTAAAATATTCTATCAAAGGGGTACAATTTCCGCGCTAAGGAAGAGGCTGGGGCTGCAGCCTACCTCAAAATACAACCCAAAGGGTTGTATTCAATAAATAAAATAAGGGGGTAATGAGGTAAGTGGCACTGCCTTGCAATTAAAATGTAGGGTAATGCATGTAAATGTATCTGAGCAGGGAAATCTAAAACCCCTGTAATCATACAGTCATATTATCACTTCTAACACCACTTAAATATGATCAATACATATGAATAAATAATTGAAAGTGCAAAAGTGCAGCAAAGTGTACTTGATGTGAATAAAAACAATGAATTATTAATTAGGTTATATATGATATAAAGTGCTCAGTGGGGTATAGCAAAATTAAATAAATAATATCCAAAGTGCATCAACAAGTGGTCAATAAATATACCAGCTGATAAAAAAAAAAAATCACTGTGTGTAAGGGATCATATCCAAGTAAACGGAATTAGTGTATCCAATAAATATAAAGTGACATAGTGCTAGTTAATCCAATATATGGTAATAAAAATGTCAATAAATTGCAAATTAAAGTGACAAAGTGTGGCCTTCCTTCCGGAAGCATACCGCGAGTGAGGAAGTTGCGGTCCCTATACCAATACATGCTCGTTTACCTTCTCTTAATGTGAGTACAGTTTTTATTTAAGAAAGGATTTCACACAATATTTCACTATATGAGGCTCTTCTTTTATATGATCTGGAATTTGCCGCAATAACACAACAGGATATTGATATCATACGAGGCTGTATAGATTATACTGGGTATACCACGTTATCAGGGAGAGATGATCCAATAAAACCACTGAGTCTACTGGCATCTGGGCCCTGTCTGATAGAGGGAACCCCCAATTAAATCACGCTGGTTACCCCTGTAGGGGTAGTGAGCTCTGGTGAGTGAGGGCAGAATTGAGAGGGGAGCACTAGTTTCCTCACCCATCACGTCATATTTGGATCACCCTGAGACTCACCCATCAACTTCTTCTGGAATTTACTTCACCAATTAATGACCTATGGACTTATATTATCAATTTAAAAATTTCACAGTCACTTTAACTCACCTTTGTGGCCGCTCCATAGCACAAGGTCTTTTGCACACATACTGGACCAGGCCACACTTTGTCACTTTAATTTGCAATTTGCCATTTTTATTACCATATATTGGATTAACTAGCACTATATCACTTCATATTTATTGGATACACTAATTCAGTTTACTCACTTGGATATGATCACTTACACAGTGATTTTTTTTATCAGCTGGTATATTTATTGACCACTTGTTGATGCACTTTGGATATTATTTTATTTTACTATACCCCACTGAGCACTTTATATTTACATATCATATATAACTACATAATTCATTCATTATTTTTTTCACATCAAGTACACTTTGCTGCACTTTTGCACTTTCAATTATTTATTCATATGTTTTGATCATATTTAAGTGGTGTTAGAAGTGATAATATGATTGTATGATTACATGTGTTTTAGATTACCCTGCTCAAATACATTTACATGCACTACCCTACATATTAATTGCAAGGCAGCGCCACTTACCTCATTGCATGCATTACCGTACATATTAATTGCAAAGCAGCGCCACTTATCTCATTACCCCCTTATTTTATTTAAAATATTCTTATTAGCACTAGATAATTAATGCCGTCTGCATAAAGCAAATGTGGGAAGCTACTACCAGCAGCATGACGATGCACAAAACGTAAATTTGCAAGCCAATGAGGTTTGCAGAAAAACAAAGGATTTTACCGTGATAAATCCATAACCTTTGGATCGCCCTGTATCAGGTTCTCTAATAAGCTGAATGTTCTCGATCTGAAAAATAAAAATGATTCTTCTTTTAGCACAACTAAAAATAAAAGTCAATTATATATTGTATGTTAAAATGAAAAGTGCAAATAACCTTTCCAAAAGGTTCAAAAATTCCTTTTAGCATATCCTCTGTGATATTGAAGTGCAGAGAGCCAACATAGAGACGCATGGGTCCAGTATTTCCTCTCTGTAGATTATTCGCCATAGCAGCCAAACGGTTCTTCTCAGCCTTAAAAAAAATAAAAAACGTCCATAAACAGCACTGTCATACCTTTTGTACAAATCTGCTTTTTTTTTGTCACAATACTTTCTCCTATTTATTCTGAGGCTTTACCTAATACTGCACTATATATTTCAGTACTAAATATAAACTGTGGGGCAGAACATTCCTAAGCAAAAGGAGACCTTCAAGAGGTACTTGAAAGAATACAGGTAATATGCTTCATGTTAGTAGCTATGAACCTTGTGAACACTTAAATGATGCAACCAAAAGCCACAAAGTCTTAAGGACTGCAGGTCTAATATCAAAAGTAAAGTTTTTCTCTGTCCTGCAAGGCACATTGGTGCAATCAAAAATGGGCAAAAAAGAAAAGCAAATAAAATCTGTGCGAAATTAACAATGCTTACCTGTGAAGCCTGTACCATGATCGGTACACCTAGCAGTCTCTGGCCAGTTAGGCCAATGGCCAAAGGTACAGACTGGATATCAACAAATTCAACATATGCAATGCCCTTTGATCTGCGAGAGTTTCTGTCAGCTATAATTCTCACATCTCGCACCTAAAAAAAACAAGAACCGGCTGGTCAGCTACAGGATTTTTGAAGAAACACATAAGTCTTTATTAGAATGATCATCTTACTTTTCCTACAGCAGAGAAAAAGTCCTCTAAGTCACGCGGACGAATGCGAGCAGCCAACTGCATACAAAATACTGTCCTTGCATCACGTTCTTCTGGAGTTAGGGTGGGTCCTGGTTGCCTGGTAGTGATTAAAACATGAGTTAAAAATTCATATTTACACATGAATAATGTCATACATACAGTACACATATATACGGCCTCAATGAAATGGGTCTTCTTCTGTGAGCCCACATTTATGACATGCTTGCCAGTGTTTGTACTGGGAACACTATGCACAGTGAGCTCCAAGCACAGAGACCAGGCTCCAACCGAGAGCCCTGGGTCCAGAACTAACAATAGGGAACTGAGATTTCCAGTGCCCGATTGTTGTAATACTCTCCAGCTGGCTATCACAGTGACCAGTCACTGTGCAGCCTGTCCATGTGTTTTTTTTTTTTTTTCTCCCTCCTCTGAATAGAGAGAAAAATGCATTGTATCTATCTTTCTCCCATTCAGTGCCGGTTCACATTTGTGCGATCACAGAGATCGCATGTAATTCGGAGCGCACTGCTTCTAAAATTACATGCGATCTCTGTGCGGTGCAAATTCAGCCATACAGTTTGTATGGCTGAATTTGCACAGCAATTGCACTAAAAGACGTACAGGACCCTTTTTTTGGTCCGCAGCAAAATCGGATCGCATAGTGGTTCACACTAGTGCGATCCGATTCTGTGCGAACTTTCAGATCGCACTGCGATATGTGATCCGATCTGGGGGTGACGTTAACTTTTAATTGACACCCCCAGCGAATTGCATATGGCAGTGTGAACCGCCAGGGGTGCGAACACGCTGTATATTCCCAGCGTTCCCGCATCGCACAAATGTGAACCGGCACTTAGGGAAGAAAAATGTGAACAAAAAAAATAAATAAAAACAAGAGAAAGAAAAAAACAGATAGATTGATGACTCGAAGGCTCGATTCTAGGTCAGTGTCAAGGTAAGTGCAAACAGGTCAGGTTCAGCATATTTTTGGTAGGTTTTTTTTTTTTTTTAATTTAGTTTTAGATAGTGTATAATAGGTGGGATAAAATAAAAAAGCAAAATGCGCACTATTGTTTCTGGGCCCTACTACAGGTACACACAACAAACGTATGTAGTATCATTGTCAGTAGCAGAAGAATTTTTTTTAGGTTGTCCTTTGGTGGTAAGTTATGGTAATAGCAAGAAATTTACAGCTGAATTAAAAAAAAAAAAAAGTTTTTTTTTTTTACTATTTTTAACCACTTTTCTTTGATTAAAAAAAAAAGAAAAAAAGGGAGGGGATAATCAGTATATCCATTACCATTTACAACCAAATGAAAGCCCAATTTCACCGTAAAAGAAAAAGAACAAGGTGTAATCTGCCGGGACACACAAAGTAGCTACAATGAGATGTACAATTTTACTAACGTGTCAAAGTTGTAGGATTGTGTTTAGGCATTAGGATTTGCTTTACCCTCCACCATGAAGGGGTTAAAAAGAAAAAATAATGTACAGTGGTATGTTAGTTATCACATCTTAGATATAAGGACAGTACAGTGTGCCAAATTTAAAGCAGGCCTGAAGCCATTATGAGCCAACCGCTGAAACAGCCAGCACCAAAAACTACCTAGACATGCCTACAAAATCTTCCAGAGAAATCAAGAAGCCCTAAAAATAAAATGCTCAACATACAAAGTATTCCAAACTGGCAAGGCAGCGCTCTGGCACAGACTGACTATAATTTTTCAATTGGAGCCACTCATGATGTACCAAAGACAGGTGTACTTGTCAATCTAACCTGGTTAAAAATATTATTCTAAAAGGTGTTGGCATTTTGAATGCACCCTCTTGGCGATTAGGTGCGAGTAGGTACCCTCACTGAAAATAATGGGAGGCTGTCGGCTCTCACAGCCAATAACACTAATGCAGCAAGCACATACGAGTAATCGGCCCTGGACACTGACTACCTGCGCCCAGAGCCGATCACTCGCATGTGCTCACCGTGTGAGCGATTACATGCGAGTGTGTGCGAATATCTGTGTGCATGATTAGCTGCCTACTCGCAGCTATTGCGGGAACGCTCTGCTGAGATTCTCACAGCTAATCACAGAACGGGTGTATTTATGTTAATGTACCCACAGAAAGCACAGCAAATATCACAGTATAAACCAAAAGATACCTGATAGGACTCTTTTCCTTATGTCGGGGGCTGCGACTTTTGCTACGTGTGTGGCGCCGCCTGTCAAATTAAGAATTTATTTTGATTATCAGTTTATTTTGCTCAAACAAAACCTTTTATATTAAAAGCTATTATACAAGTTTTTTTCATATGCTAATACAAGGTAGGTGGGTTCTAATAGCTCTTTTGTGAATCATGATACATTTAGACACAGAAAAAAAAAAACAACAACAACACATTTTCACCTAAAATGTAAACGTCTACTATTGCGGCGGGAAAAAAAAGCTGTAGAAGATTTCCATATCTATTTACATCACTTCACACAATCTTCTTGCCAAAAATATTATTCTGTTCACATACTGTAAATGCATTACATTTTTATATTTAAAGAGATGCATGGCTCCCCCCCCAAAAAAAAAAAAAAAATTATACTTACCTAGGTGGATGCATCTGTCCCACAGCGCCTCTGCACTGAGAACCTCTGACAGCTCCACGAGCAGAGTTGCTGACTGTCAGTCAGCAGCTGGAACACTGGGCTGTGGAGGGGCGGAGAGAGGTCGGCTCAGGCTCTCAGCGGCTTGCTGAGAGGCTGATCCGGGTGTCGGTCCAGGCACCTGGCTCATCCTTACTTCCATTGCCCTGATGACGCGGTGCCTGGACTGACGTCAAACAGTCTGACTGATATCAGACTTCAGTTCACTCTGCTGAAAACGGGTCACAGGAGTGCAAAACTAATTGCACTCCTGTGATCCACAGGAGATGTACAATCAAACGAGCTTCGGCTGTACATCTCCTTTAAAATACAATGGAGGAGCTAAAGATTTCTTGCATTATTAACAGTGTATCCTATAAAAATCTTCTTAATACTGGCCATGCCTGAACACAAAGATCCTTCCATAGCCTTGAAAGGGGTTGTTTGGCGGCACAGTGGTGTAGTGGTTAGCACTTTCACCTAGCAGCAAGAGGGTCGCTGGTTCGAATCCCAGCCATGACACTACCTGCCTGGAGTTTGCATGTTCTCCCTGTGCCTGCGTGGGTTTCCTCCCACGCTCCAAAGACATGCTGGTAGGTTAATTGGATCCTATATAAAAAAAATTGGCCCTACTGTGTATGTATGTGAGTTAGGGACCTTAGATTGTAAGCTCCTTGAGGGCAGGGACTGATGTGAATGTGTAATGTATATGTAAAGCGTTGCGTAAATTGACAGCGCTATATAAGTACCTGAAATAATAATAATAATAAATCCCCTGGGGGGGGGGGGGGGGGGTTTGATTGATGTAGTTCAGCTTATGGGGTGGCTTAGCAAAAGTAGTATACCTGTAATTACTTTTCAAGCATTCAAAATACACACTCAGGGCTCATTCACACCAGAATGCAGTGTGGGAAACTCCATGCACATTTTCCACACTACGTATAAAAACGCACTGGGTGTGTGATCTGTCGATGTACTCCTAACCCCATCCCAATTAAAGAATGCATATGCAGTGCATTTGCCTACATCAGATCGCATTTTACTGCAGTATCATGCAAATCAATTCCAGTGCGTTTTTTAAAAGTAGTTCATGCACTACTTTTGGTGCAATTCAATGCGATTTCACCCCACTCAAATTGTTAGGCTAAAAACACTGCACTGAATCGCACAGGAACCCAAACCGCGTTTCTGTACAATTCAAGCGTAAAAGAGCCCAAAAGCAAACTATTTTAGTACCATCTTGAACAAACCATGTAATTTTCCCATTTGTAATCAGCAAGCTTCCTGAATGAAACTACTCTTATTTTAAAAAGAGTGAACAGTCAGCTGTAGGTTATATAGTTGTCCAAATCTGTAGGAATAATAATAATAATAATAATAAAAAAAAAAGCACCAAACCACACACAACTCCTCATAGTCAAAGTTTCTCACCCAGGACTACGGTGTCTGGAACGTTCATCTCGTCGGCGATCACGACTGCTTGAGCCGTACCGTCTTCCGTGACTGCGGCTTCTGTGCCTGTGCTCACGGCTTCGGTGTCTATCCCTGCTGCCCCGTCGTCTGTGTCGTTCCCTACTTCGACTGCGGCTGAGTAACAAGAAGGTGATAAGAGATTTAAAATGTACATCCATTTGGAAAATCTCCAAAAATCTGCATCATGCAAATTGTGGCGTGGCCAGCGCATTTACCTCTGCCCCCATGCCACAAGTTTTCCCCTGGCAAAGCTGCTGATCACATTGCATGGCCATTAGCCAATATGTGTGGGCCAGAGCTTGAGCTTTCAAGTTCTAGCCATTATTGACATAACTGAGCCCTGTGCGTTTTGGGGCTCCTATGGCATACTGGAAGATCAATTATATGCAACCTAAAGGAATTTGACTCTACCTCTGCGGCACAATGCCCCATGGTATACCACTCTCAAAAGCCTGGCTCCTGCATACCTCACAGCCATGAAAAATAATGCGAAGGCTGGAGTCCACATAAAATCCTGAAGTGTCCTTTATTCTTTAAAACAGCAAACAGTCCTAGGTATCTATAAGAGACAAACATGTGCAGATGTCCCCTATTTGAAGCAGCAAAGACAGCTTGATTTAATTTGTCAATACTGTGGTGTGGAGCAGCATTGTAGATTAGCAAGGGGTGGGTTACGGGGATTGCCGCTAGCTTCTGGGTCCCATGCCGAGTGGTTGCAGCTTAGTGATCACTTGCTTGGCATTGGCACCATTCAGAGAACGCTTTACACTTCTCAATAATGGCAAAACGTTATCCCATAGCACAAAGTGGAGAGGTCGGGCCATGATGTCACGATTGCGGCCATCTCCATCAGATCGCTTTGCAATCGCTGAGAAAATGCAAAGTATTCTCTGATTAGTACCCATGCTGAGCTAGCTAGCAAGTGAACTTCGTACACTAAGCAGCAGGGCACTCACTTGGCATGAGACCCCGGAAGCTAGCGGCTACCACCATAGTAGCAGCACCTATTAGAGTTATTTCCAGATTCCAAAGAGATTGGCCAGGTATATAAAACATACATAGTTACATGGGTCCAAGCTGGACCCATGTAACTATGCAAAAATAGCCATACCTGGAATTCAGTTTAAAGGTGGCAGTACTTTTACCCTTGTTGTCTGCACTATGCCATGAACACATCAGCAAAGCTGCTTAAGGGCTCTTTCACACGGGCTTTCCGTGTGAAAGGTCCGCTGCGGGACTTTTTTTTTTTCACGGAGCGGATGACATTTCTGTCATCCGCTCCGTAGGTCCGCATATCATCCCATCCGTTTGCGGATGATATGCGGACCTAATGCAAGTCTATGGGGGATTGCGGATGTCAGCGGATGACACCGCTGACATCCGATTTTCCTTCCTTTCCGTTTTTTGAACGGAACAAAAATAGGGTTTTTTCAGTTCCAAAAAACGGAACAGAACTGACAGGAGGAAAATCGGATGTCAGCGGATGGTATTCCGCTGACATCCGCAATGCCATAGACTTACATTATGTCCGCAAATCATCCGCAAAAAAATAGGATGATTTGCGGACATACGGAGCGCCCGTGTGAAAGGGCCCTTAGCAGGTCAAACAACTGGATTTCATTTGTTCTGCCCTTAGGCTGAATGGCCCCTATTTGAAGCAGCAAAGACAGTTTGATATAAATTTGTCAATACTGTGGTGTGGAACAGCATTGTAGATTAGCAAGGTGTGGGTTAACACCATAATTAGTAAAGTCAACCATGTTCTATATACCTGGAAAGTGATAAGTTAAATCTCGCTTTGAAAGAGGTATACACTTACCTTCGACGTCGATCATGACTTCTGCTCCGGCTCCTTTTCCTACTTCTACTTCTCCTAAAAACAAAGAATATATGCAATTACCTACTGTGCAGTACAGGGATCACAGATAAAATAAAAACAGAGGGAAAAAGAATCCCTGATGGCAAAAGGAATACCCCACCTGCTGCTGCTGCTACTACTGGCATTTCCAGACTGACTGCTGCTTGTCTCTTTCGCCTGTTCGTGGTTTGTCTCCTGATTGGGAGTTTCTTCCTGTTCAGCCCAACAAAAAATGCCACACCGACAGAAGATGGTCAGGGAGTTCCCAACATAGAATTATATGGAAGATAATGGGGCAAAGAAGGGAAACAGCAGAAAGACATAAAAAAAACAAAAACAAAAAAAAAAAAAACACCATTAGCTAGGAATTAAAAAAATAAATAAAAAAACAGTAGTTACTGCTATAAAATAGTGGGATTTTGAAAGCTCAGCCAGTAGATTAAATTTCCAAACTACCTAAATAATTTCTTGACATTAAATACATGACCTTACATGGAGGATTAACAGAGATCAGCAGAGTGCACCACTAATTATATACCTTACCTGATACAAAAATTAGTTATTATGGGTTATTTCCCACTGTATCTTGTCTCTCAAACTCCTCGGCCTGGAGCAAACAGAGGGCATATTGCTTTATGATTTTTAGCAACGACACACTGAGAGCAAATTAATTAAGCATAGATGTGAGCTACAAACACACACAATGACTAGCATGTAAGTGTATAGGCATCCCCTTATCACCATTATTTTCCCCTCCGTTCTAGGCTTTAGTAGCCTGCAAAAAGGCACATACCATGTTTTAATAAAAAAGTATATACATTAAAACTAAATTTCAGCTATGGTTATTTTTGCATATTTAAATTGGTCTAGCTTGGACCAAAGTAACTATGTTATGTGCCAGAACTGGTCGAACTCCGTGAAAGCTGGAAATCACTGTAGTAGGCACAGCTATTAAAGGGATTTCCGCTAGCTTCTGGGTCCCGTCCGGAGTGGTTGACCTGTGGCTTAGTGATCACTTGCTTAGCATCGGCACCATTCAGAGAACGCTTTGCACTTCTCAATAATCGCAAAACATTATGTCATAGCACAAAGTGGATAGGTCGGGGCATGATGACATGATTGCAGTTATCTCAATCAGGATTACTTTACAGTCGCTGAGAAAATGCAAAATGTACTCTGAATAGTACCCATGCTGAGCTCGCTAGCAAGCGAACTCCCATGTACACTAAGCAGCAGGGCACTCACTCGGCATGAAACCCCGGAAGCTAGTGTCTATCACCATAGTAGCAGTGCCTACTAGAGTGATTTACAGCTTCCACAGAGATTGGCCAGGTATATAAAACATACATAGTTACATGGGTCCAAGCTGGACCCATGCAACTATGCAAAAATAGCCATACCTGGAATTCAGTTTAAAAGGTGGCAGTACATTTACCTTGTTGTCTGCACTATGCCATGAACACATCAGCAAAGCTGCTTAAGCAGGTCAAAAAACTGGATTTCATTTGTTCTGCCCTTAGGCTGAATGGAAAAAAAAAAAAAAAAAAAATCAGATTCCTCCATTTATAGCATATGCATGGTGGATGGAGGAATCTCACCTGCTGCTTTTATATTCTGACATACCGACATTGCCTGCATCTGAATGAATGCAGATGTTGTTCGTCTGACAATTCTCCTGGCATCTTTAAAAAAAAAAAATCTCAATTATTCTATCAACTTTTGTTGAGCTAGATGGTGTTGACCGGGGCACCCATGGCGTGAATTGCAACTGGTTCAGAGTGAATCGATTGAAATTTCAGCAGTGTATGGCTGTCTTTACTGTGTCACATAACTATAGAAAATGATCCTCCCCGGAAGTAAAGCAGCAGTTCTCAAGCATGCATTTTCACTTCTTCCCAAACAAAAGATGTATACATGTGATATGTATATCACAGTTCAACTGTTTGGACCACATTCCACAGTTATGCTACTTTCACTGCAAAGGGCAAACACATAAGCATCATTCACGTGTGTGTCCCTTACACACCAATGAACCAGGGGGAGGTTTTATTCTGTCACAATGCTTTCAAAAATACTAACACTAATGATCACAATATGAAAGAACACTGGGTACAGGTAAGCATTGAGGGGATAGCTGGATCACTTACTTTTCTCAGCAGTAGTTATATATTCACATATTATTCAAACACTGGCCTCTAAACATCTATGGCTAATGCAGCAATGTCCGTAGTTCTGTGTAAATATCAGAAAGTACAACTTGTGCAATTTAAACCATGCTCTTAAGTTATTAAAATGTGTTGCCCCTTGTATTGCGGAACCACCTCTGGCCGAAGGAGCTAAACCCCTATCCCACAAACAGATCTTTGCTTTGGTCCTGTGGTAGTCTTGACGTCAAACATTGTTCAAGGCCCTTCCCCGGAAGAGCAGGGCAGGGAGGAGGACTAGGTTCTATGAAGAGAAAGGGAGCAGTGTGTTATTGATTGACTGACAGGCTCTCTTTATAACAGGTAAGTGGGCGAGGAACACCAGCAAGTGAAAACTTCAAAACCAACCACCAATAGAAAGAACAGTAACAACTTGGGAACCTCAAAAATAAAGTTATCTATGAAGATGTTGGTCACAAAGAGCATTAAATTACTGTTCTTGGTTTATTCATCTATCAAAATGTAATGCTTTTTAGGGCAAAAGTTCAATTATTGTTGAAATGACCTTACTGGACAGGCATCTTGTAGTAAAGGTTATACTACTATTTACAGTTTTAGAATTATCACTGTAAGGCTCCATTCACATTAGAGCATCTCCAAGGTCACGATTTCCAGTGCGTATTGGATCAGACTTTACACTTAGTGGATCTAAGTTGCATCAAAAGTCACACCAAACTATTGCAGGCAACTTTTCAAAGTCGCTGCCACTTGAATGGTGCAACTGAAAGGAATGGGCTGCAACGTCACATGAATTTGATGTCTAAAGTCGCATAATAAATCCAACAAGTGTGAATGGAGCCTTAGGGTATGTGAACATTTGAGTTCTTACTTAGAAAACCAAAAGCATAGAAAAGTGAGTTACTTTACTTCATATTTCAACCTGTTGCTATTCAGCTACATAGTAAATAGGTTGCAGAATGACAAGTCAATCAAGTAAAATTTATCAAACCAGTAGTTTAGTCCCAGAGTAAGGCAAGACCAAAAATCTAGGTAATGGTCACTAATTTTGTTTATAGGGCAACTAACTTCCCAATCCCTTCTAAATTAAAAAAAAAAAACAATTGTATTTGCTACAATGTAAAGTAGTGAGTGTACAGCTTGTATAAGAGCCGGTTCACACAGGCGCGACCCGACTTGCCGGGGCGACCTAGGAGCGGCTGGCACGTACTTCATATCATTGAAGTCAATGCAGGTCGCCCCAAAGAAGCTCAGGACCCTTTTTCTAAGTCGGAGCGACTTGTGTCGTTCCTATTAGAACGGGTCCTGTGCTACTCTATGGCAGGCCACCCACGGCGACTTGTCAGGCGACCAGGTCGCCTGACAAGTCGCCCCAGTGTGAACTGGGTCTAACAGTGTAAATTTGCTGTCCCCTCAAAATAACTCAACACACAGCCATTAATGTTTAAATTGCTGGCAACAAAAGTGAGTACACCCCTATGTGAAAATGTCCAAACTGGGCCCAAAGAGTACACTCACTACTTTACATTGTAGAAAAGTGTAATTTCTTCAGTGTTGCCACACGAAAAGATATAATAAAATATTCACAGAAATGTGAGGGGTGTACTCACTTTTGTGAGATACTGCGTATATATATATATATGTCCATAAAAAGCCCTTTATAAATCAAAACAAAGTGGTGAATTTTAATCTGATCTCTCTCTGGCCTGTGAAAAATCAAACTACCAACAGATTTTTTTCACCCTTTAAACATAAAAACAGATCATATACACCTCATTGAACAACTCCAAGTGTCTTGAATTCCTCCTTGTGGCTCGTGCCTCTTCACTTTCCAGACTAAGCCTCTAGCAGGTGCAACCAAAAAAGAATACTATATAGTGTAGTACAGCGCACAATGGACTTGATTTATTAGATCATATACAATTGCGCTTGCATAAAGCCATAACCAAAAGTGTAAATCTCATACCATGCACCATCTCCCTTAAGCAACCTATCCCCCATGCAGATGAGAAAGTGGAAAAGCACAGACCACAAGGAGGAATTAAAGACATTTGGCATTATCATTGAGCCTTATATGATCTGTTTTGTGTGTCAATGGTCAAATAAATCTGGTGAGAGGATTACTACACTTCTCTTGCAGCCCAGATATCCAGTGTCTGAAAAATCTACAGGACCTGCTGAATGCCTAACTGCTAAGGAACCTGTAAATACAGCAGAGATCAGCAGTACAAGTGTTAGGTATTTATCCCTTTCCTTGCAAGGATGCCCTTGATTTTGAGATAAAAAAAAAAAAACCCACTATAAACAGAAGAGAAGAGATCAGAACAGCAGTGCAGATGTCCACATGGATAAATTGAAGAAGTGTGAGGACATGAACTGGATAAGTTATATGTGTTATATGGGTTTGAAAAAAACAAAAATATACCCCAACAATTCTTACAGTGAATAGAACCATAGTTATCTCAGATTTCATTAACTGCTATAACTAAACTAATCATTTCCATTTGGAGCAGTTTCTCATCAACCAAGTCCTAACCTACTGCTAAAGGGAACATATTACATTCCAATTCACCTCCTAGGAAGACGGAGGCTGCAAAGTTTTAGTCTCTTCTTTTAAAGACTTTAGCGAAGGTGGCTTATGTTTAGTTTGTTTATAGGGGATGGAACTTAATCTAATAAAGCATGCAAGTACTTGTATCTAAAATTCAAATGTGAAAAGAGTTACATTTTTAGCGTTGCTTCATAAACTGAGTTCAGTTCCTTTGTTGATGTTGAAAACAGAAAGACTGTATGTAAAATTTGAAAATTGTTTATATATATATATATATATATATATATATATATATATATATATATATATATATATATATATATATATATATATATATATACACACACATACACACACCAATGCTGGCCATACACTATAGGAAAAATTGTTCAAACTCATTTTCGAAAAACGAACACTTGGGCGTGAGAGCAAACCATAGTGCCATCATTTAATGACAGATAATCGTTCAATAGGCATAAATGAATCAGTTTTTAGTTAGTTTATTCACATATGCCTAGGGCAAACAGTTTGGATGAGAAACAAAATCTTTTAAATTTATCGATTGTTTGGCAGAAAATTTCCAAACTGTCCAAATGGCCAAATTTCGGCCGATTTTTCGTACAGTGTATGGCCAGCATTAGGCAACCACTTAGGCTTTATACATGAAGTGTTCCTATACAACAGAGAGCATGCTGTAAAGTGCATAAGCAAGTTATTGCAATGCAACCTCAGACATATTTTTACTAAACTGCAACACAGAAACATTATGCACAAGAGCTCAGAATGCACCCTTGAGATAAAACTTTATTTTGTTTAACTATACTTGGGAGAGATAAGGATGAACATGAAAAGAAATGTTCATTTTTTCAGAAAAGGTGATTGGACTACCTAAGAGAATGTTACGGTACGAATGCCATAGCAGTGGTAACCGTCTGTTGATGAGGTGCTTTGTAGTTAGGCAATGCCTTTGATTGGCCATCTTTCTCTGAATGTTTGCTCCCAAGTTTATTTGTCAGCAAACATCTTCCTTGCATTTGTCACGCGAGTTGCTGACAAGGGTTGGGCACATACTTTCATTCCTTTTAAGAATTCAGCTATTTTGTTCAAGTTAAACCTAAAATTTAATTTATAGGACACATTTTTAGATGGTTATGGAGACAGCCATTTTAAAATGGCATGACAAACATAGGTTAGCAAATTACAATTTAATATTGCCATGTGGTTGACAGTTCTGAGGCTATAGTTGACCTGCTTTTTGTTTCTATAGACACAGCAGGTCCTACTGAGGTATACTGTCTCACTTCTTCAAAACTGTAATTCTACAAGCACTATTAAAGTAAATAGGAATCTGCTGACCTGGGTTTAAAATGCATGTCAAAAACAGGAAACACTGCATGTATCTACAAGCTTTAAGTTATTCTAGCAGATGGGCAGTCTGTAAAAATAGCAACAATCCAACCTGACGACTCCTGTACATAGGCCAACCACAATCAGCTTCAGGCAGAAAGACTAGTAAGGGGTAAGAATGACCAAATCTGAATTGCCATGATTTTTCACTGTGTTCAGCACTACTTTTTTTTTCCACAGCAGAAGCGCTCACAAATCATGTCTTTTACTATACAGTAGGTTATGGACTTGGCTTTAAAAAAACTGACACAAAAGGGACTAAAAAACTGCATTCAGCCAGAAGACTAAACATTACTGCTATCATACAGTGCATGTCAATAGAAGAAAGGCACCGCTGGTATTTAACCTAGAAAAAAAAAATGTTATAAACATTTCTTAGACTTACCTCCCTCTCTTGGTTTTTATAAGGCGCCTCCAGCATTGCTTCAATCACAATATCAAAGTCATCTGATGCCATGTCTCCTGACCAATGAGTTTATATTCTAAACAAAGCAGAAAGAGCCAATATCATTATAGTGGAACATACAAAAATCTGATTATCCAGTTATATGTAAACCCAGCTTACTTTGACCCCTGGATACAGGAAAACGCAAAATGCAGTAAAACCATGCAGTGTTCCAATCCTGAACATAATTCCTCTGTGTTCAGGAGAGGGAGGTTGAAGCCCCACTAACCGCAGAGGCTCCTAAACTCTGCTGAGAGCCTGGGTGTACATGGTCACATAGGCTTTTATGGAGTTGAGTTTAGCAGCTTTGGGAAAAAAACTCAAGTTTAGGAGCTGCAGTGTACTTGAACCCCAACAGTGAAATCCTTTTATTTCCTTCCTTTTGGTCTGCTAAATTGTTGTCATCCCACAGTAAGACTTCCGAGTGCATTTCTGGCAGATATGTTTTTTTTCCTATACTTGTAGGGTCTTTAACCACTTGACCTGCGACTCTTCAGGATCAGGTCATTTTTTGCTATTCAGCACTGTACTACTTTAACTGGAGCGGTCATGCAACCCTGTACACAAAATTAGATTTATATCACATAAATAGAGCTTTCTTTTGGTGGTATTTCATCACCACTGGAGTTTTTCTTTTTGCTATATAAACGAAAAAATAATGACAATTGAAAACCCTGATACAGGCGGTCCACGGGTTACAAACATCCAGCTTACAAGCGACTCTTACTTACAAACGAAGGAAGTGAGAGGAAATCTACCCCTAGGAAGGAAAATTCACTGCTGGAAGAGTTATCATGGAAAAAAAGGTGTCTCTGCTGAAGGTATATCACTAATCCTTGTTTCCACAACCCAAAATATTCAAAATTCAAATGTCATAGGGACAGAAAGGGAGGTGAAATCTTCTGAACAGGGTCACAGACAGCAAAATATACGTTACAGGGGTGCTAACCTATGCTATCCAAAACTTAAAGTATTTTTTTGGCTGAAACTACAATTAAAAAAAAAAAACAAATGTACCTGTTCCGACTTACAAACAAATCCAACTTAAGAATAAACCTACAGATCCCCTATCTTGTTTGTAACCCGGGGACCGCCTGTAATTTCTACTTTCTGTTTTAAAACATAGCCAATAAAATCAAAGCTTATCAGAAATTTAGGTCAAAATGTTTTCTGCTACATGTCTTTGGTAAAAAAAAAAAAAAATCCCAATAAGTGTATATTAATTGGTTTGTGTGAAAGGTATAGTCTACAAACTATGGTATATATACACTTGAACATTGATCAATCCTGATGTACCTGAGACTTTTTTCTATTTTTTTTTAAATCCGGTCATCAGGGTGGCTAAGTGTCACCATAGTGAAAAAGCAGGAGATTGGTAAACACGTGTCTCATTACTGATCCTTTGTGTGTCCTGAAAGAACACTGGAGTATTCAGTGCTGTTTACTTGAATGGCAGATGGACAGAACACTTTGGGTTCGGTGTTTGAGTGAAATATCAGGGATCTTTAGTTGGGAACCTAGCCTCTTCCACAAAAAAAGTACACGTGCACTTTACACACCATGGTAATGCCCAATATGTGTTTCTGTGCAGTGCAGTATACCAGTGGGTGGGCACTACTTTTTTGTAAATTACATTCACTCAACGCTACAAGTAGTAGCACACTGTAATGCATTGCTGCGCATTGTAACCTGCATTGCAAAAAAATACGAGGCTTGATCATTTCATCACAACACACACCATTGCAGCACACACAAGCACTGCAGATCTGGTGTTACCACAAGGAGTAGATGTGAAGCACATTGTGGTTACACACACTTGGGGGTTATTTTACTAAAACGGAAAGTGCAAAATCTGGTGCAGCGCTGCAAAGAAACCAATCAGCTTCCAGATTTTTGTTAACAAGCTGAAGTTAGAAGTCGATTGGCTACAATGCACAGCTGCTCTACATTTTTCACTCTGCAGTTTTAGTAAATCAAGCCCTAATGGCTCGTACACACATTCCTAAAATTGGCTTTCAAAGCCATCGTACGATAATCGTATCGTTAGTACTGAGCTTTCCAGAGCCGATCACAACAGTTCATCCAATGTTATCCGATGGGACAAGCACGAAAATTTTTCTCTTGCGATACCAGATCGTACAATTTTTATTTAATCAGTGCAGTTGTCATCTGAAAATACAATACAAATTCACATGACAACACTTCCAATTTTTTATTCTGTCATATGACAATTGTTGTAACTTTAGTAATCTCTCCATTTTGATATGCAACTAACATGCAAACCCCCCTCAAAAAACAGTTACTTCCTTGGAATGCCAGGATTGCTAACTGTCACATTTGCTTATGTCCCCAACCAAACTGTCAACCCATCAAATGGATGGTGGTATAACTGATCATCATATATGCAGCACCATGGCAATTGCATATCAAACAGAAGCACCTTCCATGGCTATAAAGGATAGGAGGGTTTAACCACTTACAGACCTGCCTATTTACTGCAGTAGGTCAGCTCTATTTCGCAAAATCATATACCTGTACGTCATTTCGTGCAATAGCCACTGGGGGGCGCGAGGATACAGGGAATGCCAATCAGCGGGTCCAAAGGATGTCCGCCGACAACCAGCGATCGTTCCCAGGAGAGGCAGAACAGCAATCTGCCTATGTAAACAAGGCAGATAGCCATTCTAAGAGGGGAGAAGATAGAGATCTTGTGTTCCTGCTAAGCAGTACACAGTCAGAGCAACCCCTGCCCCACAGTTAGCAAGCACCCCCTAGGGCAGGAGTCTTCAAACTATGGCCCTCCAGTTCCCATCATGTCTGTAAATGTCAGAGTTTTACAATGCCTCATGAGATGTGTAGTTCCGCAACAGCTGGAGGGCTGCAGTTTGTTTCCCTGCCCTAGGGACACATTCAACACTTTGCTTGCCCCTGGTGTTCACCCCTGCCCGTGACATTAGTCCAGTAACCGTGCATATTTTTATCACTGATCACTGTATTAGTGTCACAGGTCCCCAAAAAAGTGTCAAAAAGCGTAAGTTAGGTGTCCACTGCAACGTCACAGTCCTGATAAATCGCTGAACGCCATCATTATTAGTAAAAAATATCCCATCGCTTGTAGATGCTATAGCTTTTGCATAAACCGATCAATATACGCTTATTGGGATTTTTTTTTACCAAAAATATGTAGCAGAATACATATTGGCCTCAATTTATGAAGAAATTCGATTTTTAATTTTTTTTTCATTGGCCAGGTTTTGTAGCAAAAAATATAAATGATTTTTTTTCAAAATTGTGGAATTTTTTTGTCTATAGCGCAAAAATTAGGAACCGCAGCAGTGATCAAATACCACCAAAAGAAAGTCCTATTTGTGGGGAAAAAAAAGGACAATGTTATTTGGGTACAGCGTCACACAACCGCGCAATTGTCAGTTAAAATAATTAAGTGCTGTATCACAAAAAAATGGGCTGGTCATTAAGGGTAGGCATGCCACTAACTGAATGCTTATAGCAGGAAGTGGGAGTATACCCCCTGGGACTGCCCCATAGGCATGGTAAAGCTTTTTCCTGCCTAGTGTCCTACTCCTGTAGGGGGCAGCATAACCCAATGGTAAAGAAGATTCTGGAGCTGTGTCCGTCAATGAACGAGAGAAAACAATATTTCTGATAAAAATTCTATACATAAAAACGTTTTTTAACAAGAAAAATAACCACGAGACTTTACAATTACTTTAAGCCCTCATTCACACTAAAGGCGGGTTTTAAATAGTGCGAGTTCAGCTGAACTGGAACCCGCATGTCAGTGCAAGTTCGGGGGCAATTCTACAGACATCTGTGTGGGTTCCTGTGCAGAAACTAACTTTAGGGAATCGTGGCGGCACTGCAAAGTCGCTGTTGCATCGATTTAGACGGTGCCGTTGTGGGCAAAAGGCTCTGATTTGACATGTCAAATCGGCCTGATGTTAACAGGGGCTAAAGATAATTCCAGTCTGTAAAAAAACAAAATACTGTAACTATTATATGAGGACACTTAACTGTCCAAGGACCCCACAATGTTGGCACCCCTAGTCGATTTGTCAATTGCCATTGGGTGCAGGTGACGGTGTTCTATCAGATTACCACTACCCCTCAGATCGTGTAACAGAAGTGACGTTCCCACCAAAAAATGCCTACTGTGCATGTGCTATGCGTTCCAAACACTTCATGATCTGACGGTGATCTGAATGCGATAGAACACCCATGCGGACATCTTAATACACCCAGCTACGTCTTGAATTTCAGAGTAATTTTAGCAATAAAGTGAGCATATATAAATATAGTATATTGACAACTGTGATGCTGTTTTGATGTAACATTTTAAAAGAAGCTGGATGCCAGCAGTAGGAAGGTGATGGAGGTCATATTGTTACACCCCGCACTGCTCAGCGCTAAACCTTTACGCTTTAAATATTAAACATCCAAACAGCATCACCGATAATATATTATATTTATTTATATAGGCTTACTTTATTGCCAAAATTACTCTGAAATTCAAGACATAGCTGGGTGTAGTAAGATGTCCACCTGGGTTTTCTATCAGATTACAGCTACCTGTCAGATCATGAAGTGTTTGGAACGCATAGCGCTGTGAAACGCACAACACATGCACAGTAAGTATTTTTTGGTGGGAATGTCACTTCCGTTACACGATCTGACGGTTAATGGTAATCTAAAAGAGCACCTGTGTTCTGCCGAAAACTCCAACTCAATAAAATTTTTAACCACTTCGCTTCCGGTAAATCTAGAGCAGGAATAATTGTAGATTTTGACCACTTGGTGTTTTCACAGAACAGGCGGCTGCATATACACTCCGGTACACGATATGAGTGCACATTTTTAGTCTGCACGCTAGTAACCAACAACATGGCCGCCTCCAAGGTGGAAGTGACAACTAGCGGGCAGACTAACAATGTCCGCTCATTATAGAGTGTACCGGAGAGTATAGGCTGCCCATGTTCTGTGAAAACACCAAGTGGTCGAAATCTCTAATTATATCTGCTGTAGATTCATGGAAGTGACGTGGTTGGAGATTTGGGCGAGTTGGAGTTTTTAGCAGAACACCTGTAGTAAGGGAAATGGGAAATGAAGCCTTGTAGCTTCACAGGCTGTTTCCTACTGGGTATATCACGCTGTGCTTTCTGAATGGTCCCGCTGTTTTCTGGGACCTCTGTGTGTCCCAGAAAGCGGGGGGTGGGAGTTTGGGGGCAGAAATTACGTAGATTGCATAGAAGGGGCCAGAAATCACGTAGATTGCCATGCGGCAATCTTACCAGGAAGTAGGAGTGGGTACGTGTGTGTGTGTGTATGTATGTATGTATGTATGTATGTATGTATGTATGCGTGTGCGTGTGCGTGTGTGTGTGTGTGTGGGGGGGGCGATTGTGCAAACAAGCAGAGCTTCCCCTTTTGGGTGGAGCCATGCTATAACCCCTGCACGAAATCATTCCGCGTGGGCCGCATCCTGGTAACTGGAAGAACAGGGGGGGGGGGGGGGGGGGAGTAGGAGTGAAGAAATTACATAGATTGCTGTGCGGCAATCTTACTAGGGAGTAGGAGTGGGTACCTGTCAGTGGGGGGGTATAACCCCTGCTCATGCGCAACATCATTCCGCGTCGGCCGCATTCTGGTAACTAGAAGAACAGGGGGGGGGGGGGGGGGGGGGAGGGGGAGTAGGAGTGAAGAAATTACGTAGATTGCCGTGCGGCAATCTTACCAGGAAGTAGGAGTGGGTACCTGTCAGTGGGGGGTATAACCCCTGCTCATGCGCAACATCATTCCGCGTCGGCCGCATTCTGGTAACTAGAAGAACAGGGGGGGGGAGGGGGAGTAGGAGTGAAGAAATTACATAGATTGCTGTGCGGCAATCTTACTAGGGAGTAGGAGTGGGTACCTGTCAGTGGGGGGTATAACCCCTGCTCATGCGCAACATCATTCCGCGTCGGCCGCATTCTGGTAACTAGAAGAACAGGGGGGGGGGGGGGGGGGGGGGAGTAGGAGTGAAGAAATTACGTAGATTGCCGTGCGGCAATCTTACCAGGAAGTAGGAGTGGGTACCTGTCAGTGGGGGGTATAACCCCTGCTCATGCGCAACATCATTCCGCGTTGGCCGCATCCTGGTAACTAGAAGAACAGGGGGGGGAGTAGGAGTGAAGAAATTACGTAGATTGCCGTGCGGCAATCTTACCAGGAAGTAGGAGTGGGTACCTGTCAGTGGGGGGTATAACCCCTGCTCATGCGCGACATCATTCCGCGTCGGCCGCATCCTGGTAACTAGAAGAACAGGGCCCTCGGACCATCGAACGAGAGGCAAGTATTGCAGACTTCAGTTCCACATTAGGCTCCATTCACATCTGAGGGTATTGTTTTCAGCTGTTTTTGTGCAGATGTTTGGAGGCAGACATTGAGATCTAACAAAAATGCTTGTAATCTGCCAAAATGAATCTCATGTACTTTTTTGAGCTTTAGGCGTTTTGCTTCAGGTGACAAAACACTCATGTGAAGAGGAGCTATTGAAATGAATGGGATTTTGCTTGTTGGGCGTTTTGAGACTTCAGAGAGGAGCGTTTTAAACAAGCTGAAAAACGCTCAGGTGTGAACAGGGCCTTAAAGCGGAGTTCCACCCAAAAGTGGAAATTCTGCTCTTTTGTTTCCTCCCCCCTTCGGTGCCACATTTGGCACCTTTCAGGGGGGGGGGGGGGGGGAACGGGTACCCTTTGACGGGTACCCTTCCCCACGTCCCTCAGAAGTATGGCCCCCTCCTCTGCCGCCGAGCCAATAGGATTGCGCAGTGTGCATGCACAGTAGGGAACCCGCCCATGTAGCCGCAAGGCTTCACTGCCGGATTCCCTTACCGGCAATGGTAGCGACAACACCCGATGTAAACATCGGCTGCGGTGCCGACATCGCTGGACTCCAGGGCAGGTAAGTGTCCTAATATTAACCACTTGCCGACCAGTCACTGGGACTGTACTGCGGAAAAGTGGCTTGATTCCTTCCAGCGACGTAGACCTACGTCGCTGGACTCCTCCCCTTGTGGTCGGCGCTCGCTCCCGCTGTTTTCAGTCACAGCGGTAGTCGGGCCAGGGGAGGAGCGGCAGTGATTACCGCCGCTCTTCCCCGATCGTCGGGGAATCGAATCTGGAGATCCACCCGCTTGTGTAAACAGAGCGGGCGGATCTCCTAAGTGACAAACAATGACAGATTGCAGGGTTCAGCATAGCTGAACATGCGATCTGTCCCTGTGTCACTCAGTCACCTCCCCCCACACGTCAGTAAGCACCAGGCATACATTAACCCCTCCCTCTCCAATAAAATTAACCCCTTCCCTGCCAGTGTCATTTTTACAGTAACAGTGCATATTTATAGCACTGATTACTGTAGAAATGTCACTGGTACCCCCAAAAGTGTTAAAAATGTCAGTCAAGGGTCCGATCTGTCCGCCGCAATGTCGCAGTCCCGCAAAAGAAATTGCAGATCGCCGCCATTACTCGTTAAAAAAAAAAAAAAAAAAAAAAACACACCAAAAATGACAGAAATCGTTCCCTTAGTTAGTAAACGCAATAACTTTTGCGCAAACCAATCAAAATACGCTTATTGCGATTTTTTTTTTTTACCAAACATAGGTAGCAGAAAACAAATTGGCCAAAAATTTTAAAAAATTTTGATTTTTACATTTTTTGGGGGGGATTTCATATAAAAAAAAATTTTTCTTCAAAATTTACGCTCTTTTTTTGTTTATAGCGCAAAAAGTAAAAATCGCACAGGTGATCAAATACCACCAAAAGAAAGCTCTGTTTGTGGAAAAAAAGGACGTAAATTTTGTTTGGGTACGGCGTCGCACGACTGAGCAATTGTCAGGTAAAGTCGCACAGCGCCGAATCGCAAAAAGTGGTCTGGACGTAAGACAGCAAAATCCTCCGGTGGTAAAGTGGTTAAAAGTCAGCAGCTACAGTGTGTGTACAGTGTGTTTACAGTGTGTGTAGCTGCTGACTTTTCATTTTTGGAGGGCAGAACTCCGCTTTTAATACAATGCTTCGTAAACAATGCAGAGCCAAAACAAGCAGAAGACTATGCATTGCCATCACTATTTACAAGTGTATAAGCCAAGCGCGGCCTGCAGGCTGTATGACATTTATAAGACTGACAAAAGACCTACACATGACTTTATATTGTCCAAACATGTGGAAGGACGAAGGGTGCAGAGGAGGTTCTATCTATGCCATCACATTCTGCAAGGAGAAGGAAGAGGCACAGCACAGGTAGGACTACATACACAATGTGCTACTGAACGCACCTCCCTGCACACACAGTTCGCAGCTCCATCTCATTACAGCTCAGCGCACAAATTTCTCCTTCCGCCCTTTACAACAAGCAATGTACACAATGAACCACGACACTGCTTCAATCCATCTGCCTACTGCACTCACCCGCTCCAGTAACCCCTCCGTACACAACACAACAAAATGGCGACCGATCCTTAAGTTCCAGAATCTTCCCATCACGGAACAAGGAGAACCAACCAATAGAATTTCGCTACCGTCAGGAAATGAGGCGGGGCAAGACGACAAAACCAATAAAGGCACGGAGGCAGCAAATCGGCGACGAATAAGAAAAAAGCGGTGTGTGAGGAAGGCGGAGCGGTGATTTGGTTTTATTTCCTGTTACACACAGAAATGCCTGAGGCATATGATTGGATAATGTAGGACTGGAAGCGGTTTGGTATTTATGTGGCTAGCTTACCCCCTTCATGACCAGGTCATTTCTGCTATTCAGTACTGCACTACTTTTAACTGATAATTGCATCATGCGATACTGTACTCAAATGACATTTTTATCATTTTTCTTCACTCAAATAAAGCTTTCGTTTGGTGGTATATGATCATCACTGGGGTTTCTATTTATTTGTGATGTAAATGAAAAAAAGACAAATTATTTTTCCCTATGTCTTCTTTCATTATCTCTCCCTCCCTCCCTCTCTATCCCTCTTTCTCTTTTTCTCTCTGCCTGCATCCCTTTCTCTATCCCTCTTTCTGCCTATCCTCCTCTCTTTCTTTCTGTCTCTCTCTCTGCCCCTCTTTCTGCCTATCCTCCTCTCTTTCTTTCTGTCTCTCTCTCTGCCCCTCTTTCTGCCTATCCTCCTCTCTTTCTTTCTGTCTCTCTCTGCCCCTCTTTCTGCCTATCCTCCTCTCTTTCTTTCTGTCTCTCTCTGCCCCTCTTTCTGCCTATCCTCCTCTCTTTCTTTCTGTCTCTCTCTCTGCCCCTCTTTCTGCCTATCCTCCTTTCTTTCTTTCTGTCTCTCTCTCTCTGCCCCTCTTTCTGCCTATCCTCCTCTCTTTCTTTCTGTCTCTCTCTCTGCCCCTCTTTCTGCCTATCCTCCTCTCTTTCTTTCTGTCTCTCTCTCTGCCCCTCTTTCTGCCTATCCTCCTCTCTTTCTTTCTGTCTCTCTCTCTGCCCCTCTTTCTGCCTATCCTCCTCTCTTTCTTTCTGTCTCTCTCTGCCCCTCTTTCTGCCTATCCTCCTCTCTTTCTTTCTGTCTCTCTCTCTGCCCCTCTTTCTGCCTATCCTCCTCTCTTTCTTTCTGTCTCTCTCTGCCCCTCTTTCTGCCTATCCTCCTCTCTTTCTTTCTGTCTCTCTCTCTGCCCCTCTTTCTGCCTATCCTCCTCTCTTTCTTTCTGTCTCTCTCTGCCCCTCTTTCTGCCTATCCTCCTCTCTTTCTTTCTGTCTCTCTCTCTGCCCCTCTTTCTGCCTATCCTCCTCTCTTTCTTTCTGTCTCTCTCTCTGCCCCTCTTTCTGCCTATCCTCCTCTCTTTCTTTCTGTCTCTCTCTCTGCCCCTCTTTCTGCCTATCCTCCTCTCTTTCTTTCTGTCTCTCTCTCTGCCCCTCTTTCTGCCTATCCTCTCTTTCTTTCCGTCTCTCTCCCTCCGCCCCTCTTTCTTTCTTTCCTCCTCTTTATTTCCATGTCTTTCCTCCTCTCTTTCTTTCTGTCTCTCTCCCTCCGCCCCTCTTTCTTTCTGTCTCTCTCGCTCCGCCCCTCTTTCTTTCTTTCCTCCTCTCTTTCTTTCTATCTCTCTCCCTCCACCCCTCTTTATTTCTTTCCTCCTCTTTCTTTCTGTCTCTCTCCCTCCACCCCTCTTTCTTTCTGTCTCTCTCCCTCCGCCCCTCTTTCTTTCTTTCCTCTTCTTTATTTCCGTGTCTTTCCTCCTCTCTTTCTTTCTGTCTCTCTCCCTCCGCCCCTCTTTCTTTCTTTCCTCCTCTCTTTCTTTCTGTCTCTCTCCCTCCGCCCCTCTTTCTTTCTTTCCTCCTCTCTTTCTTTCTGTCTCTCTCCCTCCGCCCCTCTTTCTTTCTTTCCTCCTCTTTCTTTCTGTCTCTCTCCCTCTGCCCCTCTTTCTTTCCTCCTCTCTTTCTTTCCGTCTCTCTCCCTCCGCCCCTCTTTTTTTTTTCTTTCCGTCTCTCTCCCTCTGCCCCTCTTTCTGTCTTTCCTCCTCTTTCTTTTCCGTCTCTTTCCCTCTGCACCTCTTTCTTTCTTTCCTCCTATCTCTTACTGTCTCTCTCCCTCTGCCCCTCTTTCTGTCTTTCCTTCTCTCTCCCTCCTCCTCTCTTTCTTTCTGTCTCTCTCCTTCCACCTCTCTTTGTCTTTCCTCCTCTTTCTTTCCGTCTGTCTCTCTCCTTCCACCCCTCTTTGTCTTTCCTCCTCTTTCTTTCCGTCTGTCTCTCTCCCGCCACCCCTCTTTGTCTTTCTTCCTCTCTTTCTTTCCGTCTCTCTCTCTCTCTGCCCCTCTTTCTTTCCTCCTCATTCTTTCCGTCTATCTCCCTCCACCTCTTTTTCTGTCTTTCCTCTTCTCTTTCTTTCCGTATCTCCCCCTCCACCCATCTTCCTGTCTTTGCTCCTATTTTTTTCCTTCTCTCCCTCCCTCCTTTCCTCTTTCTTTCCATCTCGCTCTCTCCATCCTTCTTTCGTTCTCTCTCTCCTTTTCTCTCCCACCTTACCTCTTTCTTTCTTTCCCTTTCTCTCCATCCCTTGCTCTTTCTTTCCCTTTCTCTCCCTCCCTTGCTCTTTCTTTCCCTTTCTCTCCCTTTCTTGCTCTTTCTTTCCCTTTCTCTCCCTCCCTTGCTCTTTCTTTCCCTTTCTCTCCCTCCCTTGCTCTTCCTTTCCCTTTCTCTCCCTCCTTTGCTCTTTCTTTCCCTTTCTCTCCCTCCCTTGCTCTTTCTTTCCCTTTCTCTCCCTCCCTTGCTCTTTCTTTCCCTTTCTCTCCCTCCCTTGCTCTTTCTTTCCCTTTCTCTCCCTCCCTTGCTCTTTCTTTCCCTTTCTCTCCCTCCCTTGCTCTTTCTTTCTTTCCTTCTCTTTCCCTCCCTCCTTCCTTTTCCGTCTTTCTTTTTTTTTCTCTTTTTTGCATTCCTTCTCTTTCATCCCACTTTCTTTATCTATACCTCCATCTTTTTTCCTTTCTCTCCTTCTATCCTTTTTTCTTTCTTTCCTTCTCCCCCCCCCCCTTCATCTTTCTTCTCCCTCAATCCCTTTTTTTTCCTTCCCTCTCTATTCATTCCTCTTTGTTTGTTTCTTTCTGCCTCCCTCCATCCCTCTCCCTCATTTCTCTCTTCCCTCTTTCTTTTGCCCCTCTATTTCTTTCTCTCTACCTCCATCCCTCTTTCTCTTTTTATTTCCCTATATTTTACCAAATTCTCCACTGTGTAAGTCACCTCAGACTTAATTTGACCACACACCCCTTGAAGCCACTCCCATTCTTTAGCGTAATTGAAACCACGCCAGTTTTCCAGTCGCAGTTTCACTGCCACTAGACCAGGGGTGGGGAACCTATGCCCCGGGGGCCGTATGCGGCCCTCAAAGTCATTTGGTCCGGCCCCCCGTGCAGCTGAGTCTGCGTCTCTCAGCTGATCTGTCAGAACGGGGGCCGATGCTTCCTGTATAGTTCCGGCTCCATTCTGACAGTCTGAGTGAGTCACAGGCGGAGTGATATCAAATGCACTCCACCTGAGACCAATACAGGAAACATCGCCTCTTCCTCCAGCGCGGTGCTGCTGCTAACCAGCATTTCACGCCAGTAGCACACACAGCAGTACCAGCTAGAACCAGCAGTACCAACCAGAGCCAGCAGTACCAGTCAGAACCAGCAGTACCAGCCAGAGCCAGCAGTACCAGCCAGAGCCAGAAGTACCAGCCAGTGCCAGCAGTACCAGCCAGAGCCAGCAGTACCAGACAGAGCCAGCAGTACCAGCCAAAACCAGCAGTACCAGCAAGAGCCAGCAGTACTAGGCAGCAGTACCCACAGCACAGTACCAGCCAGCAGTACCAGCCTGAGCCAGCAGTACCCACAGCAGTACCAGCCAGCAGTACCTACAGCGCAGTACCAGCCTGAGTCAGCAGTACCAACAGCAATACCAGCCTGAGCCAGCATTACCAGCCAGCAGCACATACAGCACAGCACCAGCCAGAGTCAGCAGTACCCACAACAGTACCAGCCTGAGCCAGCAGTACCCACAGCAGTACCAGCCAGCAGTACCCACAGCACAGTACCAGCCTAGGCCAGCTGTACCCACAGCAGTACCAGCCAGCTGTACCCACAGCAGTACCAGCCAGCTGTACCCACCAGCAGTACCAGCCAACTGTACCCACCAGCAGTACCAGCCAACTATACCCACCAGCAGTACCCGCCAGCAGTTCTTTTCAAAACTTACCATCACAAAGAGTCGACTGCGCTCCAGACTGACCCACGCAAACCTGGAAAACCAGTTGCGAGTAGCAACATCACCAATACCAGCTAACATCACACACCTCACCAAAGAGAAGCAGTTGCAGCCATCACATTAGGGGTGAGTTAATTAAATGTTTAAACCAAATATAACAGGCTAATTTTTAAGTTGATAATTTTGTACGGCCCCCGAATGATTTTATAATTACCCAAATGGCCCTCGGCAGAAAAAAGGTTCCCCACCCCTGCACTAGACCATGCCTACAAATGAATGCTCCACCCCTAATTAAAATAATACTCCGCCAACAGACAAAAAAGTGTCCCTAAAACTGTTTTGAAAATGTTGGCAACTAGGAATTAATTAATTTGTGCGCAAATTATAACGTCTAAAAACTATGGTAAATATACTGGAATTTGCGCAGCTATAGACGTTATACTGTAATGTCGGTGATAGGGTGGCGGCCAATCTAGCATTAATAGACGCTATCTGGGAGGTTCACTAACTGACACTGATATCGCTAGTGACATTTATACAGTGATAATACTGTACTAATGACACTGGCTGGGGAGAGCGTAACATCTAGGGGTAATCAAGGGGTTAACTGTGTGCCTGAAAAAGGTGTAAAGTATGCTGCTTTTACTTTACTATCTGGCTATTTTTTTCTCAGTTTTTGCAGGGAGAAGATACAGCCAGATCATTGTTCACAGTACACAGAGTTCTGTGTTTTTGTAAACCGAGAACTCTGTGCTTGATTGGCCACAGCTAATTGCCTGATTTCAGCCAAAATCATTGGCTGAAATCAGCTACCAAACTTGTGCTGTGTGCGCCCCAAACCCAGACGCAAGCAAGCAAGGATGGCGTCTCGATCCCACCCAGCGTGATGACATCACTGCTCACTTCACGCATTGCTCCCTGATTGACTTTCTCAAAGGATCCTGAGGTGGACAGTGACGTCATCACCCTCAGCGGGATCGAGATGCCATCTTTGGGTTGGCCTTTGCCAGTCTATGATTTGCCTGTTTATTAATGGAAACATGTAATTGTAATACCCATTTTTATCATTTTAATCAGTTTTAAAAGACGCTCTGCACTATTAGATGTCTGTTTTTTCTTTTCTGGCAGACCTACAGCTATCTCTGAGGGACTGCTACCTAAGGTCCAATGTCTGGAGTAGATAATTCTCTGAACCATATAATATAAAAGGGCATATGACCCCTTTTATACCCCTGGGGTACTAGGTGAGAAGATACCCTGAAGGGGTGGGTAAAGGGCCCTGCAGTGGTGTGTTCTTTATTTGAAGAAAGCACACGCATGGAAGGATAATTTTTGAATCTTCATAGAGTGATTGTACAAAGATTGCATGGTGTATGGGACTAATTTATGGACCACACATTTATCCTCTTAATATTGAATCTTGACATTTCTGCACAATTGTGAAATGTATTACATGTGATTTAACACGCATGTTTATATGTTTTTATGGATTTTTTATTTGATTGACATATATATATATATATATATATATATATATATATATATATATATATGAGATTTTGAATTATTTATTGCACGTCACTTTATGAGCAATTAAGTTGAAAGTGCTTCACTATTCTTTGGTTTCATTTCTATACACAGTATAGTGATAACACAGTTGGGTGGCAGCTGCTTTCCATTAAGAAAGAAAAATGTTTTTTCTATTTAGATTTTCATTTAGTATATGTAGTAACGTGGGGTTATTACATTTTCTTTTTTTTATTGATCATTAACATGTCAGTCATGCTGCGGACCTTGGAGGACTTAGGATGGTTCCTGAACATTGAGAAGCTGCCGTTGAGTCCATCGCATTTCTTGGAATATTTGGGCCTTTTCCTGGCTACCTTTTAGGCCAGGGTATTTTTTTTCCCTAAGGAGATGTTAACAAAACTGCAGGGTCAGGTTCGCCTTTTTCTATCTCTTCGTTGGTATTCCCTGCAGAGCTGCATCTGAGTGCTGGGATTGATGGTATCCACCTTTGAGGCAGTCCCATTTGCTAGATTCCACTCCAGAAATTTACAACAAAACATTCTAAAAGCGTGGGACAAGTCCATCCTTTCTCTAGACAAAATGGAATGCTTAAACCAAGATGTCTGTCATAGTGGTATCCGTCCCTGCCTTGTTTTTTTCTTTCCCTACATTGGAAGGTTGTGAAAATGGACACCAGTCTTTTGAGTGGGGGAGGCCTGAACTATCTGTCTAAAAACAGTTTTTCTCAACCTTTTTTCAGTCAATGTACCCTTTAAAATTATAGACAATCTCAAGGCACCCTTTAAAATTATAGAGAGGCTTGAGGCACCCCCATTCAAAAAAATGTAAAAAACTATTTGAATAGCTTTACATAATGCAGCAACATCCACACCCGTAGGACACCCGTTAGAGGGGATTTTTTTCTTGCAAAGCAAATACACTTTTGCACACTAGTACAGACTATTATTCCAATGTTTCTCTTCTCCCTCAATTTCTCTCCATCACTCAGCTAATGTGACCCCAGTGCTGAGGGCAAGAGGCAGAGGAGGGTCAAACAAGGATGCTGTGGAGGGGAAAGACATCCTCCTTATCAACTGATGACATACTTGGTTGTTAGGATACCAGTGTCTAGAAAGTCATAATGATGCATAATGAAAATTTGTGGCTTTATGTAACTAAAAGGCAGGCTTTATCCACCTGCTGGTGGCGATAGTTTTTTTAGGCATTTTGATAAGCCACTCTTTAGGAAGTCTCAAGGCACCCCGCTTGAAATAGGCTGATCTAAACTGAGGTCAAAGAAGTCCAAACTTCCCATCAACATCCTAAAAGTGTGAGCGATTTGTCTGTTTTTGCTTCATTGGGCTCCCCCTTCTAACCAGTTACCCTGTTTGGATTTATTCAGACAATAACACAGCGGTGGTTTACAGAAAATATCAGGGGGGCAGCAGGAGTGTGTCAGCCGCGACGGAAGTAGAATCTGTCCTATCCTGGACAGAGATTCAAATTTCAGCGATCTCAACAATGCACATTCAGGGGGTAGAAAACTGGCAAGTGGATTTCCTCAGCATTCCTCAAGTCTGGATGCAGTGGTATGGTCTCTCCATCAGGAAGTGTTTCACAAGATCTGTCTGTGTTGGGGATGTTGGGTGTGGATCTGCTGGCATTTTTATTCACAAAGAAGGTGGACAGATTGTATGGCCAGTGTAATGCTTGCAAATTAACTACCTTCAAGATGGGATTGTACATGGAAGGCTTATTTACAATGGTGTGAAGCTTTGGGGGTTTCTATGTGTGGCTTTTCGGTGGGCCATACTCCTTCCTTTAGCTGAGGGATGGAGCAACATTTAGCCCTTAGCACTAGCAAGGGTCAGGTATCTGCCCTCTTTCAACCTCCTCTGATTACCTTTTTTATTCTTACTTTCATTCAGGGGATGCTCACATTGTTCCCCCTGTTCGACCCCACTCTACTTGTGAAATTTAAACCTGGTCTTTCTGTACTTACAAAACCTCCATTTGAACCTACATTATTGGAGACATTACTTTTCACATGGCTAGGCTCAACAGGATCAGGTTGGCTAGAGACTGTAGATTCTTGTCCAACTTGGCAAAAATCTCTCTATGCAGAGGTCTCAAGCGGAGCTGTGTTAACAGAACTGCCTCGAAGGTAGACACCATCAGGCACCCCACATGCAAGTCCTGAGAGATGACAGACTGCTGGACAACAGGAGCCAAATTGTATCCTGCAGCTTAGTAGCTTGTCCCATGGGAAAAACACCCTGGCTGAGGCCGAGTCCAGAGGCAGATCCAGATCGTCCAACTTGGTGGACGGAGCCAGAGCAGATTCCTGGAAATTAAATTTCCAACCGAACTCCTACAGAGTCTGCACAGTAATCTCCAGGTTGCCATCAGAGCAGTCGGAGATTCTGCTCGCAGATGATCGTCCAAGTACTCCAATGCCAACCCCCCAAGACCCGAGGAGCTGAGGCGAGACCATAGGATAATACCACAAATTGATAATGCTCCTTGTCCATGTCAAAGTGGAGGAAGCGCAGATGACCGGCAGGAAGGACCCGCTCTCGGCTTACCAGAACAGGTCCTATTGAATCCTCTGGAGGAGGCCCTTACAGACTTAGATCCCTTGTCTTGAGATCCTGCTTAATGATATCATCTAGGGAGGAACAGGCGATCCCCCACAAAGGGAAGATCAAATAAGGCCTTCTTGGAAGTCTGGTCCACAGACCAGCATTTCAGCCATATCCTGCACCCAAGGACCACTGCTGTCACGGACAGCCTGGAGCCAAATCCAGAGAGACATCGCCGACGGACTGCAACCGCTGGACCAACCGGTCTGCCAGCTCCGCAAACGCAGGGAGAAGCCGTTCCCCCCTCCAGATCCTGGCGCAAAATCTTTGCCCACTCCGACAGTGTCTGGGACACCAAGGCTATAGTGAACACCGGCCTAAAGGACTAAACCGGCCACAGTAAACATGTGGTGGACCAAAGTCTCGGCTCTCCTGTCAAAGAGACCTTAAAAGCTGGAACCTCCTCCACTGGAATTAGGGTAGATTTGTTCAGCCTGGAAACCTGAGAATCCAAAACCGGTGAGACTGTTCACCTATTCAACAAAGACTCCTCAAAGAGATACCATCTAGCAAAACGCTTTAGGCACCACCATATTGTGTTTAGGACAAACCCGCTCACTCGCCACAATTTTGTCGAAGTAAGCGGGAAAAGGGAATACCTTTGCCGCTTTTGAGGAGCTCCGAGTACCAAAAGGGGACCGGCGCCTCTGACGCAGCAGCAGCTGCATCCTCCAGTTTTCAAGTTGCATTAATGCATCCACCAGCACCTTTTCATGCGCGGCTGTAGTAGAAGAGGAATCATCCTCACTATCAGAGCACTCAAAGTGCATGGACGCAAACCCAGTAGGGTCGCTACATAATAAGCTCATCCTGAATAATTATAAATCAGGGGAGACCGCCTTCTGCGATCCCGCAAGGGAATGCCAGCCAAGGGTCCACAAATGGACCACCCATGAGACCCCGCAAAAAAAAAACAAGGAGGGTCACCCTCCATATGGACATAATAGGAAATAAGAGGCGCGTACCTATGGATGGTAAAACATCCGCTGCAGGGAGCCCTGAGGTCATTCCTGCCCTAGTCACTAACCCCCAGGATGGCAGGGAACCCTGCTCAACCCCGCGTTGCACACCAGGAAAACCCAGTCTGCAGCAGTGGCACTTCGATGGTGTTATGGCAGCCCAGGTTTCTTTGATAGCGGCTTTCAGCTCATCTGCATTGTTGGGTCTGGTGCCTCATCTTCCTCTTGACAATACCCCCCAGATTCTACATGGAGTTTAGGTTAGGCGAGTTTGCTGGCCAATCAAGAACAGTGATACCATGATCATTAAACCAGGTATTGGTACTTTTGGCAGTGTGGGCAGGGCAGGCTCTCCATAAAGTTGATCAGCAGGGCAGGCTCTCCATAAAGTTGATCAGCAGGGCAGGCTCTCCATAAAGTTGATCATGAATTGCTCTAGAATTTCCTGGTAGAGGGATGAGCTGACTTTGGACTTGATAAAACACAGTGGACCAACACCAGCAGATTACATGGCTCCCCAAATCATCATGAACCGTGGAAAATTTTGCATTTCATTTGGAAATTCGGGTCTGGAGGAAGAGTGGAGAGGCACAGAATCCGAGGTCCAGTGTGAAGTTTCCACATTCAGTGATGATTTGGGGATCCAGCATTTTCCTGGTTAAAGCGGAGTTCCGGGCACAAAATCGATGTTTTTTTTTTGTGCCCGTCCGCTAGTTCTGGATAACCTGAAAAGGAATTGGATAGTTAGGTTTTTTTTTTTTTAAAACTCACCTTGTAATTGTAGATCGTAAATACTCACCTCAGGGTACTTCCTCCCTCGGAGCCGCGGCTCACCCCGTCACTTCCTGCCTCGCAATGATTCCTGGGACCTGAACGTCATCGCTCCCAGGAATCAATGCGACGGCACCGGCCCCGCACGTCATTTCCGGGCGACGCCGCATTCCCCTGCTAAACAGCTTCTGGGCATGCCCAGAAGCTGTTTAGGAATGCGGCGCCGCACCGGAAGTGACGAGAGGGGCCTCTGCGGCGCATTCTGGGAGAAGAAGACGCGGAAGAAGACGCAGAAGAGGATCGCGCCGGCTTCAGCTGCCCACAAGAGAGATGGCAACGCTGTGGAAGAAATTTTATAAGTAAGTATTTCTTCTAAAAGGTAAGTGCGAACCGGGACAGATCAGAGGCTAGCCATTGTGGAATGTACTAGCCCTGACTGTCCCGGGGGTATGCTTATTGAAAAATCACATCTGTGCCCGGAACTCCGCTTTAAAGTCAAACTTCCTTCTTTCATTCCTCACTAATACCACCTGGAAAAGGTCATTTTTTTCTCATGAAAGTGGATGACACCTTTTGTTGGATTTTTCACCTGGAGACTTGAATTTTTGCACTTATTTGGACTATTGTTAATCTCCTATTGTTTGGGTGGTCAGTACACCTGCTTTTCATATTTATTTAATGTATGTTTATGTTGAAATTATCACAATTTTTTCTTTGCACCATTTGTCTGCATTAGCGCTACACTTTTGTATATAAATCCAATCACCTGCAAGGACCAGGATTTGAACAGTCAAAATAACCAAATTATATACATATATACACACAAAAATTAGAATATCAAAGAGTTATATTTCAGTAATTCAATTAAAAAACTGAAACACATATAGGATTCATTGCACACAGTGATAGGTTTCAAGCGTTTTTTATTTTGAGGAATATGGCTTACAGTTAGTAAAAACCCAGAATTTAGTATCTCAGAAAATTAGATTACATAAGAGTAAGACCAATACAAAAAAAGGATTTTTAATACAGAAATGTTGGCTTACTGAAAAATATGTATAGTATGCACTCAATACTTAATCGGGGGCTCCTTTTGCATGAATTACTGCAACAATTCGGCATGGCATGGAGGCAATCAGCCTGTTGCACTGCTGAGGTGTTATGGAAGAAGCCCAGGTTGCTTTGATAGTAACCTTCAGCTCATCTTCCTCTTGACAATAAATAACCCACAGATTCTCTATGGGGTTTAGGTCAGGCGAGTTTGCCAATCAAGCACACTGATACCATGATCATTTAACCAGGTATTGGTACTTTTGGCAGCGTGGGCAGGTATCAAGTCTGCTGGAAAATGGAATTCGCATCTCCATAAAGCAGGTCAGCAGTGCTGTAGAATTTTCTGGCAGAGGGCTGTGCTGACTTTACAAAAAACAGTGGACCAACACCACAGATGACATAGATCCCAAAATCTTCACTGACTGTGGAAACTTCACACTGGACCGCCATGCAACGTGGATTCTGTGCCTCTCCACTCTTCAGACCCTCGCTGAAGAAGTCCCGCTTACTTTTACAGACGCAACGCATACGAGGGACGTCACGTGACCCGCGGCCACCTCTCACTCTTCCGGGTTGGTGGACCTGATGCACGCCTGCTTGCAAACTCTGCAGATATGCGCTGTTATTTTCTTCAAAAATGTGAGTTGTTTACTTATATGGATTAAAGTGCTTGATTGCATACAGAGAGCATTAGATCGTTCTTTCTTTTCTCCTACACATTTTGGTAACATTGTTTGAGGAGCTGACAGTGCATCGGAGGTGTAATCATTTACTACACTTAAGGAAGAAAGTGTGAGGATGCTTTGATTTTGAGATGACATGCTGGTTGATCCTGTAGGGTCTCTTTGTTAAGGTGAGCGGCAGTGTGAACAGGTGGTGGGATTGCATGAGCACTCGTGGAGACAAGCACCTTATGGAATTGCCCTAGGACCACTTTACACTGGAGACTTATCTTTTTATATGGACACCTATTAACACTGGGACTCTGCATGATTATATGATTTATTAATTTTACCACTAGGATTGCACTGCACTATTTTTCTATTATGCTTGGATAAAGCACTTAGTGAACAGCCAGCATCTTTAGCTATGACCTTTTGTGACTTACCCTTCTTGTTGGCCAGGCAACACACTGACAACTTTGCTGCCATAGTGCTATAAACTGGGTGTTCAGTGTGCCCCTGTGCCTTCAAGAAGGGATGGGCTCCCTTCAGGTTTATCTGCCTTACACTCGTCCATCTAAATGCATGTGCTTCCATTGTTGGAGACTCACAGATATTAGAGTTAAGTCCACAGAAAATTGGGTGTCTTGGCGGGGCTCTGCAGCTTACGCATGGATGTGCAACTAAACCCCTGTTTTTAAATGCATACTGTTGGACAGGTCAATTCGGTTGGTTAAGTTGAGCTTGGAAAATGCTTTGTTTTTTTCAGATGCATTGCCTTTCCAATGCACCTTGCTGCAGTGACCAGTTACTGGTCAGTCTAATAGGGGATGGGAAACTGTTTTACCCAGGACAGCAGGGAAATCCCTTGTGTGGAGGCAGAAAGCATGCCTGATCTAATTGATATACATTAGCATAGATCTAGACTAAGTACCCAAAGGGGCCATCGCTCAGGAATACCGAGTGTACTACATTTACCATTGAAGAAATTCAGACTAATTTATAGGAGATGCTTCTTTATACCCTGGCTGCAGAACCAATAGCTATTTCACTTAGAACACACCCCAACATACATGGCCTTCGCTTGGGCACTCTCATAGAAACTGTGGGAATGTATGCAGATGACATGATCCTGTATTTGGAAGACACCAACCCTTCACTACAAGCTGCCCTTCAGATTATTGAGGAATTCGGCTCACACTCAGGGCTGCAAATGAACTGGAGCAAATCACAGATACTCCTCTTAGACCCTTTTACATCAACGAGCAGTTCAGCTTCCCGCCCATTAAATAGGGTGTCCTCTTTTCAATACTTAGGAGTTAGAGTCACTAGAAAGCCCAAAGATTATATCACCAATAACATAAAACTGTTTAATATTCTGAAAGCTCGCACACAAGCCTGGGCGAGACTTCCACTGGGGGGTGATGGGTAGAGTAACCCTCACCAAAATGATTCTCCTACCCATGTTTCTATATGCGTTTTGGCATTCCCAAGTCCTACTCCTCCTGACAATCTTTAAAGTCATTGACGCTATACTTAATACATTCATTTGGGGACCTGGACAACACAAACTACAATGGCTCACTCTTAAAAACCTGACCACACAAGGGGTCACAGCCCTACTGGACTTTCAGTCTTACTACTTAGCGTCCCAACTATCTCACTTTTACCATTTTCATAAATTGGATGCTTTACAGCAGTGGTCCTCAACTCCGGTCCTCAGGGCCCACTAACAGGCCAGATTTTAAGTATTACCTTGGGGAGATGCAGACTAGAGTACTGCAATCACTGAACAGCAAATGATATCACCTGGGATGTATTTCAGTTATCTTGCAAATCTGGCCTGTTAGTGGGCCCTGTAGGCCAGGGTTGAGGACCACTGCTTTACGGTATCAAACATTAAGCTGTAGACAGCCCAATCGCACTGCGCATTCCCCCCTACAGGTGATCTTTAGGAGCAAGGGACACCAGAATGCAGTCGTTTCATCATAGGCGTATTTAGGAAATAGCTCTAAACAGCACCCTACCATACACCAATCCCTTTGTGGCATAACCCTCACTTACAGGAATTATCCTCTATCCCAGACATTAATCTACCTGTATCTGGTCATTAGCCCCACAGAAGTGAAACCCTTTCAGTCTTGGAAGGAGTAGTTTGAACTTTCCTCCTACATGCTATTCAGATAGCTACAGTTACGTCATGCCCTTCAAACCCAGTTCACGGAGAAAATGCCCAATTTACAAGTCTTATCCTTAGTGGATATAATCACTGGCGTAAACCCCACCAAAATGAATATCAGCACTGTATATTGAACTGCATACCCCCACTGTCAATCGAGTAGTTGATAGAGCCCATTGGGTAGAAGACATTGGCTCTTTAGAGGAGACCGAATGGGATGAAATACTAGAAGGCAACAAGCTGTCCTCATCCAGACTGATTGACACAATTGTACAACATACACAAAGCCTATCCAACCCCATTAAGACTAAATATTATTTGAATTATGGCTCAAAGTGCCCTAGATGTGATGGATTTCCATGTACTTTTTTTCCATTTAATGTGGACCTGTCCAGATATTTAAGCCTATTGAGTGAAAATTACTAAATTTCTACATGACCACATGGGCTCTCTACTCCAACTAAACCCTAAACCATGTGCATTAGGTCTACTCCTAGATACTAATGTAGACAAATTCTTTGCCACTTTTTTTACACAAAACTCTTTTCAGTGCCTGAAACTTGGTGGCACGGTACTGAATGCAGGCCATTCCCCCTACCTTCCAGGCCTGGGTATCAGAAATAAATTCCACCCTGCCATATAAGAAAGTGATATACCTCCATAGGGGCTGCTCCATTAAATACAAGGTCGGGATAGATGGTTGGAACAACCTGACACCTGCAAAGAATGAGTCCTTAACCAAGACATTTAGCGAGAACAGGGGACATCTTGTTAAACTTCTCCTATAGAATTCAGCCTGATAACATTTTTAATACATCCCCGGGGACCAAACATTTTCAATACATCCTCAGGGACCAAACAATCTGAGTCATGGGCATAACTTCTGTATTTCTGATATATTAAAAACAGAAATTATGCAATGTATAGTTATTTGATTTGTAATCTAGCTAAATTCTAACCTTCTGTACTGTATGTTATGTACCATGCTTGTATGCTTTACTTACAAATAAACTTGGTTTCTTCTAACTAAAACAACATTTATAGGAGATATAATTTGCAGATCACTGATTGATGGCATTTGTGGGATTTATATTTTTTGATCACAATAGATGTGGGCATATTAGCGATTTAGGTTATAGGATTGCATAAACTAGTTTCAAGCTATGTGAGCCATTTAAAACATTGAGATGTATTTATTTATTTATTTTTTTTTAAATCATACCTAGATGCATGAAGCATCAGTACGATGTTTCATCTTTCCCCCAGCGCCTCTAACACAGAACCAGAGAGCTGATGACTGTCAGCCCGCTGTCTGCTAAAAACAGGTCACAGGTGTGCAGAACGAAATGCACTCCTGTGATCCACAGGCAAAGAACAGCCAAACTAACCTGGCTGTACTTCTCCTATAAGCAATATACAAAGAGGCAATAACCATTATGAAATTAACCTTAATCATGAAAAATAAAAAAGGTTTAAAAAATCTTTGTAGCAAATACAAGATTAAGGTGGGAACTGACAGAGTCCGAGAAGTTTTGTAGTTGGTTAGATGGCTCATTGTAAAAATGTGTCTAATATGAATTCTGGGTCACAATCTTGTTCTGGCCAGCAGATGGAACCATGGCTGCAGGCAGCCAAAACAACTGGATTATCCTTGGAAATGCTTGAGGCTTTATTTTGCAACAGAACAAACATTCCGAAAGCTGGGAGCAGGACCGGCAATTATAAGGAGTCTTTTGCCTGTTTACATTTAATTTTTTTTTTTTTTTTTTAAGGCATCAAAATTATATAGGTTTTCTGACTGTCTGGCTCATCTCTTCACTGGAGAAAGTATATCAAGCAGCAGAAAATGTTATTGTAATCCTTATCCTAACTATAGAGATCATATAAGGAACCATACACGGATTTCTGATCACTTCTCCATGTGCTAATGCTGGGAACTGACCAGTAAAACTACAGGGCACTTCCAATCAAAGCTATAAGCTTGATCCAGAAACTAAAGCTGGATACACACTATACAACTTTTGTTGGTAGATTTCCATTAGATTTACCTTCAACTATGTAGTGCAAGGGCCTGCCAGACTGCATACAAATTGAAAGTGTTTAGGTCTGACCTCATATTATATGGTTTTGGTAAATCTAAAGGAAAAAATCTAATGGAAATTGTATAGTGTGTATGCAGCCTAAGCCTCTGAGCACATGAACATTATAGAATCCATTCCCCTACAATTACAAAGCTAGCACTTTTCATTTTTACTTGTAAATTTAGAAATTTACAATGTTTTTTTCCATTTTGTCTCAGCAGCAAAGCAGAACAAAATTGAGATATATAGGTAAGCCCCTAATGTACTTCTCATGCAGGTCCAATCTAGAATTTAAACACCACTGCATTTCTCTCTTCTTTCCAAAAGGTTGTTTAGGGCTGGTGTTACTCCAGAAGGAGTGCATGACATATGGCGCAGAATTAATTTACAGCACTGGTGTTATAGAGCTGCACATCTCTCAAAAGGGGGGGGGGGGGGGGCGGACAGGTTGGCAGGAATGGAAAGTGCATTTGCATTTATGACTAAAGTAACTGCATTCAGTTTGTTTATTTGTTCTATTAACATTTAATAATAAAAAACAGTGCTACTAATGAACCATCTATCCTGTACTGCTGTATCTTCTAAATTCCACCGTCTTCCAGAGTAAGCTGTTTGAAGCACAGCACATTTCTGGCCATGACATGCTCTGCATCAAACTACTTTGCAGCAATAAATAGGATCAAGTAAAGTCTTTTGAGATGGCTTTCTACAGTCCGATGGTGTATGAACGGCCAGTGGGATTGTGAATAGCAGAGCAGACAGGGGATGTCACCGCCCACTCGTACCAGACCTTTTTTCCATTGTTACAACGCCAAAACCGCACACACACAGTGTCACCATCTCGAAGAGGAATAGGTTGCTGTATAAAAAAAAAAAACAAAAAAACAAACAATAAAAAAAAACTATTATTAAAGTAGCATACAACAACTTTAGGACTACAACAACTTTAGGACTACAACAACTTTAGGACTACAACAACTTTAGGACTACAACAACTTTAGGACTACAACAACTTTAGGACTACAACAGCTTTAGGACTACAACAGCTTTAGGACTACAACAGCTTTAGGACTACAACAGCTTTAGGACTACAACAGCTTTAGGACTACAACAGCTTTAGGACTACAACAGCTTTAGGACTACAACAGCTTTAGGACTACAACAACTTTAGGACTAAATTTACGGGCCCACCATAAGCACTATTGCAAACTTTTAATGATAAATATTTGTACAATGTTTTATGTCAGTAATTACATGTTTTTAGACCATTATTGTTACAGAGAAAATAGAAATGAGTACCATACAGAATATAGAATTTGCATTTCACATGTAATGGTACCTAAAACCCACCCAGACATGGCATAGTGTATCAACCTTAGCATTCACACTGTTGACAGTTGAACACAGGCCTCTACAGTGTCTGACCACATCTAGCCATTTCGAGCTGTCTGTGGGCAGGCTTTATAGTAAAAAGGTATATATTAGACTTGCTTGCATGGGTGGGGATGTGAAATAGCAAAAATGCTACTGGCCAAAAAATAGCTACCCAAGCTGTTTCTCCCGTCCTCAAAAAGCCTAAATATTTTTTCCCCCTATAATGCAGTGCTCAACAGTTTTCTCTAGATTTGTACTATCGCTCGGAAGTAAAAGTACTCAAACTGATATAATGGCATCATTATTCTTACCATGAAATCCATTTCTTGAAGGGACACAGGAATTCAGAGACTGAGGATTATACTGCCACATACAGGAAGATTGGGACATTGGCAAACAAAATTGTGGCCAGCGTAATCGACACCGAGCAAACCTCAGTTTTGTGGAAAAGCAGTACCACAAACATGATCAGACACAGAGGTGTGGGACCTGTGTCCCTCAATGAACACAATTTTCGCTCTCATTTATTGAGGGACACAGGAATTTACTGACTGAGAACCTACAAATGCAGTCCAACTAAGGGGTGGGCAAAAGCAACAAGACACTAACAGGGCACAGGAAGGAAAAAAAAAAAAAAAAAGAAGAAAAAGAAAAGACTGGGCAATGCCTGCAGTTAAAAAAGAGCTGCCTGAGAACTGTAAACCCAAGGCTAGCCTCAGAAGAGGCCTACACAACCGACCGCATCTGGAGTATTGGTCCGACCGCATCTGGAGTATTGGTCCGACCGCATCTGGAGTATTCTGTCCAGTTCTGGTCGCCGGTCCTCAGGAGGGATGTGTTGGAGCTGGAGAGAGTCCAGAGAAGGGCAACTAAACTAATTAGGGGATTGGAGGACCTTAATTATGAAGAGCGTCTGCAAACGATTGATTTATTCTCCCTGGAGAAGAGACGCCTGAGGGGGGACATGATAGCACTTTATAAATATCTCATCGGTGATATCAGCATAGAAAAAAAGCTATTCAGTCGAAGGGATTGCATGAGGACTCAAGGGCATACAATGCGATTAGAGGAGAAGCGTTTTAACCTCAGCAAACGTGGGGGGTTCTTTACTGTTAGGGCTACAAGATTGTGGAATTCTCTACCACAAGAGGTGGTTTCTGCGGGAAGTATGGTGGCTTTCAAAAGACGTAGACGTACATCTCAAGGATCAGAACATTCAGGGGTATGCGAGATGATTACAGCCACACACACCTACACAGGTTGAACTGGATGGACTATTGTCTTTATTCAACCTCACCTACTATGTAACTATATAACACAAACTTTAGCATGAATAGAAAACCAGGTGGCATCCTTGAAAATATGGGAATGTGATCCTCTGAGAAACGGTGGAATAATAAGTAGGTTCCCCTTTATGGGGTCCATCAGGAATGACAAAGAATGCATTAAGCTAACAAAAGTAGTTTGACGTATACTGCATCATCCAGCCAATGGAGGGAGATCTACTCCTGATAAACTGCAGTCAGGCAGAAGGATTGAACAACAATGTTCTGGCGGTGATGATGAATGGCTAAAACTACCTTAGAAAGAAAGCTTTGAGCCTCAACACCACCGTGTTCGTGTTTCGATGCGCCTCCAAAATTAAGCCCTGGGGGCAGGGTGAAACAACCCTGATTTAGGATGATAAACTGGTCTTTGAAACAGAAGATCCGGACAAGCTCAGTATCTGCAGTCTTATCAGGTTGGAAATGCCATCCAGTAGAGGAAAGCTTCAGGGAAGGAAAAAAGATCAGATTCCAAGGAGTCAACAGAACATCCAATGATACCAGAAAATCCTTGTCCCTTAGATAATCCTGTCCAGTTTGCCATTGAACCTGGGAGGTCCACATCTGGCGTTCCCCTCCTGTGACATGTCCTAAAACATCAATGTAGGGACCATTCCCCCGGATCCAGGTGATGCAGGCGGAGGTAGTATGCCTGCAAATTGTCCACACCTAGGTAGTAGACAAAGCTGTAAAAGTGAACTTTTTTTTTCTTTTTTTTTTTTACAGGACAGGATCAGGATCCTTTTCACCTCTTGCCACATTGAGATTTTCGATTCCTCCCTGGTGATTGTTGTACATCACAGCCATTGCTGTCTAACTGAATTCAGAAAGGATGTTCCTCCAGTTGGAAAACTGAGCTTTGCAGGGACAGCCAGATCCTAGGTAGCCGTGACTTCTATTTGTGTCCGGGTAAGCACTGGTTAAAGTGGTTATTACCTTTCAAAAAGAATCACTTTTTTTACAGCTTTATTCAGGGCAGTTACATGACCCCCTCTGCCACTTTGCTACCCTGATCCAGGGTTACAGCGGGAGCGGCCAAGAGCTCTCTCTGACATCATCCGGGGAGGTCACGTGGCCACTCTGCTCCTTCCGCTGTAGCCCAGAATTGAAGTAGCAGAGTGGCCGGGAGTCACATGACCGGCCTGAATATAACTGGAAAAAAAGGTATTTAGAGGCTTTGTTTAAAAAACACACAGAGTGCATTATGCTTGGATACAAGAGGGTCTGCCAATGACAATTAGTTACTTTTTAAACTACTAATAGCAGCAGGAGTGGGGGTGAGGTTTACATCTTAGAGAGGGGCAAGTTAGATAGTAAAAGCACTGTGCTGTTTAACGTGCTATAAAGGTAACAGGAGCTCCCTTTTTTATGGTTAAACACTTTAAAACTTGTAGGAGTTTTCACTCTCCTGATTGACCTATGAGGCTGCGTGACCCCTGACCCTCTGTCTGGACAATGCCGATCACATGCACCCTCCAAAAAAAAAAAAAAACTCTTAGCAATACACACCAAACTGAGCATTTGCAGAGTGCCTTCAAGGCTCTATATATAAATCCGATGGACTGGGGACTGTGGAGGAAGGAGGGGATCAGAGAAGACTGGATCCAACAGCCTGTTTACACAACACAGAGGATTAACCCGTTAGGTTCCACCGTGAGTATAACAAGCATGCTTTACTGCATATACAGACTGATTTTACTGTTGTGGGTTTAGTAACACTTTAAGAAGGCAGGGGCAACATAATTCAAGGTACAGGACAAGGCCTTGAACAATTATGAATGCAGCTGCTAGTAGCAGCAGAGGGTCATATAGCCAAAGGGGACTAGGCAGCTGTGGGTGGTCAGCAGAGACAAATGGAGGACAGGTGCTTTTTCAAAGCCAACTGTCAGGAAAGAGTGTAGAATGCATGGGACACTCCACAAAGCAGACAATAGTAGCATTCAGTCTGTAAAATCTTACATGGAAAAAACGACAGAAATCAGAGATCGCCCTAGTGAAAAGTTGTCTCCCGATGCTTGGCTCATGCAGCCTACTCAGAGCGAGTATGCAGAGAAAGGGTCACACGCACCTGGAGCTGTGCTGCGGATCTGGAAAGGGCTCTACGGCTAACAGTAGGCACAGGTATGGAAAGTGTCACAACGCAAAAGCCCAGTGGTCAAGGTTAAAACTCACATTTCCTGCAATCATCCAGCCCAGCAGGGTCCAAGTATGGCCTCCAAGGATAGTGCAGAAAAAAAATTAAAAACCATCTAGATAGTTGCGTATAGAGGGCAGCTCAAGATTTATAAGAAAAAAAAAAAGGGGGGGGGGTGAGGTTAGACTGGCAGGGCAGAGAGAAAAAAAAAAAAAAAAAAAAGCATCCATCCTCAGACACTAGCAAAAAATAAGGTATGCTGAGTAGGAGGGGTTATACCATCACCAGCCTGACAGTATAAACCTGAGTCTCTGAATTCCTGTGTGCCTCAATGAAATAAAATTGACTTTCACTTCTGCAATTTTCTGAATCAGGATAACCGGTATGGTTTTTGTATATTCTCCCTATATTTCAGCATTTCTTCTCATGCTCAAAATAGTTGAGTCAACTTGCTCCCTCCTAAAATTATTCCTAAACTACATGGGACTATAGTAATCTAGTAAGCGCATGAGACATACTATTGGGAGCAGGAATGAAATGAACAACCTATAAAGAATTGAAATATATGCTGATATTAATGTTAAAAGGCAGTAGGTTACCAGATTACAATATAAACATAGGAAATTCCAATAAATATCTTGTTTTGTCACCTATGTTACAACTTACCTTGATTGGAAACAGAATAGGAAACCATGAAAACATCCCTGGAGAATGTGTCTCAGGGCAGATACCTGTACAGGACAGACAATGTTAAACGAAAAAGAAATAAATGCAAAGTAAAAAGCACACATAAAAGAAAGTTAGGACACAGATTTGACACGGAGGCCTTCAAACAAATTGTGTGTGGCCATGTAATGAAGACGAAGACCATGCAATACTAACTCAGAGTAACATCTTTGTAGAGCACTGTCTGGAAATATCCTGCAAACCCATGCAGCACGGTATTCAGCTTTACAGAGTACTTAAGGCAGCAGTAACGGTTATTATCGATCACGGCATCTAGAAAGAGAACACACATTAGATAATTCTATGCATTTGTGACAGGATATTTATGCAGCTGCTTCCAATCCTCTCCAAGTCAAAAAAAGCACCAAAAGGTTCTCTCTAGTTAGTCTTTATACTTTACACAAACCCACTCTGAAAACTACATTCAAGACCACACACCAGGCAATTTTTTTTTAGCTTTGGACGAAAGAGTGAGGCGATGGAACCAGTCATTTGCAGTCTGTGGCCCCCATGGGGAGATTACCCCTTCTTGTTTTAGTGATCACTAAACAAAATAAGGAGGGGGTTTGGTGTTGTAACAGGGACAAGACAACACAGATAGCAATAAAAAAACATTGTCAGAACTCTGAAATGCACTTACTCTATCACCTGGAAAGATTAATCCGATAGGGACACATGGAACAAAAATTGACACAGACTTCAACCCTTCTCTGCTATCGACAACAAGATGGGTTTTTCTTGGAGCTGGGCTTTAAGTTTTTCATTGCAAAATGTGACTGACTTACAAACGAAGTGTTCATAAATTTGGATCACCTCTTTCCCCTGATGAAGCAGATGGTGAAACACGTTGAAAGTACAGCCACCTGTCATAAGCCATATATATGTGAAGTGTTCTTTCATATAAAGTAAAATTTCAAGGCCATGCCACCATACCGGTGGAGTCCTATAACATTTTCTGTTACATTAGATGACCGATATAAAATTAAAGCAGTAGTATAGTAATTTTGTTGACTTTTACCTACAGGTAAGCCTATAATAAGGCTTACCTTTAGATACTGCATGCAGCCGCTGAGGCTAGCGGCGCATGCGCTCTGAAGGTCCGGCGGACCTTCAGAGTTCCTTGCCGGGAAGTTAATCCCCCGCGCGGGAGTGACGTCATTGGGGCCCCCACCACTCACAGCGCTGGAGCCGCCGAACCCGGAAGAGACGCCAAGGGATCATGTCCGCTCCCACAGCGGTGTCCAGGGGTCCGTGTCGGGGGGCTTCGTTTTAAGTTATTTCATAATGAGCTAGTATGCGATACATACTAGCTCATTATGCCTTTGTCTTGCAGGGTTTTTTTTTTTTTTTTTTTTTGAGTATACAACCTCTTTAATTGTGAAACCTTTACTGGATTTTCAATAACTGTCTGCCACAATATGGTTGATAAGAGGAAGATCCCAAATTTGTCTTTTTTATATACACTTCATGTTGTAATAAAGATCAATTGTATCTTAACAGGTTTTTGACTGCTCAATTTCTGGCACCTATAAAGCCCCATCCCTGTTTAACCGCCTCCAGCCCCCGTATGACAGCGGAGCGGGGCAGCTCTTGTTCTGGGACGAAGTTATAGGACGGAGCCCAGTTTAGGCAGGGGTGTGCAGCTTGGCGATTGCACCTTCTGATCTCGGCAAAGGGCTGTGGCTCTTTACCCATGTGATCATCTGTGTCCAATCACAGCCGATGACATGCAAACAAGGAGATGCCAATTATTGGCTCTCCTCACCGCACACAGAGCATGAGGAGAGGAGAGCCGATCAGTGGCATCTCCTCACAGGGGAGACGTGTATAGGTAATCAGGGCACTGATCATCAGTGCCCTGATTACAATGTAGCCCCAATAGTGCCCAGTGACACCAGTCTGTGCCCCATCAGTGACTGCCATCAGTGCCACCTCATCAGCACCCAACAATGAAGGAAAATTACTTATTTACAAAATCTTCTGATAGAAAACTAAAAAAAAACACAGCTTTCTTCAAACTTTTTGGTCTTTTGTTTTTTCTTTAACAAAAAAAAAAAAAAAAAAAAAAAAAAAAAAAAACACCCAGTGGTGATTAAATATCGCAAAAAGAAAGCTCCATTTGTGTGAGGAAAATTATAAAAATGTATTTTTTCGTACAGTCTTGCATGGCTATGCAATTGTCATTCAAAGTGCGACAGTAGGAAGTGCCCAGTATTGAGGTAGTTAAGGGACATAATATAGGATTCCACTTTGGGGGATGAGGTGCCCATTGATAACTTCCTTCACCACCAGTTATATTATATACTAATAATAGAAAAGCTGGAAACTATGGCAAACACACAAGTCCATTTTCCAAGGCTCAAATATGTTCTTTGCCTTCATAGTTCTACAAGTGATTTCTTTATGAAGTGTTTTGCTGACTAGCCAACCGAATATATGCTTACAAATATGGAGCTGAACCAAGTAAATTCCAGAGTAAATAAAACACATTCACAGCAGAGGAGGAGGGGGGGCAGTGAGGGTTGCACTTGGAGGAGAAAAAAAAAAAATAACCCCCCCCCCCCCCATCGTGTCCTTCCTTCCCTTTCCCAAATTTAATCTTTTTTTTGTTCGTTCAGAAGTCCAGAATTGCAGTCGAATAGATTAAAAGGTGAACCCTGTTTCTGTTGCAGGAGAATCCTGTTTATGTGGCAGGGGGTCTTCTTGGGTCAAAAGGTTGACCCGACATGGTTCTTTTTATTATGTTGTATATCTGCAACCATGTAGGATTATGGTTATTTACAAAAAAAATGTTTACGTCCACACAATCACGAAAAATTTTATATATTTAGATATAGCCCTTTGCTCTTTAAAATTGTCTTTTGATTATGGTTATTTCTCTAGGTTATTGTATTCCTTTTCGTTCCGTATAGCGTGGGGGTTTCCCCCGATTTGTCTTTTTATTGCATTTTATACTTTGATAAAAATTATTATTTTTTTTTTTAATTTAAAAGTAAAAAAAAATATTTTTAACCCATTACAAGAAACATAAACCTGCTACTCTTTATGTATATAGCAGACCCTATTTCCCTCACCTGTATTTGGATGCTTGAATGTAAAACATTGTAATGGTTCTGCAAGCTGGTGAAAGTTGTGCAGTCGAACTACATAGGGCATTTCAAACTGGGCCTGCAATATAAAGGAATACAAGGTGATTAACTCAAACATATGGCAGAAAACATACTAGAATATCTATACTATCCCTGCTATTACCAAATTATATATTTTTAAGCATCTGGAAAACATCTAGGTAGCTAGCCAAGCTTACACCGAAGAAAGATGGCAAGATAAAATATTGATGGCTTAGGTTCCATACACATCACTGTGGCCCTAAGAACATGTTCAACACCTGCTGATCACTTCAACAGTAGGACCAAAATATTATAATAACTGAAAATATTTCAGGTGTACAACCATGTAGTGAAGCAGTTTCTTCGCTTTATACGCGGATGGATGGTGCCTGCAGCTTGATACCCAACCCTTCAGCACCTGCTCTTGTTAATGGTTCCCCAAAGAGGACTCCTACATTTAGGTGGATGAAGCAAACAGAGCCTCCAACGAAAATTTTAAAGCACGGGGAGGAAAGTGCACGTGGTCTAGGTATTAAGGAGTCCTACAGGATTTAATAGTTTAGGACTGGGCTATAATGTGACTAAAGAGAATCCAGCATCATTTCTTATGCTTAGTACATGCATGCAAAAAAACATTTAAAATGGCCAATAGAGGATTCAATTTTCTTGCCTTGCTTCAGTGTTAAAATTGGGGAACAACTCCCACAGGGCTTTTGTGTTCTGCCAGAGGGGGTGGGGGTTGTAGGGAGCCTTCCCTGCCCACAAACCACAATTACTGCTAGTGGCTATAGCCACCGGCAGTATTTGCATGTTAAAAATCTGACAGGCTGGTTGTACCAAAGTTTATTGATCGCTGGAGTGACTAATCAGCCTGCCCATAGATTGAGCGAATCCTGGCCGGTCCCTGCTGAACCAACCAAATTTCAATCCAAGTATGACCAGCTAAGCACGGAGTAGTATAGAATACTGGTCACAGATTACAGCAATCCCTTGACAACACCTTAGGCCTGGTTTACACTGCTGTGGGAGGTTGCCTCTGCTGGTCTGCACCTGCACCTGTTCTCGCAGCCACCCACACAGAAAAAAAAAAAAAAAAAAAAACGCAGGAGATGCAGGCGGGTGCCAATAATCCTAATGGCACCCACATGCACTGGAAATCGCAGCAGCCACTTCCTAGACTTAGAACTGCACTGCATTAGCAGTTTTCATGCGGGCTGCAATTTCTTAGATGCAGGAACCCTTTCCCTGCATTTTCAGGGGCACGGCAGCCTATTCAAAATAATAGGCAGCAGTGCTGACCCAAAGCGAGGCTCGCAGAGCCGCAGTAGTGTGAACCAGGCCTTAATCTGCTATTCTCAGAAGACTGGCAGTACCTTTGTTTAGGCATTTCTGATATCAACAGCCACCTTCTGTACTAAGATAATAGAACAGATATGACGCAATCATGTAATCCTGGAACCTATACAGTTCTTTGCCATATTCTCAAATGTCTGACACATATTAGCCCCTTCCTGCAGGCTTTCACCCAAAGGTTAACATGCTGCAGTCTGATCATTGAAAGGAAAGGAAGGGGGGAAACCACAATTATGGTTTCTGTATGTGATGCATCAGCAAATATTAAAGCCTATAAAAGTTACTGAAAAGGTATTCTTAGGGGATCCGTTCAATACTTTGTAGCAATGACAAATTCTACACTGCCAAAAAATTAAAGGAACACTTTAAAAACATATCAGATCTCAATGAGGAAAAATATCATGCTGAATACCTATACCGATATGGACTGGGTAATGTGTTAGGAATGAAAGGATGCCACATCTTTTGAAGGAAATGAAAATCAACCAAAATGATGCAGCAGGCTAGTCCGAAATTGCTGAAATTTCATTGCAGCCACACATGCTTTTATGCATGCCTAACAATGTTGGGGCATGCTCCTAATGAGACAATGGTGTCCTGGGGTATTTCCTTCCAGATCTGGACCAGGGTATCACTGGGCTCCTGAACAGACTGAGGTGCAACCTGGTGGTGTCAGATGGACCGAACCATAATGCCCCAGATGAACGTGGGGGCCCTTAAATGACATCAATTCCTTAATTCTCCAGGAACTAGCTGCATACTCTAGCCACATGAGGCCGGGCATTGTCCTGCACCAGGAGAAACCCAGGACCCACTGCACCATCATAGGGTCTGACAATGGGTCCAAGGATTTCATCCTAATACCTAAAGGCATTTAGGGTGCCATTGTCTAGCCTGTAGAGGTCTGTACCTCCATGTATATGCCTCCCCAGACCATCACTATCCCACCACCAAACTGGTTGTGCTGAACAATGCACAATTACAGGCAGCATAACGTTCTCCATGGCTTCTCCAGACCCACTCACATCTGTCACATGTGCTCAGGGTAAACCTGCTCTCGTCTGTGAAAAGCACAGGGCACCAGTGGCGGACCTGCCAATTCTGGTGTTCAATGGCAAATACCAATCAAGCTCCACGGTTCAGGGCAGTGAGCACAGGGCCCACAAGAGGAGGTTGGGCCCTTAGGCCACGCTCATGAAGTCTGTTTCCTATTGTTTGGTGAGAGACATTAACACCAGTGGCCTGCTGGAGGTCATTTTGTAGGGCTCTGGCAGTGCTCAACCTGTTCTACCTTGCACAAAGGAGCAGATATCGGTCCTGCTGATGGGTTAAGGACTTTCTACAGCCCTGTCCAGCTCTCCTAGAGTAACTGCATGTCTCCTGGAATCTCCTCAATACTTTTGAGACTGTGCTAGGAGACACAGAAAACCTTCTGGCAATGGCACGTATTGATGTGTCATCCTGGGAGGAGTTGGACTGCCTGTGCAACCTCTACAGGGTCCAGGTTTCGCCTCATGCTACCAGTAGGGACACTGACCCTAGCCAAAAACTAGTGAAGGACAGTAAGAAAAGAAAGGGGGGGGGGGGGGGGGGAATTATGCCTCAACCTGTAAAACTAATCCTGTTTTGGAGGTCGTCTCATTGTTCCCATCCAGTGCACCTGTAACCTTTTTTTAAAGTCATTACCAACAATTCAGCTGAAACTGAACAACCCCCTCCGCTACTTAACTGACCAGATCAATATCACAGGAGTTTAATTGACTGGATGCTATACTCCGATAAAAAAAAAAAAAAAAAGTGTTCCTCTATTTTTGAGCAGTGTATAAAGTACAAGTGCCAAACCATAGAATATATTGCTACTGGATTTTCTAAATTTCTACAAGTTCAGAAATGATTTATTACATGTGCAGGCAGTCCCTGGGCTACAAACAAGATAGGTTGAATTTGTATGCAAGTTGTAACAGGTACATCGTTTTAAAATGTAACTGCAGCCAAAAATATATATATATATTTTTTAACACCCCTGTGATGTTTTGCTGTCTGTGCTCCTGTTCAGATGATTGCACCTAATTTCCTGTTTCTGACAATTCGATTTTTAACATTTTGGGTTGTCGTGGAAACGAGGGGTAATAAAGCTTCAGTGGAGAAACTTTTCCCCATGGTAACTTACAGGAGTGAATTTCCCTTTCTAGGGGTAGATTTCCTCTCGCTTCCCGTTTGTAAGTAGGAGTCAATTGTAACTCAGACTGCCTGTATATAATTCTAATTTTGCAGATAATACATGCTGCTCATTCTGTCTTACTGAAAACATAGGGAGCCCTATGTGAGAGATGGAATGGCATGCATCTCTCCTGGGACACAGTTCGCTGTGTGTCAGACTAGCAGATCAAATTTCTTCCGATTCACAACAAAGTAGCAGAAGGACTACCTAAATTTTGTGGACTGATTCGACTGAAGTACTTGGTAAAATAAAGCCGGCCATAGATAGTTCGAATCTTGGCCAGTTCAGCAGGGGCTGGCTGAGATTCCAATATATGAACAGGCTCAATGTACCAAAGTCAATCCACCGATTGACCTGGGTACAATCAACATGTCGGATTTTCAGCATGCAATCAATTGCCAGCGCTACAGCCACTAGCAATAATTACTGCATTCTCTCGGCAGGGACAGCAACCCCTGCCCCCCCTCCGCCAGGACAATACAATAGCACCACAGGAGGAATTGCCCATTAACACTCACTGTGTTGGTATTGAGCATTGAATTTTTTTTTTTTCTGCAATCCGTGGTGGAAGGAAAGAAAATCACACCATCTATGTATGGCCTGCCTTAGATTTTTGGACTTACCATACCACTCTAGTCCATTAAGGTACACCAGAATTTAAACACCATTGGGTTTATATTGGGGCCTCCACTACCCAGCATCTCTTAGCTATGCGAGAAAACAAGTCAAAAGAGCCAGAAAAAAAAACAAAAAAAAAAAACGGGCAAGACCCGTGTCTCAATGGACTTAATTTTATAAGAAAAAAAAAAATAAAAAAAAATTTAAAAAATTCATAAATATGGATTTCTAGAATTTACCATAAGTTAGTCATTGATCATTTCTAGTTCCTCGCTCACCTCTGGGTCTCTGTCCTTTTCTCTGCATGCTCTCACTTCATTGTAAAGTTTAGAGGAAGAGATTGGAGCCAAGTAAGAAGTGTATACTCCAGGAATGCTAACACCACCCTCTGTTAAAACAAGAAAGTCTGATTGAGGCAACAGGAATAGGTCATGAAAACATGGCTGTCATAAAAGATCCGATATCCATGAACCTGAAATGCTCACTCACACTTTTCCATTTTAGCCACATGCATTTTCTAATGAAATGAATAGATACATCAAAACAAGTCAGCACATGCTACATCATTAGTGTGCACATGGATGCAATATGAAAGGGTGTTAAAATGTGTACCTATTCATATTAAATGTATGCTGTGGTGGGTTTCTATTGATTTTGCCATCTGTCATGGACGGATAAATGTGAACAGGCGCTATACAAAAGTGATGGTTAAAAAACCTTTAAGGAAATGCTGGGCTCCATCCAGACACTCAGGGGACAGTTCGTTGTCTCCAAAGGACCCCAGGAGTTCACTGACAATGATATCCGCTTTCTCTGGAGGATTCCATTCTCGCATGTCAGTGGACACAACAGTTACTTGACTACCCCATTCTTCATAACGCCATCCTTCCAACCTGTAAAACATATCAGAAATAAGTATAAGGAGGGAGAGTGTCATGAGGATTGCAATCAGTAGAGAATTCGGTTTCTCAAACTCACGTGATTACTGCATTAGGATTCTTCTCCACAGCATATACTTTAATCTTGCGCTCTGCTTGCTTGGCAGCCCTCAGGGATGCATTTACCAGAGGTCCCCGGCCTGCTCCAAGAACCATCAAAATCCTATAAACGAAAATGTTATATTCAAGTGGTACTATAGGCAAAATCCTAAATGGCCTTTATGATGTAGTCCGTCACTATTCATAAAGCAGTCTTTTGTATTTCTAAATCCCCCTGTAACTTATTTTTTAACCTGCTGATTCCATTATTTTTCAACTTCCTTTAACCACTTCCTTGCTGCGCGATAGCAAAAATACGACTATATTGGGGCTTGGTTGTTCCATGAGGGTATGCATGGATGTCCTCCCAGAACCACATCCCCCAGGACGCACATCCGGTATGCTCTGTAGTCGCTGTGTCCTTCAGACACAGCGGGCCAATCACAGCGGGCCTTTACCATGTGATCAGCTGTGTCCAATTACAGCTGATCACAATGTAAACAGACTTGCCAGTTATCAGCCGTTTCTCCCTCACAAGCTGTCACAGCATGGGGAAAGCAGAGCCGGTAGCCGTACAGTGTCACAGGGGACATGTACACAAATCAGGGCACATCAGTGTAGGAGAAAAAACTGTCCTATTTGCAAACTTTATTTTCTTAAGTTTGTTATTAAAGGTTATTTCAAAATTTTTTGGTCTTTTTTTCATTTGTTTAGCAAAAAATAAAAACCCAGGCATGATTAAATACCACTAAAAAATCTATTTGAGTTAAAAAAAAAAAAAAATCATATATGTACAGTGTTGCATGACTGCGCGACTGCCATTTAAAGTACGACCGCATCGAAATGCTGAAAATCAGCCTGGACAGGAAGGGGGTGAAAGTGCCCAGTAGGGAACGGGTCAGCAAACCAAAAAGCCCAGCAAGAGTGGAAGTGAGAGGGATGACACAAACCATTTAACACTGACAGGTTTGCTTACAATGGACACCTTTATCTCAAATGTAAAAAAAACTCAATTAAAAATTGTTAGCTGGAGTTCTAAAGTCTAAAGCTGGATACACACTATCCAACTTTTGTGGTAAGATTTCCTTCAGATTTACCTTTTCTATGTAGTGCAGGGGCCTGCCAGATTGCATACAAATTGAAAGTGTTTAGGTTTGACCTCATATTATATGGTTTTGGTAAGTCTGAAGGAAAAAGTTGAGAAAATCTTATAGTGTGTATGGCCCATAAGTCAGCTAGTCCATCTAACACTATCCCTCTCAGACAGTGCTGCTAGCTAAGTGTGTTGTCTCCATTGCACCTCCAAAAAACAGAGAAGCCAGATCACCAGAGAAAAAAAGCTAAATACAGAACTAATCGACCACTATGTCAAAGGATTGGTAAACAGCAATATATACCATTTTTGTTTTTGGGCTTGGAAGCGCTTGAAGTGAAAAAACACAGGGCAGACCCAAGATGGAACCCATTTAAAAAAAGTCAAGGTGGTTTGCCTTCACAATCGTAGTATCTCACAGTTCACATTTAACTTGTGGGTTTTTTAAGAATATGTAAACCCAGCATTTCTTATTTATATGTGCCTGCTATACCATGTACTTGTATCAAATATCCGGTTCTTTTTACAATGCTTCAAAAGTGTGAAAGCCGTGATGTTCCTGCCAGTCCCTCTGCTTTCCTATTAGTAACTGACCACACTAAAAAAGGAGAATACACTGTGGTCAGTTCACTAGTTCTGCTGGGAACTCCGACCGCTCTTCTCCAATGATCAGATTCGTCCTGACACCCCCCCCCCCCCCTACCTTGCACAGCCATTTACTGGAAAGATCGGTGTGCTGCTGTTTCTCCTCCCCCAGTTCTTATGCAGCTGAGAACAGAGGGAATGTGATCACTTGAAGGGAACCTTTACACAAGCAGAGAGTATAGGGTTGTTTTCATGCCTTCTCCTTGGAATACAAAACAAGTGAAGAGTGCCAACTTGCAATCTATATGGTTTCACAGGGGTGACTATTATATCTCATGTATGGAAAATCACACCTATTCCCAAATAAAAAAAAAAAAAAAAACACATGATTTACCACTACATCCTAATCCTTACGTTTGTGGAGGGCTGCCTTTTCCATTTTTATATAAAAAAGTAAACATTTCACATTAAGCCATACATAGGCATATCTGCAGTCACTCAACTACACCCATTTAACCAGTTGCCGACCACGCACCAGTTTTACTGCGGCAAGGTGGCTCGGCTGCGCAAACTGATGTAACTGCAGTTTTTGCTAGCCCATCGCCCAAACACCACCTCCACCTGGGACACAATGGACTCAGGACCACTGTCAGTGCATGGATGGATTGGTTGGGGCCCAGAGGTCCCTGCAGCCTCAGAGGGGATCAGGTGGGGAAATGTGCTCCAAAAACTCCATGAATCACCAGGGGACCCCAGAAAAAGTTTAACACTCTGCTAAGGGACAACCCCCACTGTGCTGGCAGCACCACCCGGTCACCAAGCGAACCTTAGCAGAGGTCGAGGACCCCACCAGACTCACCATCCACAGAAACAGGCACCTGCAGCCACCAGAAGAATCTGC